>NC_083317.1:97527152-97857152 GCF_963455315.2 Globicephala melas
CTGAACCCACTTGGACTCAAAATATTTCTCAGTATTATATTCTAGCTATAGTAGACCAACTGAGCAGACTTTACACATGATGTGAAATGGCTACAACCAGCCTAGATGATAACTATATTTGCTACCCCTCCTGCATATGATTTCTTAAATTTTTCCTGTGTTTATTTGATAGATTTACTGACATATGTCTTTCATCATAAGTATATTCAAATTCTTTTTGGAAGTTAAGGGCTCCCTTAACTCTCCTGACTGACAAAGGTTCTGAGTACATTTGTAAATGTACATGAAGAGGTCCCTGAGGATAATTACAAATAAAATGAAGTTCTAAAACTTTATACTTCTTTACAGTAAAAATCATAAAAGTGAGTTTACATATATATATATATATATATATATACAAATACATATATATATGTAATTGCAACTGTGTACCAGTTCTTAAAGCAAACATTGACTAAATTAAACGTGTCAGGGGTGAGAGAGTACTGTTACTTTTTCCAATAAAATTGATGGTTAAAACTACACAACCTAATTCAGGGCTACACAAATTGAGGACTGGTGCCAGTTCCTCACAGACTACTTTTCCTTGTCTACAACAGAATATATACAGAATTGAGAATAGACATTTAGAAACTTTTATAGCAATCGCATGATATTTTTATTGCATTTTACAAAAGCATCAGTCTACATTATTTGAGAAAAAAGAAAAAGAAAAGGTGGTCTGTTGAGAAACACTGACATTTCTTTTGATGTTTAAAGCAAGACTGTAACATTTTCAAAAACACTTAAGGAATTCCCTGACTTTGAGAAACTGTCAAGCCTTTCCATGCCTAAGGTATCTCATCTATAATACTGTGATGGTAATGGCACCTACTTCATAGGATTATTATGGAGATGGAATAAAATAACCCCAGAGGGGCAGAGCCTTGCAGTGGTCATCTGAGCATTTGGCCAGCAAAAAAAAAATACTACATTTTGCCTCCATCCTTGCATCCAGATGTGGCCAAGGGACTAAGTACTCAACAATGTATAAAAGCAAAGGTGGGGCTTCCCTGGTGGCACAGTGGTTGAGAGTCCGCCTGCCGATGCAGGGGACGCGGGTTCGTGCCCCGGTCCGGGAAGATCCCACATGCCACGGAGCGGCTGGGCCCGTGAGCCGTGGCCGCTGAGCCAGCGCGTCCGGAGCCTGTGGTCCGCAACGGGAGAGGCCACAGCAGTGAGAGGACCGTGTACCGCAAAAAAAAAAAAAAAAAAGCAAAGGTGATACACGAACTTCCAGTGTGGACTCTAAAAGGGAAGAAAACTGTGAGTAGGAGAAATATACTCAGAGAGTGAGATTTCTTGGATTATGCCCATAAGGCAAACACTCTAGGGAAACAGAGCAACAGCATGAAAGGAACTGGGCCTCCAGAATTTTGCTGAGCAGAGCCACTATATCAGTTCAGTCTAAGAAAAATAAACTTCTAGCTTATCTACAAAAGGGTTATTGTGACCCTGTGACACACTTAGCCAAACTAACAGACCAACTAAGACTATATGTGAAGCACTTGGAATAGCACTTGCTGCACAGTATACATTAATAATTGATACCTATTGTTATTATTGATCTTTGACATTTCAAAGCTTTGAATTTAAGAGCACTATGTTCACCCATCGTGACATTTTTTTCTCCTTCAAATGATAACTAGTATAACTCTGCCAGACCCTTGTTTCTTAATAATGTTGAGGGTGGTTGAAGGAGTCCTCTAGCACTGCTTTTGTGGACTTCATGAAATCCCATGTCTTTTTGAATGATTACTATTTTCACTTAGAAATGATTCACATTTTACTGCTCAGTACAGCCACATCTAACAATATGAGATATACTGACCAGAAAAGATGGTAACAGGGCGGGAAGGAAGAAGAACAGACATCTGCAGGAAGGGATATCTGAATGGGGGTACATATTATGAGTGGTTGGTTCATCAATGGATGGTTCATATTATGACTCTTGTTCTTTATTAAGCAACATAGTTCTACATCAAGAACATTCTTCTCATTAACCATTTGGTTATCCTAAGGTATAATCTGTTTAAGAAAAACAGGACTGATTCTTGATTTTATTCCTTTACTAACCAGTTATCTTTTTTATGTTCTATTCCTTTATTTTTAATTTAATTTAATTTTCATTTTATTTTGGAGTATCATTGATTTACAAAGTTGTGTTAGTTTCAGGTGTACAGCAAAGTGATTCAGTTATACATATACACATATCCATTCTTTTTCAGACTCTTTTCCCATATAGGTTATTACAGAATACTGAGTAGAGTTCCTGGTGCTATATAGTAGGTCCTTGTTGATTATCTATTTTATATATAGCAGTGTGTATATGTTAATCCAAAACTCCTAATTTATCCCTCTCCCACACCTTTACCCTTTGATAACCATAAGTTTGTTTTCTATGTCTGTGAGTCTGTTGTTGTTTTGTAAATAAGTTCATTTGTACCTTTTTTTTTAGATTCCACATATAAGTGATAGCATATGAATGCAAACTGATACAACCACTATGGAGAACAGTATAGAGGTTCTTTAAAAAACTAAATATAGAACTCTCATATGATCTAGCAATCCCACTCCTGGGCATATATCTGGAGGAAACCATAATTCAAAAAGATACATGCACCCCAATGTTCTTTGTAGCACTATTTACAATAACTAAGACATGGAAGCAACCTAAATGTCCATCGACAGAGGAATGGATAAAGAAGGTGTGATACATATATACAATGGAATATTACTCAGCCATAAAAAAGAATGAAATAATGCCACTTGCAGCAACATGGATGGACCTAGAGATTATCATACGTAGTGCAGTAAGTCAGACAGAGAAAGACAAATATATGCTAACCAGCTTTCAAAATTCTAACGATGGCACGTTCAAACACACTGAAAGTAGAGAAGCTTATATCTTAGGCTTCTAACTTCCCCTAGGATCTCTATAACAGAAGACTTTTTATGACAGATTACTTGATTCTGGTGGCATTAAATGCCAGAGTGAATTCAGAACCGATAATAGCACATATCAGCCTGAGCAGCCCTTCTTGCCAGAGAGCTACAGGAGAGAACACAGACAAACCTTCAGCTCAGATTTTCTAAAAACATTTTCCCACTACTGTGACTCCTTTGATATCCCTAGATCATTTTTCTCTAAAAAGAAAATGAAAGATTTTAATTTATTCCCATAGTTCCTAGGACATCTGCCTCCATAGTATGAGTTCCCCTCCATGAGAAACTACCTCAGTCTATTTGAAAATACTTTTATGAGAGCTGATATATACTCCTGGGTACCAACAGCCCAACAGTCACCATGCTCCTAAAAGCATGATGTCAAATATAAGCTAGACTGGGGTGCGTGTATCTTTTCAAGTTAGTGTTTTTGTTTCTTTGGGATATATACCCATGAGTAGAACTGCTAGGTTATATGTAAATTTGATTTTTAGTTTTTTGAGAAACCCCCATACTGTTTTCCACAGTGGCTGCCCGGTTTACATTCCCACCAACGGTGTAGGAGGGTTCCCTTTTCTGTACATCCTTGCCAACGTTCCTTATTTGTGTTTTTTAGATGATAGCTATTCTGACAGGTGTGCACCTCAATGTTTATAAAAGTATTATTTACAATTGCCAAGGTATGGAAGCAATCTAAGTGTCCATCAACATATTAATGGATAAAGAAGATGTGGTGTATACACACACACACACACACACACACACACACACACACAAATGGAATATTACTCAGCCATAAAAAAGAACACAATTTTGCTATTTGCAGCAACATGGATGGACTTGGGAGGGTAATATGCTAAGTGAAATAAATCAGACAGAGAAAGACAAATACTGTATGATATCATTTATATGTGGAATTCAAAAATACAACAAACTAGTGAGTATAACAAAAAAAAGCAAACTCACAGATATAGAGAACAAACAAGTTGCTACCAGTGGGGGGGGTGGGTTGAGAAGCAATATAGGGGTGGGTGAGCAGGAAGTACAAACTACTGGGTTTAAGATAGGCTTAATAATGTATTGTACAACATGGGGAATATAGTCCATATTTTGCAATAACTGTAAATGGAGTATAACCTTTAAAATTGTATAAAAAATATTTTTAAAGTAAAATGAACTCTTATGTAATCCAAAAAAAATCTAAGCTAGATCATGTCATTTCTCAAATCTCTCCAGTGATTTCCCACCCCACTCAGCATAGAAGCTAAAATTTTTATAATGGCCTAAAAGACCTCCACGCCATGCCTACCATCACTTCTCTCTGATCTTATACCCCTCTATTCATGTCCTGTCCCTCTGTCCTGTACATACTAGCCTGTGCTGTTGCTGACATCAGACATCCCCTGGCTCTGGGACTTGCTTTGGTTGTTCCTTTTTCCTGGAATGGGAATGCTCTCCTAACCTTCTTGTGATATTTTTATCAAATTCCACCTTCTCTGTGTTAACTTTGCTGACCACCATCATCTAAATTACAAACTTTCACCTACCCTCACCCATATTCCTACCCACCCCCAGCCTATTTAATTTTTCTCCATCACACTTCTTGCCAACTAACTTACTAGAAATATTACCAGTTTATCATTTATTGTTGGTCTCTCCACATTGAGGTGTGTGCTCTTTTAGGATCCTGTATCACTGGTTCCTAGAACAGCAACTGGCACACAGAAGATATTCCATCTGACTGATTTAATACGTAAATGGCTTGTTCTAATTCCTCATAAGACTGGCAACAACACTGTTCAGTTTCTGAATTTAA
This sequence comes from Globicephala melas, assembly GCF_963455315.2. Classification (NCBI taxonomy): domain Eukaryota; kingdom Metazoa; phylum Chordata; class Mammalia; order Artiodactyla; family Delphinidae; genus Globicephala; species Globicephala melas. The sequence goes on from NC_083317.1 coordinate 97,531,954, forward strand.
ATAATTAGATATAAGACAGGATGACACATAATTAAGCACTGGCACTAACTCAAAAGCAGCCTCAAAGTTAAAATAACATAGAAGATGTGAGGGACTGGATATATAGGCAGGAAAAAAAAAAAACAAAACGAGTCCAACTACAACGTTGTTTGTTTGCCTGTCTTCAATTTCAACTTTATACAGCATTTTCCAAATAGAGATTTACTTAATCTTTCTTAGCACCGAGATTATGACAGGTAAATAAATGCCAAAAAACCCCCAAACAAACAAAAAACAAACTCCTATGTAAATAAATGGTACTTTAGGAAGATTAATTATTGCTGAGAACAAATTAGAACAACTCCTCTTGTCTCTGACCCTCTGGTTTTCAGGAACCTCAAATATTCAAAACGAAGTCACAGAGCTGAAGGCCCACAAAGAAAGCCTCAGCTCTAAGCTTAAAGGAAACTGTTTATTAGGGAACAGACATTTTCCTCTTTAAAACAGTCTTCCTCAAAGTGATTTCTGTAGAATCCTGAGATATTGATAGATAATATGAAAGAAGGGGTCTAGCACCAAGTACTAGTTTAAACAAGATTCTTTACTTTTGAGCTTCTAGGAATCTTTAAAAAAAATAAGTATAGACACACACACACACATACACACACACACATATTATGTTATGTATAAAGAGACTATGACTTTGCCAAAGGGGGTATACAGTAGGCAGCATTCCCCAAACCGCTTTTGACCATAAACATCACAATTACCACCACCGTCATCCCCCACCATATTTTCCCAGATCATCTATGGCCAAATACACTTTGGGAAATTAGGAACTCTTAGAGCTGAGCCCATAAACTTAGAATTGTGTGTAAAAATCAAGAACTGAGTTAACAAACTTAAGTTGGTTGGCCTTTTTTCTCCTGAAAACCTTCAATCCTTCTTAGAGTATGATAGCTATTTAGACACAGAGAGGAAGAAAAAAGGAAAGACATATACAGAAATATAATAGCTGATGACCATAAGACACAAAGGCCAGCAAGAATATCAAAGTTGCCTTATTTACTTTCTTTGAGGGCCAAGGTAAGTCCAGAACACTTCAAAGGCCCCTCGGAATATCACAGCATTAGAACAAACTCAAATTGTTTATACCATAGATAAAAGTTGCATGATGTTCAGTAAAACATGCTATGTGAAAATATGTATTCGTGTCCTAGGGTTTCTATGACACAAGTGCCACAAATGGGTGGCTTAAAACAACAGAAATTTCTTCTCCCACATTTCTGAAGACAGAAGTCCAAAATCAAGGTATTAGCAGGGTTGATTCCTTCTGGAGGCTGCGAGGAAAAATCTATTCCATACCTCTCTCCTAGCTTCTGGTGACTGCTGGCAATTCTTGGCACTCCTAGGCTTGCAGATACATCACTCTAACTCTGTCTCTGTCTTCTCATGTCTTTCCCCTTTCTGTGAGTCTGTGTCCAGATTTCTCTCTTCATATAAAGGACAACACATTGGCCCATTATTGTGGCACACCATAATCCAGTATGAAATCACCTTAACTTAATTACATCTACAAAGATCCTATTTCCAAATAAAGTTACATTCACAGGTTCTGGCTGAACATGAATTTTGGAGGAACAGTATTCAACCCAGTACAAAAGGTAACATTTATGTCATGCATTTTAGAACTAGTTTCACCAAAATGATTATTTTTTGTAAAGTAACGTATTTTTTGTTTAAAGAAGAAATTATTTGAAAACAAGCAAATGCACTGGGGAAGCTTGTTTTTAAGTATTTTAATAAAGGAAAGGCTTCTATAATAATGTGGAAAATTATCCCTGAAATTGTTTTCAATGTTTTGATTTCCTATAAAAATATTCTCAAAAGAAACACATTTGTGATAGCAAACACTTAGCAAAAAAGGATGAAAGCAAACCTAATCTTAAAAGTAAAACATTGTTCCATCTACGTGGGTGCCTCTTTGGAAAAGTATTGCATTTTATATTCTATGTGACCTCAGAGATCTAGCACCTAAAGGCTCACCAAAGCAGAATGAAACAGGGTGTGATTTTATCTCACTCAGAGTAACACAGAAAATGAAGGTAGCATAATCTCTTCATTTAGCTGCCACTGACATTTTATTAAGTGAGTTGATTCCAGATGTTCACATATCTTTTCACTTAATTCTTTCCTTAAGTTATTATTAATTCTATTATTAAATGAAACTCCTCTGGGGAAGCGGAGCCATGAGGGGCACTTCTGACTGTGTGGAGCGTATGAATTGGAAAGGATCCTGATAGCTGGCTAGTCCCAGTTCCTCTCTGGAAAAGCAGTTGCTCTGGCTTCAAAGATGTGCCCAGGCTTTGCCTGCATCACACTGCATGCTTTAATACCTTACTGAAAATACAAACCCATATCCACAGTGGTCTCATGTTGACAGAATGCATATTTTGAAAGCTTGAGGTATTTTATAATGAAACATACCATGTGGAAACTTTGAAGCATAAATTCTGCCAAACGTCTGAATAAAGAATTTCCCACCTGGTATGTAAGAGATCTCCTCACCACCACCATGAAAAACCAGGAAAAATGGGCGCACCTCAGCCCCTCAGAATTTTCCCAGCTTCAGAAATATGCTGAATAGGCATGTGGCTGTGCTCTGGCCAGGTGTCAGGCCTGTGCCTCTGAGTTGGGAGAGCCGAGTTCAGGACACTGGGCCACAAGAGACATCCCGGCTCCACGTAATATCAACGGTGAAAGCTCTCCCAGAGATCTCCATTGCAAAGCTAAGACCCACTCAACGACCAGCAAGCTACAGTGCAGGACACTCTATGCCAAACAACTAGCAAGACAGGAACACAACCCCATCCATTAGTAGAGAGGCTGCCTAAAATCATAATAAAGTCATAGACACCACAAAACACACCACTGAACGTGGTCCTGTCCACCAGAAAGACAAGATCCAGCCTCATCCACCAGAACACAGCCACTACTCCCCTCCACCAGAAAGCCTTCACAACACACTGACCAACCTTAGCCACTGGGGGCAGACACCAAAAACAAAAGGAACTACGAACCTGCAGCCTGCGAAAAGGAGACCCCAAACACACTAAGTTAAGCAAAATGAGAAAACAGAGGAACACACAGAAGATGAAGGAGCAAGGTAAAAACCCACCAAACTGAACAAATGAGGAGGAAATAGGCAGTCTACCTGAAAAAGAATTCAGAGGAATGACAGTAAACATGATCCAAAATTAGGAAATAGAATGGAGAAAATACAAGAAACATTTAACAAGGACCTAGAAGAACTAAAGGGCAAATAAACAATGATGAACAACACAATATATGAAATTAAAAATTCTCTAGAAGGAATCAATAGCAGAATAACTGAGGCAAAAGAATGGATAAGTGACCTGGAAGATAAAATAGTGGAAATAACTACCGCAGAGCAGAATAAAGAAAATAGAGTGAAAAGAATTGAGGACAGTCTCAGAGACCTCTGGGACAACATTAAACGTACCAACATTCGGATTAAAGGGGTCTCAGAAGAATAAGAGAAAAAGAAAGGGACTGAGAAAATATTTGAGACGATTATAGTTGAAAATTTCGCTAATATGGGAAAGGAAACAGTCAATCAAGTCCAGGAAGCACAGAGTCCCATACAGGATAAACCCAAGGAGAAACATGCCGAGACACATATTGATCAAACGATCAAAAATTACATACCAAGAAAAAATATTAAAAGCAGCAAGGGAAAAGAAACAAATAACACACAAGGGAATCCTCATAAGGTTAACAGCTGATCTTTCAGCAGAAACTCTGCAAACTAGAAGGGAGTGGCAGGACATATTTAAAGTGATGAAAGAGAAAAACCTACAACCAAGATTACTCTACCCAGCAAGGATCTCATTCAGATTCGACGGAGAAATTAAAACCCTTACAGACAAGCAAAAGCTAAGAGAACTCAGCACCACCAAACCACCTTTACAACACATGCTAAAGGACCTTCACTAGGCAAGAAACACAAGAGAAGGAAAAGACCTATAAAAACAAATGCAAACAATTAAGAAAATGGTAATAAGAACATACATATCAATAACTACCTAAAATGTAAATGGATTAAATGCTCCAACCAAAAGACATAGACTGGCTGAATGGATACAAAACCAAGACCTATATATATGTTGTCTACAAGAGACCCACTTCAGACCTACCGACACTTACAGACTGAAAGTGAGGGGATGGAAAAAGATATTCCATGCAAATGGAAATCAAAAGAAAGCTGGAATAGCAATTCTCATATCAGACAAAATAGACTTTAAAATAAAGACTATTACAAGAGACCAAGAAGGACACTACCTAATGATCAAGGGATCAATCGAGACAAAGATATAACAATTGTAAATACTTATGCACCCAACATAGGGGCACCTCAATATATAATGGAAATGCTAACAGCCATGAAAGGGGAAACTGACAGTAAAACAATAATAGTAGGGGACTTTAACACCCCACTTTCACCAGTAGAGAGATAATCCAAAATGAAAATAAATAAGGAAACACAAGCTTTAAATGACACATTAAACAACAAGGACTTAATTGATATTTATAGGACATTCCATCCAAAAAGAACAGAATACACTTTCTTCCCAAGTGCTCATGGAACACTACCCAGGAGAGAATATATTGTGGGTCACAAATCAAGCCTTGGTAAATTTAAGAAAATTGAAATCACATCAAGTATCTTTTTCGACCACAATGCTATGAGACTAGATATCAGTTACAGGAAAAAATCTGTAAAAAATACAAACACATGGAGGCTAAACAATACACTACTAAATAACCAAGAGATCACTGAAGAAATTAAAGAGGAAATCAAAAAATACCTAGAAACAAATGACAATGAAAGCACGACGACCCAAAACCTATGGGATGCTGCAAAAGCAGTTCTAAGAGGGAAGTTTATAGCAATACAATCCTACCTCAAGAAACAAGAAAAATCTCAGATAAACAACCTAACCTGACATCTAAAACAATTAGAGAAAGAAGAACAAAAAAAACCCCAAAGTTAACAAAAGGAAAGAAATCATAAAGACCAGATCAGAAGTAAATGAAAAAGAAACGAAGGAAACAATAGTAAAGATCAATAAAAGTAAAAGCCAGTTCTTTGAGAAGATGAAGAAAATTGATAAACCATTAGCCAGGCTCATCAAGAAAAAAAGGGAGAAGACTCAAATCAATAGAATTAGAAATGAAAACGGAGAGGTAACAATTGACACTGCAGAAATACAAAGGATCATGAGAGATTACTACAAGCAACTAGATGCCAATAAAATGGACAACCTGGAAGAAGTGGACAAATTCTTAGAAAAGCACAAACTTCCAAGGCTGATCCAGGAAGAAATAGAAAATATGAACAGACCAATCACAAGCACTGAAACTGAAACTGTGATTAAAAATCTTCCAACCAACAAAAGCAAAGGACCAAATGGTTTCATAGGCGAATTCTATCAAATATTTAGAGAAGAGCTAACACCTATCCTTCTCAAACTCTTCCAAAATATAGCAGAGTGAGGAACGCTCCTAAACTCATTCTACGAGGCCACAATCACCCTGATACAAAAACCAAACAAAGATGTCACTAAAAAAGAAAACTACAGGCCAATATCTCTGATGAAAATAGATGCAAAAATCCTCAACAAAATACTAGCAAACAGAATCCAACAGCACATTAAAAGGATCATACACCATGATCAAGTGGGATTTATCCCAGGAATGCAAGGATTCTTCAATATATGCAAATCAATCAATGTGATACACCATATTAAAAAATTGAAGGAGAAAAACCATATGATAATCTCAAGAGATGCAGAAAAAGCTTTTGACAAAATTCAACAGCATTTATGATAAAAACCCTCCAGAAAGTGGGCATAGACGGAACTTACCTACTAACATAATAAAGGCCATATATGACAAATCCACAGCCAACATCACTCTCAGTGGTGAAAACCTGAAACCGTTTCCTCTAAGAGCAGGAACAAGACAAGGTTGTCCACTCTCACCACTATTATTCAACATAGTTTTGAAAGTTTTAGCCACAGCAATCAGAGAAGAACAAGAAATAAAAGGAATCCAAATCAGAAAAGAAGTAAAACTGTCACTGTTTGCAGATGACATGATACTCTACATAGAGAATCCTGAAGATGCTACCAGAAAACTACTAGAGCTAATCAATGGTTTTGGTAAAGTAGCAGGATACAAAATTATTGCACAGAAATCTCTTGCATTCCTATACACTAATGATGAAAAATCTGAAAGAGAAATTAAGGAAACACCTCCATTTACCATTGCAACAAAAAGAATAAAATACCTAGGAATAAACCTACCTAAGGAAGCAAAATACCTGTATGCAGAAAACTATAAGACACTGATGAAAGAAATTAAAGATGATACAACCAGATTAAGAGATATACCGTGTTCTCGGATTGGAAGAATCAGCATGTGAAAATGACCCAAAGCAATCTAGGGATAGGGAGGATGGGAGGGAGACACAAGAGGGAAGAGATATGGGGATATATTTATATGTATAGCTGATTCACTTTGTTATGAAGCAGAAACTAACACACCATTGTAAAGCAATTATACCCCAATAAAGATGTTAATATATATATATATATATATATATATATATAAAATTGAATGAAGGATAAAAAAAACAAATATGGGAAGACTGAAAAGCTTAATTAACCCACACTCGCCACCTTTAACAAAGGAGAAAGTTGAGTGGTACGTGCATTTAATGATTCTGACTAGGCTGCTCTGATGTCCTTTTGGACTCAATAAATTGCCCCACCCCACACCAAAAAACCCTCTTCTTTCTCAGAAAATCTTTTTAAAAATCAAATGAAAACCACTGGGAGAGAACTGAATCAAAATGAAATCTCTAATTGTAATAAGAGAAGGATCACCATATGATGAGTCAGAGGTTTAATCTCATTTAAATTAAAGACTTTGACTTTTTATTAAGACAAAATTGTGAGTTCAGGTATAAATACTCAATTCCTCTGCTTCAGGCCCATAGTAATTAAAGAAATGCACATACATATATTTACAATTTTATGTTATATATTTAATACTTAAAAACACAAAACTGGACTCAGGGACAAGATAGACATCTTGGAACAGAAATACAAACAGTAATAGTAAACTACTAGGTTCCTGGGTAGAAACAAGACATTTCAAAGTGAGGAGGGGGAATGACAGGAGCTCAAAACACTCCCCTTGTTTCAGGGGACCAGGGCCAGACTCAGGCTATGAAACCAGAGGTTGGGTTTAGTTTCCCTGAGTTACAAAAGGCGTCTCGACAAAATGGTGACCACTGCCCAGGGCTGAGACTCCGTCAAGCTGCAATCAGGAAAGTGAGTGGGAGCCAAGACTCCTTCCCACTCTGACCCTGGGTCCAGGCATTCTTGGACTCAGAAACAAGACTTGTAACACACCAATACCTCTGCAGGACTGGGGGCCCCACATGCCAATATGTGACCTGGTTCTGGATAGAGAGCTCCAGGGAGCTAGATAAAGGTAATGGCAAAAACTGGTAGGCAAGGTATATAAGCCCAGAGAAAAGGGCATTAAAAATAAAATAACAGCAACAACAACAATAAAATCCCTACTCAAAATGAGTCAGCAAACAAAAATTTCATACCATGTGAGGCAACTGCCACAAAAGGCAGCTGACATTCTAGACAACTTGAAAGAATTCATTTTGGAGGAATGCAAAACATAAAACTATTATCTGAATATTATTTATAAACAAGTATGTTCAAAATACTCATGGAAATAAAAAGAAATAATATATGTAATTCAAGTATAAAAATTATAAATAATCATTATAAACCAAGAATAGATGGCTATGATGAAGAAAGAGTTATAAATCTGCAAAGTAAATTACAGTTTCTAGAATAAGAGCTAACAAGGGACTAATCCTAAGCTGATCATAGTTAAAGAAATAATTATTCAAGTGAAAGGTTGTACCAGATAAATAAATGACTGAAAACAATGAAAGATAATTTTATGAGACATGCAGCATAGATTGAGAAGCTCCCTATTTTAGTCAGGATAGGATAGGCTAACACTGCAGTAACAAACATCCCCAAATATCAGTGGCTTAATAAAAGTTCATTTATCAATCATTCAAGGCCCTCTTCCATAATTGCTGAAGTGGAAGAAAAAGAGAGTAAAGTTTCAAAGGCCTTTTCCCTACTTCAGCCCCGAAACAACACACATCACTTCCACTTCCACTTTATAGTTTTCAACAGTAAGGAGCAAAAAGGCATAGTCACTCATATGCGCTTGAGGGAATAAATATTCTGATACTCTTGAGTACTAGGAATCACTCTGCTCCACACATTGCTAATAGATACTCCAGAAGTAGTAAGTCGGGAGAATGATAAAGAAGCAATATTTTTTTTAACAGTTGTAATGAGATGACTGAGAATTTTCAAGAATTGAAGAAAAATATATCCTCGGAAAGAAAAAACAAGGAGAAAACAGGATACATTAAAAATAAACTCACATTTAAATCCATAGTAATGAAACTAAAACACATTAAAGATAAAAACTTTAAAAGCCTCCTAAGGCAAAAGATAAACTATCTAATAAATGACAATTAGACTGACTGCATATATCTCAACAGCTACAATAGCAGCCAGAGTATTTCAATATATGAAGAGTACGTAACTATCCACCTAAAATTACAAACCCAGCTAAACTAAACTTAACAACAGTGATAGTGAAACAAAGACTGTTTCAAGCATGTAAAGACAAGGAGAGTTTTCCACCAAAAGGTACTCCCTGCAAGAATTAGTAATGCACATAAGCCAGGAAGAAGAAAGGCCTAGAAGGAAGGAATGGAATGTATAAAAAAGTCCTGAATGTAATTATAAGATATATTGGAAATTCTGATTAAACACAGGGTAAAAAAGTTAATTTGGAGGGGGTTAAAAATATAAGTGGGAATAAAAGTTCAGACATTAGAAAGATAGTAGGAAAAGACTATGGGGCTAGATCAGGGGGCAGAGTTCCTTGTCTTATTCTGGAGGAAGATAGAAATACTAAATAAATTTAGATTTTGGTAGAAAAAGTTAAATATATATATTGCATTAAAGAATATTATGTATTAATATTCCCTCAAATCTTATTTTTAAGTTTCTATAACAACAATAAAACAAAATGTGGTCTGGTCACTCTAACAGTTTCCTTTGTATTTAATTGATATGATATGTCTAAGGACTGTTTTGACTAAATGAAAAATGTGTTTAATGCTAGGTGCTAAAAAATAAAAGTGAAGTAAGACACTACTCTCAGGGACAATATTCACAAAGTTTATATTACAAGGTGGCCCACAGAATAATGATAATAGTACACTGTTAGATCAAAGAAAGGAAACATAGCATTCAGTCATGGGAGTCAGTTAACGTAGGTGGTGTCTGATTGAGACTGGAAGGGCAATGAAGATATATGGTAGAAGGCAGGATAAGGGGAAAAGGAGTCATTTCAGAAGGAGAAAAAAATACCAGTCAAGGCAGCAACATCAAGCGTGAGGGAGGGGAAGCAGTCTACCCTGGGCACAGGTAATCAGGGGGTCCACTCCCTGTAGATACTGTAAAAATTTTAACAAGGTTAGTTTTTTTATTATCCCCTGCATCTACAATTTAAAAACTGTTAGTGACAAAATACCCTGAAAAAATATTTTGTTGGTCTGATTCCTAAACAATGCACAATTATGGTTGATTTTGAATAATATATGCAAGTTTCAAAATCACATACTTTTGTTATGTATTCTTTCATAAACTGTGGATTCCACATAGAAGTTTGGAGAACTTTCAAGCATACATCTAAATTCGACTAATACAGCTAATCCCTAACAGATGAGGACCAAACTACACACATCCAAGCGTAATTTTATAATAGTTCAAAATCATTTGAGCCTCCTTCAGGTTCATTCCTCCAAGATATGTGGTACTATACATTTCTACATTTAACCCTTAGATTCAAAACAACCAATAGTAGCACAGTCTTTGCAAAGAAAGAAAAACAGAACTTGAATTACTTTAATTCTGTCCTTCTATGCAATGACTTGGAATTTTTATTTGTGTTTAAAATAGGGAAACAGTATAAACTCTAAGGTTTAATATTTAATATTGTGAACTACTTTTTACTTGCATTAAAATTAAAACATATTATAATTTGTTTTAAAACTAAGTATGAACAAAAACATAACTATATTGCTGATTAACCCATAATTCTTACTGAAAATAATCTTGTTATATACAAAAGAGGGTGTTAAAAAATACCAATGTGCTCTGGTGTCAAATGTATTAGGTATGCAAGTTTTGAAGACAGGAAGTCATAGTAGTGTGTATTTACCTCAAATAGTTTTAAAGTCAAGACTTTGCAATTCAAAATTCTGTTTCATAATTTATCTATGTAAAATTAAAAGAAGATAATCTTAATAAAATGAAAAGTGCCACATTTACTTTTTCTGTAATCTTCATAAATTTATAAAGAACCATAGTTTCTCATGAGAGTTACAATGAAAATTCTCTAACAAGATCCCTGAAGATGCATTTGTAATGGTAGTCAAAGAAAAAGTTAGGCAAAGTACGGAGCACCTGGGCCTAAATGGGAAACAGTCACAGTTAGAATCCTTTCTAATCTCCCCCACTCCTGATTCTATCTCATCCTCGTTCAAGCCCCCTTTGCACTGTTGTAATAATTCGCTACCTGGCCTCTTTTCTTCCATCTCTTCACTTCCCTTACCCACCCACAATAACGGTGTTCTAACACAGGAGGGTCACTCCTTCCTACTGCCTACAGAGCCAGGACCTCATGACGTGATCACAAAAGAATTTTATAGGCAGCTGAACTACAGCGGCTCTAGGACCTATTCTCCACCCACAATGAACAGCTGACGGCAAGACCGAAAGAGCCATGCCTTCTCCTACATTTGAATTTTGGCTTCCACAGTTCACCAACAGTGCCCCTCCCCTTACTTTCTTGTGCTTAAATCTCACTTGCTCCTCAAGACCTAATTCATACATTTTCTACGTAAAAGCCTTCCCAATTTATCTAGTCATGATTACCTGCTCCTCCCCCTTCATTTTCACAGTCCATTGCTTACTACTTAAATGTGCTTAAATTCTTTGAGACTCGGTAATCTATAAAATTGAGATACCAATCTCACAGAATCATGAGGGTAAAATGAGATGTGACAGTGCTTTTATAACTATACAACATTAATGTTTCACTTCTTCTACCTGTCTGCCAGAACCTAGATCTTAGACTTCTCAGCCTATAGAACTGATAAGTAAATGTTTGTTAGTTTAGTGGATATTTTTGTTACAGCAACATAAAAGGATTAAGACATCCTCTTAATTCTAACTTGCAGGAAAGTTAATGCCTGTCTCCCTCAAGGCATGCATCAACTTCCCTTATATCCCTTTTCCCCCATCCCTTTCCCCTACACCAGCATGTACTATGTGTAGCCCAGGGGAAAAAATCAACTTTCTAATGAGAAATAAATGTGATTCCTTAGACTACCCGGTTTCTCAAAATCTAATCATCCAATATTGCCCTAATAAATTAAAAACTACAATTCTTAAATTCAAAGTTTTTATCTTAACATCTCTTTTCCTCTCTCTCAACCACAAGCTTTAGAAGCACAAAAGCCAAAACTAGGAAGCAGCTTCCTAAAATAAAAAAACAAATATGAGGATGCCAATCAAAATATTCCTGAATTTACCTGTTTGACTTGTCTGTGAAACGGTACTAACTCTTTGGCTTTTCTGAACTTTAGGGTTAAAGCAATATTGCTGCTTTATATTTGATCCTGAGTTCTATACATTCTGAATACAGATTGAGAGCAAATTATGTTAGTAATAATGACCATTCATTATCATGGGAAAGGAAAGTTAAATCCAGAAAGAAAACTGCCTGCCCCCAAAATGAAAATTAACTCTAGAGTCTTGAAATCAACAATTTGTCTCAATGTGCAAGTGGGATGGTGAGTGGAAGTGTGTGGCCTAGTACAAGACCTCCTCCTCCTCTGAAGTTAAACAGAGAAGCATTCAAATTCACACATGACCAACCTGCTATATGAGCTTGAGCAAGCTGCTTAATTTCTCCAAGTCCCAATTCCTCCTTAGCACTCCAAACAATTGGGATAATAAGCACCTCAAAATTGGTGGAATCTTTAAATAAGTAATGTAATTCAAACACTTAGAGCTGTGCCCAATATAGGAGATGTGCTCAATAAATGATTATCATCATCATCGACAGTAATTTGGAATGATATTGAAAAATAATTCTCTTGCTTTATGGTTTTGTGAATTTTTTTAAATAACAACTTATTTTACTTTAAAAGGGAATTGTTTCTTCACTTTTCAAATTGAAGAATGATATTCAAACAGAAAAGTACACAAAATACTATCAATATACAGCCTGATAAATTTTAACACATCATGTAACTATTACCGGGATCAAGAAAAGAGAACATCGCTGACATCTCCTTAGTCCCCACTTTGTCCCACTCCCAAGTACTACCCCAAAGGTAACCACTAACCTAATTTCTTAGATCATATAATAATTTTGCCTGTATTTGAACTTTATATAAATGGAATCATACTGTACCTACTCTCCTGTGTGTGGTTCTTTCATCCAACATTGTTTCTGAGATTCATCCATATTGCCGTGTGTAAATGGATAAGTCTTAATGTGACATTTGCAATTATATACTCATAAAAGTTGAATGTTTCAAACCATAGTTTCTCTGGAAATATATTTATAGCCCTATGTTACTTACCCTTACCTACTTGGTTAATAAGCAACAAATAGAGTCCAATCAAATGTGAAGTACTAGCATTCTTTGGCTTTCACATAAAGTAATATCCTAAAAAGCATCTGTGGTACCATCTCTTGCTGGTTCTACTATCCAGTACCATGTACCCTGGGACCCATGTAAGGGGAGATGGAAGCTCATAAAACAGGAGAACACCACAAGGAGGTCCACACAATTGGTAATTACTGTTCAAGTACATCTGAACTGTCATGAACAATAAGACCTCTGGGTTTTGTTCTGACAGGCATAACAAGTACCTCCAATGTCACCAGTTCCAAAGCAGATTCTGACATGGGACAGAGGAGACTGGTGACAGATGGGGAAAATTTAGCATGCAGCTTGGACAACCTTTGGGATGGAAGTTTTGTTATCTCTAACCTGCTGCCAAGCCCTGCACATTGCTTTATAACAGTCACCACTGGGAAATGCTGGAGCTTCAGCCAAAAACACAGACTTGAAAGAACCAGATTCCCTCACTGTTGGTATTTGTAACATCGCACCCACACCAGGTTCTGCTGAAATAATGAAATAGTCACTAGTATGTATCTGAATGTGAAAAACTATTTTGGCACACCAGACAATTTTTTTAGACTTTAGAGTGGTGGCTTATTAGATATAAAATTTGCCATTCGTAAACCAATTCTTCTATCGTCTACTGAGATATTTCAAATGTATTAGTCTTTATGCCAAGTATTCCTCCAAATATAGGATCAGCTTTAAAGGACAGCATAGACACTTGAAGTACAATAACTAAAATATGTTCTCTAGTCGTTATGCATTTATCAATGTATCTGCTGTCCATTATGGTAACCACTGTCTACCTTACTGCCACTTGGCCTCCACCACCTTGGACTCCAATTACTCTCACTGTGTTTTGTTTTCCAATTGAGTGGCTGTAGTTCTCACTGTAAGTTCTGGTCTACAGAGAAGAGCAGACACAGAGCTCTTCAAGGATGCTAGGGCACCCCTCACAAATTTGAACATTTTTTACTTGTTCACAGTGGGCCATCTTTTGGTCCAACCAAACAGTTAAACCTTTCCTGGAGCTGCAACATTAAATGCAGAATCTTTGCTTAGAGAACTCATATCAATAAATTTGGACTGATCCAACCTGATGTGCCTTTCCTCCATTATCCCACACCCTTAGCAACCACTCTCACACTCATTCCCTGCATTTCTGATTGAAATAAATTAGAAAACTCAAGAAGTTCTTTTGGAGTGTAGCACACCTCCTCATGGGTCACACTCTGCATCTCACATTGAGTCCAATTGTAGGTCTAGAAGCAAAGAGGGATGGTGTGGGTGGATCCTGAGGATTATCAGCATTGTCTTGCATGGCAACTGCTTCAGGGGAGGCCGTTACTGTTTCCTTAGACCAGGCAGGACTAATCCCTTCTGTCAGATCTCAGCAGAGAGGTCTCTACTCCTGGGAGTGGGGAAGCAGTTACCATAGTGGATGAGGAGGCAACTTCCACTAGCAAAAAAAGACTGATCAGAATTTAGGGTCTCAATGACCCCAGCTTAATCAGGGTCTTCCCACACATCCTCATCTCAACTTATAGAATCCCAATCTTTCCAATCACTGCCCTCACTTTAATGGTGACACCGCTTGAGGCTTCAAGTTCAACTTGTGTTATAATTCAGCCAACCACAGGATGAGGTTCATCCCTACAGTAACAAGAGATAAGGTTCTCCTTCAAGGCACACACAGAAGCTCTTAGGTCATTTATGCAACTAGTGCTTGAGCTGGGAATTTAAATTCCTGAGCTCATCCTTTTCTTTCACCACTTTGTACAGAGACATTAGAAGCAACCAACCAGTGTCATGATATTTCTAAGTTTTCCAATAATGTTCAAAAGTATCATATATAAAATCACATGGCTCCTTGCTTTTTATAAATGGTTGATTAGGAGTATCCAATATAGGTATTTTATCTATCCCTATAAACAGTTCACACTGCCAATTATCCATGCTCTCTTCACTACTGGAAATAGAGTCATTAGTTTCTTTTAAGTCTAATCAGATTAGAGAGCCAATTCCAAAAACAACAGAATAAATTCATAAGACTCATCCTTAAAATTCCGCTCCTCTAGAACCAGTCTTGGTACTTAAATCTGCATTAATCAAGGTTTTCCAGAGAAAAAGAACCAATGGGAGATAGATAGATTTAATAGATAGATAGATAGAAAGATTTATTATAGAAATTGGCACATGTGATTATGGAGGCCCAGAAGTCCCACCCTCTGCCATCTACAAGATGGTGGTATAATTCAGTCCAAGTCCAAAGGCCCGAGAACCAGATGATCTGATGGTATAAGGCCCATTCTGAGTCTAAAGGCCCAAGAACAGGAGTGTTGATGTCCTCTGAGGGCAGGAGAAGACGGATGTCCCAGCTCAAGCGAAAAGAGAAAAAGTTCACCCTTCCTCAGCCTTCTTTGTCTATTTAGGCCCTCAATGCATTGGAGGATGCTTACCTGCACAGGTGAGGGAGATATTCTTTACTCAGTTGATTGATTCAAATGTTAATCTCTTCCAAAACCAATCTCAAGGACGCACCTAGAAATAATGTTTTACCAACTATCTGGACATCCATTAGCCCAAATTGACACATGAAATTAACCATCATACACAGTATCAGCCATGTTTCAACACCAATATTTCATGTATAGTTTACTATATGGCAGCCCAGTATTTTATGAAGATTTTTATGAATAATATATACCACTATTATATGAATAGCTTACTATACGTTATACCAGTACTTTACAGATAGTTCACATTTCTGAGGACTCTAGAATTACTTCCGCTATCCCAGGTTCTCTCTGAATCTTTAAGGCCAACTCAGATGAAGAATGAAACTTTAAAATGTCTCTTGAGCTTGCTGCATTCCTAACCCTAACCCCCTGGAGGCAGTTCAAAGGTCCTTGAAGTTACCTCAGTTCAGTGGCAACCAGTCAAAGCTGTCACGTGATGCTGGCAGCCCCCAGCACCCCCTGGAGATGGCTAGATTGACATAAATCCACTACCTGCTAGAATAATCTAATTATGCCTAAAAGGTTCCACTGAAAAGCCTCTATCTACTCCAGGTCCCTGTCACTTTCCCTGTGGGTGAAGTCAGCTATCCAGTGACTTTCAAACATTCTCCGCAGGTGGCTTTGTAACACATGAAGAAGCTCCTGAAATGTCAATCCTAAGGGACAAGTGTTCCTGTCACTGAAGCGATACACTATAACCTCTGCACTTTCTGGATCTTTCAGACAAAAGGCAAAAGCTAGGAAGGCCACAATGAAATTATTCTTGCTACCCAAGGGCTGATATTTCCAAAGAGAAATATATGTATGTTAGGAGAGTTTGGGGGATGAATTTGCACTATAGTAGCTCCTGCAAAGCCTCTCCTATGAATAAAAAGCCTTCAGTTTCTAAAGCCTGAAAATCTGATAACATTCAGAGCATATGGATATTCATTTAAATAAGAAAAAAAAAACTTGGTGTGACATTTCTTTTAACCCACAATTTTGCAGCTGGAAGAAATCTTTTCCACTCTGAGCATAATGTGACAATCCAAGCAACCAAGCTTAAGGTCGGTAAATTCACCTCTTTTCTTCTACTACCAAATTCCAAGATTTATTAAACATCTCTCATACTACTCAGGGTTTTATGAGCAAACCAGATTTGATCTTTAAAAATGGTAGAAGCATCTGGATTATTTCAACTGATTTCCCTACTGGCAGTTTCTTTAGTTCCTTTTTATATTCTTACTTTCTATCTAACTTCACACACAAAATATTCAAGGAAAAGTCTGAAGGATGCATGCATTTCAAATTTTTAATACTTTAAGATATGTTTGACTAAAAACACCTGGCCCATGAGTATTGGTGCATTGCCATACTAGATTTCAAAATGCTCCTTTACACCCAGCTGCTGAATTGACTTCACTAGTCTTGATTTCAATTCATATTTCTCAATCTCTATCCCTCTCAAAAATGCTCTTTCATACCCCAACAGCTGTTCTAAGAGCACAACTCCATTCTGGCCCAAACTCAGATCATTAAGATCAAAGACAGATAAAAGGAAGCATGACTTTGGCCCAGTGTTACACTCTTAATGATACACATTCAGGGTCTTTCATCTCAAGATCTCAAAGGGAATCTTCTTAATGGGGTTCCAGAATCACAAGAGGTCCAGGGAAATACCAAAGAGCCACAGGGCACTGTTGCAAAGTACAGCTCAAAGTCATCAGGCCATCAATGACTCCGAATAGATGAGATAACATTAAAACTTTGGGTGAGAAGCACCTCCTCTGGAACAGAGTCACATTTTCTGGATACTAAAAATTGGTCTGAAATTCCAGGTCATCTCTTTTCTCCTAGTCCCACATTTTCTGAAAATAAAATAGAAAAACTGATGCTAACTGCCCCACTTAGTACCCAGGATTCTTGCTATAGATAAGTCAAAAATGTGATTTTTATCACATGTTTTATGAAGTCACCATAATGAAACATGTCCATTAATTTGTGTCATTGTGAGAAACAAAAGCTTACAGAATTATGGAAAAATACCAACAGGTGGGCAAATGTGGATTATGGTCCCTACTCAACTGTTTACTGATGATGTCTCGAGTAAGACGTTTTTTCCCCTAGTGTATAAAGGACGGATGATCTTGTGGAATCCTTTTCATTCATTCCACCAGTCAATCATTTACTCCTTCATTCAGCAAACATGCAGTAGAGCTGTTGTGTTCAGTACTGTGCTTAGCAATGAGGAGGTGCTCATTGAGGTAGAAATATAAGATGTTTCTACCGTGCCATATTCCTCTGCCACCAAAGCATCTCGAAGCCTGACTACAACAGACTGAAAATACATTTAGTTTGTCATCATCACCAAGTTCTTGTAAAATGAAGACAAACACATTTTACCTAACTTGGGAATATTTACAAATACTTTTCTGGATAGGTAAATTACCTATATTTATACTACCTGAATAATAATGACTAATATTTATTCTGAGCCTATTACATTCTGAACACACCTGTTTCAGTGCTTTACATGCATTATCTCATTTTATCTTCATAACACTTCATAAAGTAAGTAGTATTTATAACCCTATTTTATGGATTACCCCACAGAGATAAATTCAAGGGGATCTAGTAGCTTACCCAAGTGGTAAAGATTTGTACCTAGGCCTGTCTGACTCCAAAGCCTAGTTTCTTTAGTTTGGATATAAAATAATTTCAAACTGTCTGCATTTCTCAACAAAGTCTGATTCAGTATTTGTATAGATCCATGTTCGTATTCAGAGCGTAGATTTAGATGGCATGGAATTAAAGAAATGGGAAAGATTTTAGAAACCATCTAGTCTGACCTATTCATTTACAGTTAAAATGTAGGTCTTGAAATTAGGGATAAAAGTACAGATTGAATGAAAAGCTAGAAGAACAAGGAAAAAAAGATGAATAGAGAAAAGGAAGTGAGGAATCTTGAATCACCCATCTTTGTATTCCTAGTACTTCATACAGACCTTGGCAACCAGTGAAAACTCAATATATATTTGGTCAATTGGAATACATTACATGTTATGGATTTTTTTAAACTAGAGTTTCCCAAAGGTCAAGAGAAGACGCATGGGGTATTTTCATTTGTTTAAAGCTTACAGTATATTAAAAATGAACAAGTAACAAAACTGTGACGTATTTTACATGTTCAGTCCTGTTAGTTCATCTTAGTAATTATCCTTAAGTAACTTCATTTGGATGTAAAGCCTAAAGTATGGGTTCTAACCAGTGTATGACAATGAAACACTCTGAGATAATATCTCATGCAAGCCTTACAACCACCCTGTTTTCTTGATACATCATTACCTCCAACTACAGACCAACAAAGAGTTTAGGCAACTTCTATCATCTTCACACATTTGAAAGTGATGCAACACTTTAGATTCTATCCCCCTTCAACCTTCAAAAGTCAAAAAAAAAAAAAGTGCTCATGTAAGATTTTTTAATTAGCAAACACCAAAACACACTATTTTCAGAGGCATTAAATCATTACATCGCCATTGTAGTAAACTGATGAAATTTGAAGAAAAACTTAAAAATTTTCTCCCCTGAAGAGTTCTGAGTTCACTGATTCTAATAAACACATTTAAAGGCATCGTAAAGATCATCCTTTTAGAATACACT
Organism: Globicephala melas; assembly: GCF_963455315.2. NCBI lineage: Eukaryota > Metazoa > Chordata > Mammalia > Artiodactyla > Delphinidae > Globicephala > Globicephala melas. Next base: position 97,551,010 of record NC_083317.1, read on the forward strand.
TAATAGAAATAGTACTAAACAATGTGGATGCTTAGTTTCCTCATGTGTTGATATATGTTAGATTTTGCAGGAATTAGATTTGATATGATTGCCTTATTATGCAAAACCATGGAAAACATTTAATTAAAACTTAATTAAAATCTCCATGATGCTTCAACCCCATGGAGTCCATTTTTCAACAGCAAGCAACAAAGAAAGCCTTCAGGACAAATGATTTTTGAAAAATGGTGTATAGGTACTCACTTTTCTCAGTACCTATACCTTCCTAACAGATCTTGCATCTTCTCAATTTTTTTTTCATTTCCATCAACCTGTAAAGTGACAGATTTGTACTAAAACCGGTGATCATCAATTCTAAACAGGTATATACGTTTAGATCAGTTACTGATGCTTCATTTCTTCTAGAGGTTTTACATATAATTTCAAAACACATGAGAAAATTCATACAGTATTATGTTTGCCACATAGTGTGCTCCTGACAGGAGTTCATTTAATGAAATTAATAAGTATTCGATAGGTATCGATTAAAAATACTAAGGCTCTGCTACAATTTTTTCTAAAATATTTATGGCAAAATATGTGAACTATTAGTTGTCACCATGATTGAATTTTATTTATTCATTATTAAATTATTCATTCATTATTCAATTGTTTATATAGAAATACTTTGTGTAATAGATATGGTATAGTAAGAACTGGTCTACTGGAGAAGAAAATACTTAAATGTGACCTTGTTCTCTAACTTCTAAGAAGATAGTCCAGTCTTCCCATATAGTTTTAACCTATATCATAAAACAAGAGGTCATAACAAAAGCATTCTTACTCAGCAATAAAGAGGAACCAACTGTCAATATATGCAACATCATGGAGGAACCTCAAAAATGAGGAAAAGAGCCAGGTACAACAGAGGACATACTTTATGATGCCATTTATATGAAGTTCTGGGACAGGCAAAACGAGGTTGTGGTCAAAGATATCAGAACAACAGTTGCCTGGGTTGTGGTGGAGGTTCGATTCAGAGAATGAAGGAAAGTAGCAGGAAAAACCCTATGGTGATGGGATTGTTCTGTATTTTGATGGGGGTGTGGGTTACACAGGTATGTGCAATTTTTAAAACATTCAACTGCATACTTACTATCTGTGCATTTTACTGTTTGAAAATTATACTTCAAGTTTTAAAAAGTAAATATGTACCAGACATAATTCATCTTAAGAAGATTAGTCCTCCTACTCTGATGTTCCTGTAGCTCAGAGTTTTTGGAACTCCTCCTTTGGAATTGCATTCAGAGGCTACAATACGTTTCTTTGACATCAATGGCAGCGAATCTCATAAAAATGGAATTAACTTTCAGAAACAGCCAGCATCATTCAGGGTCAAGTCTGTTCACTACAAGTGATTAAGCTGGAAAAGAACATTTTTGTTTGTCACACTGGAATACTGATTAATTTAATGAGGCTGATTTCTCTCACAGAAACACAAATATAGACATAAACAGTTACTCTTAACCAACTGGCACAGTAAATTCAATTTAAGCATTCCAAAAACTTTTGGGTTAAATGTGGAATCCTTGAAATAAGTGTCAAAGCCTCCTTAATTCACTACTTTTAAGAGAGCAAGTTGAATCTCATGCAGAAGGGATGATAGAGTATAATTGCCCTGATAAGTTAATCACACATATTTTGTGATACCAAGAAAGAAATACCTCACATCTTTTTTTCATTATATAATATCTGAAAGACACAGATATTCTCAAATAAGGGTAAGCTGGGATGAAGTGAGAGAGTGGCACTGACATATATACACTAACAAATGTAAAATAGATAGCTAGTGGGAAGCAGCAGCATAGCACAGGGAGATCATCTCGGTGCTTTGTGACCACCTAGAGGGGTGGGATAGGGAGAGTGGGAGTGAGATTCAAGAGGGAGGAGATATGGGGATATATGTATATGTATAGCTGATTCACTTTGTTATACAGCAGAAACTAACACACCATTGTAAAGCAATTATACTCCAAAAAAGCTGTTAAAAAATTATGCTTAATTTAATCCCTACTAACAGGGAAGAGGTCTTCTCTCCCTATTAAATTTTATTTACTGTCTAATATAACACAGTATATAACACATTGATCATATCTGCCCCGGGTTACTCCTCCCCAATAAGACTGTAACAGGATAGAATGAATCTAACCCTCTACTATCATACCTTATTTTATTCTATTATTGGGATGGAGAGCACAGATTCTCATAATACAAAACACCCATTAAGAAAATAAAAAAGCAACTGCCCAAATGACCATAGCACAGTCCTGGAAGAGAACTGGGCATTTAAATTTGAACAGGTTATATACAATAATTTTTTTGCTAAGTAGATCTGTGAAACTTGAATTTATTTTCTTATGATATAAAAAAAATTTTTTTGGCCCAAAAGAATGCCAAATTGAAAAAGTTAGTTTTGTGGAATAAGCAATATATTTGAAATTCTAGTTCTTTATCAGATGCAGAGAAACCCAAGACAGGCTTATCGTTTCTCTATTTTAAATATGAAAGGTTTGAACTAGACATCCTTCAAAGTCCCTGCCTACACTGTCAGAATATTTTCCTATGAATCTATTTGATGTGAGATAGTAACCCGAAACCAATTAAAATTGTTGCAATTACTGTCTTAAGTTAGTGACACACAATGTGACTAACTAAGTAAATGAAATATAGGTGCATAATCTTGATTTCCCCCTTCACAAAAATCACAAGTTTCTGCACAGGTAACTTAATAGAGTAGGTAAATGTACTCTAGGGATTTCAAAAGAACTTAAGGATAAATCTGTTACATAGATACTATATCTGATATTTAAAACTTATGTAGCATTTCACAATCATTAAACACACTACTAATAGCTTTATTAGATGTTAATCAACAATGTTGCCTGGAACAGTAGGTTTTTTTTGTTTTAAACTCCTTGCCTAAGAATGCAAATGCATCAAGTACTGATATAAAGATCAGAATTCTGAATTGTTGGTCTTCTTCTGTCCGATCCTGTTCCAATTTTATTTTCAAAGAGAGTTCTACATTCCAAGCTGCTCATCTCCCAGTGACTACAGATGATCCTTGTTCATATTTCTATAGAAAGCCATCTCAGAAAGATGAAAATTTATACTATTTTTACAACCTTTCAGGGAGAGTCCGCAAACTGCCTTAATAATTCATTCTAAAATGTAACCACTCTCATTGTCAGGAAATTATCTTTTATGTCAAACATAAATTATGTCATCCAACTGCCTCCTCTTGGTAGAGTTAAACAATTCCAGATCGCTTTTCCTATGGGTCTTCTTTTCTAATATCTCCTGGATTAGCATCCTATTTTAATCTTTGTGATTACTCTTCAAGATTTTTAAGCCCCTCTTAAGACCATACTCCGTATTCTAATGAGCGCCTAGCCCAGGGGTTGGCAAACTACAACCCTTAGGCCAAATTTGCCTGTTTTTGTAAATAAAGTTTTATTGGAAAACAGACATGATCATTCACTTATCTAAGGTGGCTTATGTGCTTACAACAGAGACTGTATAGCCTACAAAGCCAAAAATGTTTACTCTCTGTCCCTTTACGGAAATATTTGTGGACCCCTGACGTAGTCAGTGAAGTTATTTAAAATGCACAATTACTTCAGGTTTCATCTTATATATGAACAAACAGGGCCTGAAAAGTTTTATCACACCCTGTCCAACTTTTTCAGACCCTCTCTCTCTATTTGAATTTGTGATCTATTAAGCCTGACCTAGCATAACATCTTAAAATATTGGTGGATGGCAAATGCTTAAGAGTGTCAGATAAGATGAGCAATACAAGTTAGTGAGCAGTTTCCAGCATCTACCCCAAGCAGGGGAACACTTTTCAGTAAAAAGTGTTAAATCTTCCCCCATAACGGGGCACACATTGGAACACAGAGGACTTCAGAATTCTCTCAGTAAAGGCACACTGAGACATGTCTGCCTGACATTAGCCACCTCTCTATGACCTGTTCTCCTTCTCCAGCTCAAGAGTGTATTGTGAGGACACCATAGCAAATGCTTCCAGGGGCAGGACACCCATATAATTGAGTGCAGCAGGCTGGTGTTAGACTGTAGAGCATGGAGGATACTGTAGAGGACCGGAGTACATGCATCTGTCCAGACATGTTAGCATTGACCTTCTCCAAACTACTGCTGGGCTGTAACATGGGCCCAGAGCAGGCAGGTCTTTGAATTTTTCAAGGGAACCTGAAAATCAAGATTCAAATTTCTTAATGCACCGTGAGGGCCAACACTGTAATGGCTAAAAATCCTCACCTGTGTCCACTTAGATTGCAAAATTCTTTAAGACACCCTGGTTGATTGAGATACATCTATTGAGGAGGCTTGACCTTAATTAAAACTCTTATTTTAGAAAAGAAGGAACTGAAGATTAGAAAAGTTAAATTATTGGTCTACAACTGCATTGAGTATAACTAATCTAGGGCTATAACTGTGGTCGAGTGCTACTTTCAACATACCAGTCCACAAATACTTCTTAATTTAGAGGAATCCAAGGAACCCACTAAGAATCTGATAAAAGCTATAGACCCTATGAGAGAAAAATATACATAAATGTAAATTCACAAAAAAACTGGCTTATAATTTAAAGGATTTCATACACTCATGAAGCTTATCCTTGTCCATCCTCAGGGAGCCATAGTCACCAGGCTCGTATTTTTCAAATCTTCAATATGAAGAATTCATAATCTTCCAATTATGCCACATAAAAAAATAATCAAAAGTCTTTATAACTTTCTAGATAGATTTCATTTACTACTTCTGCTCACTGACATGACCGTTATGTCACCTCATTATACAAGAACAAATATTTCAAATAGAACAAGTTCACAAACTCATAACATTGGTTATATAACATTCTTTGTTATGATTTTAAATGGTCAGAACTTTTGTTCAAATAAATATAGTCTCTTTTAGGATAAATTATCATTTGACTTCAACCATTCTAAAAGATATAGTGAAAAATCGTTCCTTTCTCGGACACATTGATTTGCACTTATTTTCAAAAGCATCTCTCTAACCAGCTCCCTCTGGGCAGGGTGAGCATCTTCCTCTGGATCTCAGAACATCTTGGACACTGCCCTTATTTCCTCGTTTTTGAATTTTTCTTATGTACCTCTATCCTATGAGCCTTTTGAAGAGGGACAGTAACTTATTAAGGTCTGGGCACAATGCCTGCCACATAATAAGCACTCTATTAATGCTGGATGAGTTAACACTGGCCTCTCAAGAGATTTCACTAGGTCCTCCCTTGAAAATATTACATCAAGACAAGAGTAGGGCTTCCCTTGTGGCACAGTGGTTGAGAGTCCACAGAGTGGTTGAGATGCAGGGGACACGGGTTCGTACCGTGGTCCGGGAAGATCCCACATGCTGCGGAGCGGCTGGGCCCGTGAGCCATGGCCGCTGAGCCTGCGCATCCGGAGCCTGTGCTCCGCAACAAGAGAGGCCACAACAGTGAGAGGCCCGCGTACCGCAAAAAAAAAAAGAGTAGAATTTTGGTATTTTATCTCTTTTATGGCTTCTTATTTTTTATAAAGGAAGGAAATAAGAGGTGAATGATGATTAATTTTGAAAACATCAGTCTATGGAAGGAATAGGGGGAACTATGTTTTAAACCATTTCCAAAGGGATGTCTGGCAGGACAGAAGTTAATCATGGAAGAAAATTTCTGTTGTCATTATTCAGCCCCAAATTTCCCAATATCTCTTAGGATGGCAAATGGACAGGTAACACACAGATTGCTTTGTCTGAATGTTATATCAGACAAGGGACCCACTTGCATACTTACTCTAAATTTTGCAAATTATCTTACATTATGTAAAATAAGAATATATGTAAATAAATTATTAAAAATAAGAAAATCAAATAAAATGTAGATAAAAGTAGAAAAATACAAACGTTATTCAAACCATGGTATTCTCAGTGTGAGAATAAAAACAACACAGTTTTGTATATTTTCCTGAATTGGTTTCTTAGGAAGTCTATTTTACAAGAGGGCAATTTTACAAAATGATAAGGCTGAGAATTTTAGAGGAAACAATGCATGAATTATTGGCAAATTTAATATAGTTATTATTAAGCATCTATGTTATACAAAGTGTCATGCTACGGGGAATACAAACACAGTGTCTTCCTACCTGAGGGAGGCAGAGAAGTATAGAGACCCACCGAGCCATTTTAAAAGAGCTAACATTGGGCAAATCCGAGAGATTTGGGAGACTGGGAGACTCCGAGCATCGAAACAAATAAGCAAGAGTAAAGGATTATAACACACTAAATAAGCATCAGTTAGTCCACCCTACTTATACAAATAAAAAAACCAAAAAAAAAGAAAGGAAGTTCCTCCTTACAATAGAAGTCCAACAAATGTAGAAGGAATAATTAAATTAGGAAAATCAGTATTTGGCAAGAATTATCGATAGAAGCTAAAATCAGTAGGTGAAAGTTTGAGAAGCAACAGATTATTTCCATTGCCTCAAAATACTTCCAAACCAAATACTTATTAATTACAAAAGAAAAACAGAGAAAATTTATAGTGGTGAAACTTGGCAGACACCACCTTAGCAAGTAGTCAAAGTTAACATTACCAGGAATGGGCACTGACCTCATGAACTTTCTGAGATGATGCACTGAGAATATGTCATTTAGTAATCCTCCTGCCAAAAGCAAGTAACCTAAATCTATTCATAAGGAAATCTATCAGACAAACCCAAAATGAGGGATATTCTACAATATAATAGCCTATATTTTTCAAAAATATCAGTATCTTACAATACAAAGAAACGCTTTCCAGATTAATGAAGGAGTATTCCATATTACAAAGACAAAAGAGACATGACAACAGAATAGAACACAGGATCAGAGATTTCCTTTTGCTATAATGGACATCTGACCAATTGGTGAAAAATGAATGAGATCTATAGATTATAATATATCCATGTTAATTTCCTGATTTTAATAATTGTCCTTGGTTATGTAAATGAATTATTTGTTCTTAAGAAATACCCGCTGAAGTGTTTAAAGACATCAGGCATGCAGCCGAATCTAAATATTTAAGGATATTAAATAAAATATATAAATACATACATATGTGTGTATATACATGCATACATCTGCCTATATTTTAATCAATAATTCCCTAATATCCTAATCTGATTTGACTAAGAAAAACAAACAGACTTTTTTGTGTACCTACTTTCCTTTTTGTTAGTAATTTGGAGCAGTGGGCAAAGAAAAAGTAGAGCAGTTCAAGAGTAATTCAAAACAAGTTTGGGTCTAGTACTACAGATAATCCTGAGTTACTCTAGGCAGACAGTTAATTTGGTCTGTATCAAATCTTCATTTTCCATTCTAACCCACAACACCTTTTCCACAAGAAAAAAATCTATATACTATATGGATAGATATAGATATATGGATATTTTAAACCAACTTACAAAGGGAAGAACCCTTACCCCTCACCATATCAGTCACTTCAAAAAAAAAAAAAAAAAAAAGCAAAGCAACAAACAATAAAAAACCCAAACTAGCATATACAGGTCATTTTGATAGCAACTGACCTCCTCACCCCAGCCCCTATGGACATTGTGGTCTTTCTTTAAGGGAAACTGTCCATTTGGCATAGTCTTGGCAGTAGGACCTCTTTTGTACTGTGGCCTGTCTCTAAAAAGAAGACAGACTCTTCTATTGCACATTCCCTGGAAGCTTATCACGTACTTGCTTCTGGCAGCTTGAATCATGCACAGACCAGACTTCTACTTATTGACTGCACTTCCTGCTTCCCCCAGAGCTCCATGGCTTCTGCAAATTTTCCCTCCCAGACTCTGCACCTCTCCCATCAATTTGTGTGCCCTTCTCCTCCCCCAGTAGCGTTCCAGTGAAATCCTTCTGGGCTTAAAACAACCAGCCAGTTTCTGTTGCTTGGAACCAAGAATCCTAACTGACAAAAATTTATTAGAATTTTTAAAAATCTCAAAATAAGTTACTGTTAGCCCTACTAATAGGAACCCAATAGGGGTCTGTTTACATGTGAGCAAATCTCTTTGGGGCACTTGCAAGTGTGGAGAGAAGATTGGCTTCACATTTGGGCATGGCCTTTCTGGCTATTTAGAGATAGGCTTCCATACAGATTAATTCCTATAAGAGGCAATTAAAGCTAAATTCTTTTGATGTGCTGGAAGTTGAGATAAAGATGCAAAACTACCCAACTCTCACTAAATTCGCTAAAACATTTTAATTGAACATGTGGCCGTTTCCAGAGACTGTCCACCTGCTAGAAGCTCTTTACCTGGAAAAATGCAATCCCTGCTGGCCACCCACATACTATCTCTAAAATACCATCCTCTAACACTTCCTCCAAAATAAAATTTCTTCCTCTAGGGGCTATTTTTCTGCCACTAAGAAAAGTCTTTGCTTTCACAAAGCGAGTGGATTTCATGCCGAAAACTTTTAGTCTGTTTTTCTTTACAAATGTAGAATGAAAAGTAATTGAAAATGCTGCTAATTAAAAGGAAAGTTATCATTTGCCCTTTAGCTGCAAATAATATCAAAGCTCGTTCAATGATAATGAAGTGCAGTAGTAACTAGCCTGTTGTGATGGTAACCCAGGAACATCACATCAGTTCTTAAAATTCCTAAAACTGTGGTAGGGTCCAAAGGCATTTATTTTACATAGGTTACACAAGCCCTTGTTCATGCTCAGATGTGCAAATGTAGCCGTATCTGTAACTTTGATCCAAATTTATTTAAGTTATAAACCTTTCCAGGGTACTGTTTCATGATAATTATGTTGTGAGAAAAACTGTTCTCTATTTTCATCTATACGTCTGAAGAGTTCACACTTTTTCTAAAGCATGTACATTGCAGTGATTTTTCTTTCCCAAAATGCTAATCTGAGCAAGTCAACTCCTGTGTAATCTTTTAATGATTCACCGCTGCCTACGTGATAAATCCGGGCACCTTGGCCTGATATACAAGTGCCTTGAGAAGCTGTTTGCTGTTAACCTTCGAACGTTGTTCTCCCATTTCCTGTCCTACATTCTTACAGCCCTTCATCCCCAAATCTTTACACTCTGCTCTCTCACTTCTCAGTGTCTTTCAAACTCTCTTTCTGCTGCCTGAATGCCTCTCGTTTCTCACTAACTGTTCAAAGTCCACTCAGAGTCAAGACCGAACTCTTCTTACGTCAAACGGTCCTCAGTGCAGAAGAGAATCAAGTTAAATAATGAAAGTGAAAATTTATCCACAGTAAGCGGTAAGTAAATGAGTGATTATTATTTTTATATGCTATGCATATTATTATATTATTATTTTTATATGCAATGCATATTATTATTATATGCTGTGTGCCAAGCACTGTTCAGACTGGGAATATGACACTGAACAAAACCAACAAAAATCCTCCCTGCTTTCATACAGCATTCTGGTAAGTGACAACCGAAAATATAAAATAAGTAAATTGTAGAGTCTGCTAGTCAGTGGCAAGCGCCAGAGAGAAAAAGAAATTAAGCAGAGTAAGGAGGATGGAGAGTGCTGGGGAAACAGCTGTGATTTTTAAGATAGTCAAGGCACCCTGATGGGAAGGAGGCATTAGATGGGGGAGCCCATCATTCGAATATCTAAGAGAAGAGTATAGGAGCAACAGAGGTAGATGCAAGTGCCACTGCTCAGCCTGAGGCAGGGACATGCCTGGCTTATGTGAAGAACAGCAATGAGGCCAGTGTGGTCCAAAAGGGGAGAGGAAAGAAAGTCAGTGGAGAGGAGAGTTCAGAGAGAGAAAAAGGGTGGTGGGGGCAGATCACATAGAGTCTCATATGCGGTGGGGCAGTGGGGAGCCACTACAGCGTTTGATCAAAGGAGTAGCAGGCTCTGGCTATGCTTTCACCAGGCTCCCTCCAGCTCCTTTGTAAGAAGAGAAAGGCGAGCAAAGGTGGAAGCAGGGAGCCAGTTAGGAGGCCACTACAATAATCAAAGCAAAAGATGACGGTAGTTTGGATGAGGGTAGTAGCAGTGGAGGTGGAGAAGAGTGATGGGTCTGGACATAATTTGAACATAGAATCAAAAGGATATTTTTCAAAGATTGGGCACGAGATGTAAAAGAAACAGTGAAGTCAAGGCTGCCATCCAGATGTTCGGCCTGAGCAACTGAAAGTTGTCACCATCAAGGAGAAGGGGAAGCCCCCTGGGAGTAGTAAGTTCAGGAGGCAGATAGGGAGCTGAGTTTGGGTCATGTCCAGTCCTCTTTAAAAAACCAGGCGTAGGGGAAATGGGCCTTAAAGATTGTTTCAGTTTGTAAAATTTTGGCGCCTAAGAAAATTCTGAATACCATACATTCCCTATCTTCAAAGAACTTATTACGGGTGTACCATCATTCCCACACTACTAAGAGGCAACAAACTTTAGTTAAAATGATGTAAGAATAAATTAAGAGCTAGTGCTCAATAAATAAAGCACTACGTTGGATATCAAAACATATTGCACAAATAAGTTTTAGGGATGTCTGGGAAGGGAAAATACCACTAACTTTTATTTAATGACACAAACCTTTTTAGTTAGTTCCTCCACTTATAGACATGAAAAGTAACATTTCAGATTTTTAAAAAATCATTAAGATTCCAATAGAAAATGTGATTCAAATCTGCTCAAAAAAACCTTTTTGGACAATTCTAACATAATTATCATCGAGTAGTGTGATGCCCTGGGGCAACAAAGGGAGCAGAGACACCTTTTGCCAGAATACACTGTAGCCTAGGTGAGGAATAAATGCTAGAATTCAGATATAAATACTTGTACCACAGTATCTATGCTTGTTTACTGCCCCACCAGGTGATTTATACCTGGATTCAAGATGGAACTCCTTGGACAAGCTCAGTCTACTGGGCTGTTGATCAACAAAGCAGTCCTCACCTAAAGAGCCAGGCCTTACAAATACTTATTTGAAAGGCCCACGGTCATTTCTCAAAGGGCAAGCTGTCATACATATATTTTCTGCTTTTCTCAAACTTCTAAGCTTTTAGAGGTTTTTTCAAAACTCTAGGTATATTTTATTCTTAAACATTTAAATTTAAAAAGTTACACATAAAATAAACAAAGAACTCATGCAATTCAACATCAAACAACCCAATTAAAAAATGGGTAGAAGATCTGAATAGACATTTTTCTAAAGAAAACATAAATATGGCCAGCAGGAACATAAAAGAGCTCAACACCATTAATCAACAGGGAAATGCAAATAAAAACCACAATGAGATATCAACTCACACCTGTTAGGATGGCTGTTGTCAAAAAGATAAGAAATAACAAGTGTTGACAAGGATGTGGAGAAAAGGGAATCTTTGTGCACTGTTGGTGGAAATGTAAATTGGTGCAGCCACTATGGAAAACAGTATAGAGGTTCCAAAAAAAGATTAAAAATAGAACTATTGTATGATACACCTATTCCATTTCTGGGCACTTAATCAAAGAAAACAAAAACATTCAAAAAGATATAAGCAGCCTCATGTTCATTGCAGCATTATTTACAATAACTAAAATATAGAAAAAACCTAAGTGTGCATAAAAAAAATAAAAATAGTTACACATAAAGATTTTAGGGAGTAAAAATTAAGACCACATGCCTATGCATGCACAGTGCCCTATCTACTAAATGCTGTCAGTCCAGGCAGTCATCTAAATGGTGGAAACCAGTTGACTATATAGGGAACCATTATTTTTTATTAAAGCTTTACCTTATAAAGTTTTGAGTTTTAGTGGATTTTATCATATAGATTAATTCATGGATAGACTGACTTCTCCTTTATTATTTTCAACTGCCTAATCCATTTTGCCATCAAATTTCAAAGGCCAAGGCCTAATAAGAGGAAAAAATATGGCTAAGTGTATAAAAATATTCTGATTTATATCCACTTTAAATAAGGACACAAATGTACTCCTTCAGTTGAAATCAACTGTTACCACTTCCTTCTTTCTCATCAAACACACACACACACACACACACACACACGGAAGCATTTACATCTTGCTGCAGGTTGAATGGATCAGTAAGCATATGGGAAGGCCTTCCTATGAATCTGCTGAAACTGTACCACAACCAATAAAAAATTAAAATACGTGTCCCCCAGGATTGAAAAGCAGAATTAAAGGCTGAAAAGACAACATTATTAATGCAAGGAGTAAAGCACAAAGCCAGGTATGAGGTAGGCCCCTTTTTAATATAAAGTGACATTTCCTATAACCTCTGGATCATGAGTCTACATGTCTGATATAGATAATTTCTTCAGAAATTGAGAATACTTAATTTGTGTGGGATAGCAGTAAATTGGGGTCGAAAATGAGGGTTCCTGTTTGACTCTGAATCATCTCTGCAACATTCCGATTATATTTTCATGCATTGGCCTGTGGTTGGGTATTAATAGGATTTTTTGACAATTATGTGTAAAGGATGCAAAAGTAGCACCCACAGTCTGATGGATGAATATTGTCTCTTCAAACTCCGTCAGTTTTCCTAAACTTGGAAATAGCACAAGATTACTGTGAAGGAAACAGATTCAGGTCAGCAACCCTGAATATAAAAGCTCCACTTGCAATAGATTTGTAATAGTGAGAAAAGCAATTGCCCATGAATTCCTGGTGAACCAAAAGCAATTAGATTTACCAAAAAAAGGAAACTGTTAGAAATAAGTTTTCCACACACAAAAAATAGCACAGATACTATTCCCATTACTGAAGTACATCAGAACTGATAGTGTTTGTATCAGAATATTCCAAACTTGCTAAAAATAAATGGCATCATTTTTATTCGAGGTGACTAAGAAATAAAGTTGCTGTTTTCAACTTTGTTGATACTGTGACTGGGGCCTTTGGAATGCATTTAAGAGGTGAATTGAAAGTCTGTCAGACAAGGTAGGGTTTAAATCTCTCAGCAAAATGAAATCTAATACTGTTCCTTTGATGCAAGCTGGGAAAGAGAGTGTGAGTAACAGTTTCATCAACCCCCAACTGCTAAATGTATAGCTGAGAGTAGACAGGGGAAGCAGAGCTGCCTGGCAGAGAGGAAGAGAAAGAGAAACCCTGAGTAATATCTGCTGTTACAGAGAGTGCTTTTCTTCTAGGCTTGCAAAACACTTCAAATGACTTCTCTAATTAATCCCTAGAACACTTTATGGATGGTTGGTTGGGGAGAGAGGGGTTATCTTCCTTTAGACCTAAGAAAACAGGAAGAATAAATTCCAGGCTGCTCAAGGTCAGACAGGTAAGAAAGCCAAGGACAGAACTCAGATTTCTGGGTTCTCTCTCCTGCATGTAAACTATCCCAGATCTGAGTTCTATGTTCTTTAGGTATGGGCTTTGAGATGAACCGGGATTACAAATATAACCAAAAACAAGTAAAATCATCCACATAGGGTTTAAGAGGGCCTTTCTTTTGAATCATGCTTTTAAAAAACGAGCAATCCTTTTATTTTAATTATTCTTTTGATTTATTCATCAACACAGTGCAGGACAAATTACCTCAACATTTTTGAACCTCAATCTAGTAACTAAGCTACACGCAAAGGGAGCTGTGATTCAGTCAGCTAATGTTATCACACTGAAAAAAAAAAAGCAAAATGTATTTATTGAATCACACAAAGAAATTAAGAAAATGATTATCAATTATCTTGGCAAGGATTCCTTAATTAATTGCCAGGACTAATAACATGTTATCTTCCCTATTATTAAAACAATGCGACTTCTATTAAAAACTATTCATTAAAGATTCATTCGTTCCTTATTGCCTCCCGCTGTTTCATATCTTATGTAGCTAAAGGGCTGCTTCCTAGAGTATGAAGTACTGCTGTGTGGAGAAGCAGCACCATATAGAATTTATGTTGAGAGACGTTATGCTTCTGAAAGCTCTGTCTAGAGTATCATAAGGATATTACTTATAAAAGCAAACAGAGCTAATATATAGCGGTCTGGTGTGTGTGTGTGTGTGTGTGTGTGTGTGTGTGTGTGTGTGTGTGTGTGTGTGTGTGTGTGTGTGTGTGTAAAACCTGTAATACCTTCCAAAAGTAACTGACCTATATTCCTCTCATAGATGTATGGCAGTGGTTCTTAACAGGGGACGATTTTGCTCTCCAGGGCACTTTTGGCAATATTTGGAGACATTTTTGGTCTTCACAGCCAGGGGAGGGTGCTACTGGCATTCGGTGCATAGGAACCAGGAATGTTGCTAAACATCCTACAAGACACAGGAGAGCAGGACAGTCCCCCACAACAAAAAATCATCTGGCCCCAAAATGTCAATAGTGCTTCTCTTGAGAAACCCTGATTTAGAGGGAAAATATTGGATTTCTGCTGCCAGTAGCCACTGTTGCTCTTAGCCAGCTCTGTCATAGCTGTGACAGAATTTAAGTTGGGACTTAGACATTGCTACTAAGATAATTAGAACCTAAGGATTCTTTTCTACATTTCTCCCATACATGAGCCGAATAAGGCTCATGGAGTTATTAGCTAACTAAGGATTTCTGTAATTGTCACAATGCCTCTACCCTCAAACTCTCCCCCAACTCACCCCTCATGTTAAGAATGGCTAACGTTTTATTAAGTTAGAAAGAATAAGATCCTGTGTCTCTGACATATTTGAATTGAAGCCAAGGAGACAAAACCAAACCTTAGTCTGCAACCTCCCTTGGGAAATCTTTGTTCATTTTAATACTTGTTCAGTCAGCTGTCTGCCTGAATGACAAGGTTTTTATCTCTAATGTGAGTGGCTTTGAAGGCTACTTGCATTATCCGTTCCTCAGCAATTGCTGCCAAAACCACAACACTGCAAGCTGATAATTAAATCCAGCTGCCTCTACTATGAATTCAATCATATCAACATTAGCAGCAATCTTAGTGGTTGTTGGTGGGTTTCTTTTCCCAGTTCTAGACAACATAATTAACTTCACTAGCCTTCTTAGATTAAACAAAACTCAGAGCTAAAGAATACTATGAATTAAACTACTATAAATACTACCCACGCAAAGGAATGCAGTTGGATCGTGAGGATACCGAATTGGTGCTAATGCATTGCTTACTTGTGTCGAGCCATTTGATCTAATACACATTATGTTCAATCTGTAGATGTAGTTTCAGATTTCACTTGCAAAATCTCATGTTATCTGACCATTTACCACTCATGAAAAATTAACTCCAGAATATGTAAACAGGACATAGTTCACAATGCAAAAAAGTCATCTTGTCAAACACTGAAATGTACATACTAAAACAATATCAAAGTGCTCTCACATCATCTGAACTAACAATTCAAAAGAAATATGTTCTAAGTGACTTTAAAATAATCTGTCACAGTTCAAGTATTTCAAAACCATCTGATTTTTAAATTGTGATGGTACAAGAGTACCCCAAAAGTACTTTAATATAATCCTTTTAATTAGTATTTGACATACTAATTATTAGTATTATTAGCGAGGAAGTGAAATTTTTCTGTACTAAGTAATATGTTTACTTGCACAAGTGCAACAACAGTTGCTTTATTTCTATGACTAAAAGTTTTAAAATAAAAATAGAGACAAATAAATATGACTACAACCTTGTTATAAGTATGGTTTATTCAACAATCAGTGAATGCATTAATTTGCTATTGCTGCTATAATAAATCACCACAAACAGTGGCTTAAAACAGTTCAAATTTATGATCTTATAGATCTGTAGGTCAGAAATCCTACATGGGTCTCACTGGGCTAGAGTGATGTTGTCCGCAGGGTGGGGCTCCTTCTGGGGGCTCTAGAGGAAAATTTGTTCCTTTGTTTTCTCCAGCTTCTAGAGACCACCTGGATTCCTTGGCTTGTGGCCCCTTCCCTCCATTTTCAAAGCCAGCAGCACAGCGGCTTCATATTGTTCCCTCTGACCACAGCTGGGAAAAGTTCTCCACTTGTAAAGATTCTTGTGATTAGATCACACCCACCTAGATAGTCCAGGATAATCTCCCCATCTCAAAGTCCTTAACCATAATTACATATGCACAGTCCCCTTTACCACTTAAGGTAACATATTCACAGGTTCTAGAGATTAGGAAGTAATCATTTTGGGGGAGCCATTACTCTGCCTACCACAGTGGCTGTTTACTGAATTTTTACATTAAAAAAATTCTCAAAATCAAAGGCATATGTCCCTTGATATAAAAATATTTACCTTTTTGCTCTTAACCACATACTAGGAAAGAAAGAAGTATCTTTTCTGGGAAATGTTGGCAATGTTATTTAAAGTACTTTCAGCACAACTGAAAATAATTTAATGTCATATAAGAAAGTGACAGAGAGAAACTGTTCATGGTCATCAGTTTGGCCTACATCAGTCCCACAGCACTGTCTGCTTCACATTCTTCTGTCGTCATGGGTATTGTGAGTCCTAAGGATTTAGTGGCATAAACAGAATGTCACCAGCCTTAAAATACTCGATGACAAACTTTATATCTAATGATCATTCTCTTACCTATTTGGGGATATCCTATGACCTTACAAGTTGCTTTTCATACTTCTTCACCCTCTGAAATGTATATGATTTGTTACTGTGTATATGTCATCAAGGTATGTAGATAGTGCTGCTTTCTTTAGATGCCATTCCATGGGAGGGGCCTTTGTCTGTTCTGCCTACTCTGGACTCAGGGCCCTTAACTATGACTATCAGGTTTTGATCCATCAGTGAACATATTTCTCCTTAGTAATTCCCAAAAGAGCTTTGTAAGAACAGACTGACTGAAAATAACCAAATCAATACTAGGTGATGGACAATCAACACTACTTAAGTGGAACATACACCCACAGTCATTAAAAATTATTCAAATATAAACCATAAGGCTCAATCAACAAACATTCACTGAGTGCTTCCTAGGTGCAAGGTAGTATTCTAGGCACTAGGGTGTGAACAGTGAACAAAACAGACAAAAATTCTATCCTTAAAGAAGTTTCCATCTGGTGGGTTAAACGGTCAATAAACAAGGTACAGGGGGCTTCCCTGGTGGCGCAGTGGTTGAGAGTCGGCCTGCTGATGCAGGGCACGCGGGTTCGTGCCCCGGTCCGGGAAGATCCCACATGCCGCGGAGCGGCTGGGCCCGTGAGCCATGGCCACTGAGCCTGTGCGTCCGGAGCCTGTGCTCCGCAACGGGAGAGGCCACAACAGTGAGAGGCCCGCGTACCGCAAATAAATAAATAAATAAATAAATAAACAAGGTATACAGTATATTAGACAGTGTTAAATGCTAACGAGAAAAATGAAGTTGAGCAGGAGACAGGAAGTGAACACGAGTGGGAGGTGAAATTTTAGATAGGAAGGCCAGGGAAGGCCTCCCAGAGAAACTACCAGAGTTCATTGTGGAATGACAGCCTTACTTCATTAAGGAGGACAAGTGCAGGGAAAACACTTGAGCCCGGAATCTGCTCTGATCCCTATTCACCTATTGACATTTGGTCAGTTATTACCTGCTGGTGCTCTTCTGAATCCCCATATTGGAACAAGTCCTGTGTTCATATTGGTTCCTTCATGTCAGGGTGATTTGTATCACCAGTCCTGAAACTTCTCCCTCCATACTAACAGTTTTTCAAAGCTGAGGCTTTAAAGTCCATGCATCTCAGTAATTTTGGCTATTTCTATACCTATTTACCAAAACTTAGATACATACGAGTATAGGCATTTTAAGGAGACACACCTCTCTTCCACTGCACAGGCTCCAAAATATGGACAGTCTTTTAAATTTCCTTTCTTGGCAATGGGAGGGTTGTGTTTTAACAACATGGTGCACAGCACGTTCACTCTAAATCATAGGAATAGCCCCGTTTTTGAATGGCAGCACATGCTATAGAGCTGGTGCTCTGGAAATATTTGTTGAGTATGCAACCTCTCATGTATCAGGTGTTTTGCACACAACATAATTCTCATTTTAATCGTACAAGGTGGAATTTACAGTCCCCATTTTATACGAGACAAAACAGGCTGAGAAAGGTTAAGTCACCTCCCTAAGGTTACACAGGTGATAAGCACGAAGACAGGCACTCAGGGAAACTGAATCTCCCTCCCCAGCAGGGCGCATCTGGGGCTGACAGCTCCATCCCACCCCCCAACCCATCCTCCGCCGCCCCACCCCTACCAAAGGATTGTCACAGTACTTCTTACTCAGTCACAAGTAGCTGTGGGATTAAATCACGCCTCCCTGCCTTCCTGAGTATTTTTTGTGATCTAACTGATAATCTATACTAGATTTGAATGTAAAATGGTAGTACATTAAGATGGAAAGTAAAATGGGTGTTACTTGGAATTCTTTGAGAATGAACCATTCTAGGTTAAAAAAAAGATTTCTAAATAGGTAAGTCTAAGCTTTCATACCTTAAATATAATTTTAATAGAAATACTTCTAAAATATACCATGAATTGTGCTTCTTACATATAAGACACAGAGTGAACATTAGGTAATACCTTCTTCACTACTCAGGATCATCACTGGGTCATTAATAATTCACTCTATGCAATATGTACTTGTAGATATAGATATACATGCAGTTGGTTGTCCTATGAAGACAATCGGGTCTAGAAAAAGGCCACTCAATCAGGTGACTCTATGACAGACTTGTCCCTTTCACAAAAGGGCAAACAAAGAATGTGGCTGGCTGCCAGACATTGTAGCACAGCTACCCTTCTGCCAAATCAGTGATGATGGCAATGAGATGACAATGATGATGATGATGGCGGCATTTATTGGGCGCTTGCTACATGTCAGGAACAGTATCAAGTAATTTATATAGGTTCTTGCATCTACTCATTCAGTAATTCTGTCAGGTAAGAACTGTTTCTCTTTTTCCATGTTATGGATGAAGACACTAAGGTCAAGAGGATAAATAACTCTTCCCAAGTCACCGACTGGAAACCTGCAGAACTCACTAAAAACTCATACAGTCTAATTTCAGGACACTGTTTTAACCACGTGACTCTATTGCCCCAAATTAAAAGATGAAGCAGTCTTTATACGGATGCTCACCTTACAGAAAGTAACTTGCTTATTCACTGTTGCCTTCTCTTCACCACATTGAGAGGAGCAGAGAATATTAGCTAATGTCGATTAGCTAATGAAGTCAATCAAAGACAAGTCCTCTGGGGCTTGAACTCACCTGAAGAGACAGAGCGTATGACTGAAGAGCTTGGACTCTGGGGCCAGGCTGCCTCTAATCCAGGCTTTCCTACTTACAAGGTTACTATGTGACCTTCGGCAAGCTACATAACCACTCTGCACTTCAGGTTGAAGAAGCAATAATGAGTATTTATTGATACTTCACTGAGACGTGGCAAAGATCGAATATGCAGTTTACATGGAAAGTGTTTTAAACAACGCCTGGCAAATATTAAGAGTTCAATATATCAGTTATTAGTGTCTCATCTGCACTAATGAGGAAGAAGACCCTCTGTCATTTAAAAAGCTCATGCCAGGGGCTTCCCTGGTGGCGCAGTGGTTGAGAATCTGCCTGCCAATGCAGGGGACACGGGTTCAAGCCCTGGTCTGGGAGGATCCCACATGCCGCGGAGCAACTAAGCCCGTGAGCCACAACTACTGAGCCTGCGCATCTGGAGCCTGTGCTCCGCAACGAGAGGCCACGACAGTGAGAGGCCCGCGCACCGCGATGAAGAGTGGCCCCCGCTTGCCACAACTAAAGAAAGCCCTCGCATAGAAACGAAGACCCAACACAGCCAAAAAATAAATAAATAAATAAATTTAAAAAGAAGCCTCAACATTTAAAAAAAAAGCTCATGCCATAATATTGTGGGGATAGTTTTCTCCATCAAATTCAG
Organism: Globicephala melas; assembly: GCF_963455315.2. Classification (NCBI taxonomy): domain Eukaryota; kingdom Metazoa; phylum Chordata; class Mammalia; order Artiodactyla; family Delphinidae; genus Globicephala; species Globicephala melas. The sequence continues at coordinate 97,570,894 of NC_083317.1, forward strand.
CAACTGGAAAATTCCAGCAGCACAGAAGGAAATCAGAGTACACCTTTACTGGGATTCCAGCAAGCTGAGATCAAGTCTTCTCTGTCACTAACTGGAATCATAGCCAGCACTCAAATGTGCCTCTTCCGGAAACCTGCAGATGTCTTAACATTCAACAAATGAGCATGTGTCTCTGTTGGTTAGTCTGTTCTCAGCATTTTGTAATGTCATGCCCATTGTTCAGAATAGTTAATGAAATACACATTCTAGATCATTTCAGTTTGGTGCTAAAACTTTTACTTCAACTGTTTATAAAAACTTTACTAAAATTGGTTACATCATTTTCTTCAGCGAAGATACACTCACAAATAAACCATGAACTTTAAAGTGTCAAGTATATACTGTGAGGAGAGCAAAGACATGGAAGACATGATCTCAGGCTTAAAGAGTTTATATCCAGTTGGAAGGACAAGACTCAGACCACAAATAATCTACAGACTACAGAAGGGGGGAAGTGCCAAATAACTGACAGACAGGAAATGCTATAGGATTTGAGAGGGCAGAAAAATAATAGTGAGTTGATGAAACTGAAGTGAATTCCATAGAAAAATTGGGACTAAGGCCTGAAACACTTACAACTTACAAACTTGCACTCATTCCCTAATCCCAAAATGCAATTTCTTTTTAATGTGCTCATCCTGTTGATAGTAACTTTGTGGAATTCTGTGTTCAGAAGGATTCTGAAGCCAAATGTGGACTCAGTGGGAAACAATACTATAAGTGGTATTAAATCTGCTATTGGGAGAGGAAGCAGGAAGGAAAGAGTACCCAATTCTACCCTTTCCTGACCAGCTCTGCTTCCTTCCCACACTTCTGCTCCCTACCTTTATTCCTCCTTTGGGGCCACTATCTACTGATTTCCTTCTTCCCCCTCTTCCTCCATCTTCCTTGGTTTCTGTCATTCTCAGTTCTTTCCAGCAAATCAACAAAGCTACCTTTTTTTTTTCCCCTTAGTGAACCAAATAAATACTAAATCCTATTCAACCCCAAAGCTTCAGATGTTCTCAGCAGTGTCAAGCAGCTACTTCCTCACCCCTGGTTTTGCAATTTGAAAACACAAATGTTTATCATTGTGATCACCAGTGCGTCAATGACTTAGGTTTACTTAGGGTGGGGTCTCATGAAGGTTGCTGATTTGGACACAGCAAATTGCCTGCTTTATTGCCTGCCTCTCTCAGATCCATAGACTCCACAGAATGTGAGAACAGAAAGAAAACTTAGAAATCAAGCTTAATTTCTTCCTTGTATGAAGGAGGATGATCATGCCTGGGAAATCAAGTCACTTTCCCAAGGAAAATACAAAGACTTTATAGCAGAAACAGAGCTCGGGCTTAGAACTTCTAAACACATGCTTTTTCTTTCTTTTTTTTTTTTTTTAACATCTTTATTGGAGTATAATTGCTTTACAATGTTGTGTTAGTTTGTGCTGTATAACAAAATGAATCAGCTATATGTATACATATATCCCCATATCCCCTCCCTCTTGAACCTCCCTCCCACCCTCCCAATCCCACCCCTCTAGGTGGACACAAAGCACCGAGCTGATCTCCCTGTGCATTGCGGTTGCTTCCCACTAGCTATCTATTTTACATTTGGTAGTGTATATATGTCAATGTTACTCTTTCACTTCGACCCAGCTTACCCTTCCCCCTCCCCGTGTCCTCAAGTCCAACCTCTACCTTTTTGTCTTTATTCCTGTCCTGCCCCTAGGTTCACTGGAACCATTTTTATCTTTTTTAGATTTCATATATATGTGTTAGCCTACAGTATTTCTTTTTCTCTTTCTGACTTACTTCACTCTCTATGACAGACTCTAGGTCCATCCACCTCACTACAAATAACTCGATTTCGTTTCTTTTTATGGCTGAGTAATATTCCATTATATATATGTACCACATCTTCTTTATCTATTCATCTATTGATGGACACATAGGTTGCTTCCATATCCTGGCTATTATAAATAGTGCTGCCGTGAACATTGTACTACATGTCTCTTTTTCAATTATGGTTTTCTCAGGGTATATGCCCAGTGGTGGGATTGCAGAGTCATACACTAGTTCTATTTTAGTTTTTTAAGGAACCTCCATATTGTTCTCCATAGCGCCTGTTATCAATTTACATTCCCACCAACAGTGCAAGAGGGTGCCCTTTTCTCCACACACTCTCCACCATTTATTGTATGTAGATTTTTTGATGATGGCCATTCTGATCGGTGTGAGGTGATACCTCATTGTGGTTTTCATTTGCATTTCTCTAATGATTAGTGATGTTGAGCATCCTTTCGTGTGTTTGTTAGCAATCTGTATATCTTCTTTGGAGAAATGTCTATTTAGGTCTTCTGCCCAATTTTGGATTGGGCTGGGGGTTTTTTTGATATTGAGCTGCATGAGCTGCTTGTATATTTTGGAGATTAACCCTTTCTCAGTTGTTTCATTTGCAAATATTTTCTCCCATTTTTAGGGTTGTCTTTTCACCTTGTTTATGGTTTCCTTCGCTGTGTAAAAGCTTTTAAGTTTCACGAGGTCCCGTTTGTTTATTTTTGTTTTTATTTCCTTTTCTCTAGGAGGTGGGTCAAAAAGGATCTTGCTGTGATTTATGTCATGGAGTGTTTTGCCTGTTTTCCTCTAAGAGTTTTATAGTATCTGGCTTTACATTTAGGTCTTTAATCCATTTTGAGTTTATTTTTGTGAATGGTGTTAGGAAGTGTCCTAATTTCATTCTTCTACATGTAGCTGCCAGTTTTCCCAGCACCACTTATTGTAGACGCTGTCTTTTCTCCATTGTACATTCTTGCCTCCTTTGTCAAAGATAAGGTGGACATATGTGCATGGGTTTATCTTTGGGCTTTCTATCCTGTTCCATAGATCTATATTTCTGCTTGATCTATATTTCTGTTTTCGTGCCAGTACCATACTGTCTTGATTACTGGAGCTTCATAGTATTGCCTGAAGTCCAGGAGCCTGATTCCTCCAGCTCCGTTTTTCTTTCTCAAGATTGCATTGGCTATTCAGGGTCTTTTGTGTTTCCATAAAAATTGTGAAATTTTATGTTCTAGTTCTGTGAAAAATGCATTGGTAGTTTGATGGGATTGCATTGAATCTGTAGATTGCTTTGGGCAATATAGTCATTTTCACAATGTTGATTCTTCCAATCCAAGAACATGGTATATCTCTCCATCTGTTTGTATCATCTTTAATTACCTACATCAGTGTCTTATACTTTTCTGCATACAGGCCTTTTGTCTCCTTAGGAAAGTTTATTCCTAGGTATTTTATTCTTTTTGTTGCAATGGTAAATGGGATTGTTTCCTTAATTTCTCTTTCAGATTTTTCGTTGTTAAGAGTATAGGAATGCAAGAGATTTCTGTGCATTAATTTTGTATCCTACAACTTCATCAAATTCATTGATTAGCTCTAGTAGTTTTCTGGTAGCATCTTCAGGATTCTCTATGTATAGTATCAAGTCATCTGCAAACAGTGACAGTTTTACTTCTTCTTTTCTGATTTGGATTCCTTTTATTTCTTTTTCTTCTCTGACTTCTGTGGCTAAAACTTCCAAAACTATTTTGAATAATAGTGGTGAGAGTGGACAACCTTGTCTTGTCCCTGCTCTTAGAGGAAATGGTTTCAGGTTTTCACCACTGAGAATGATGTTGGCTGTGGGTTTGTCATATATGGCCTTTATTATGTTGAGGTAGGTTTCCTCTATGCCCACTTTCTGGAGAGTTTTTATCATAAACGGGTGTTGAATATTGTCAAAAGCTTTTTCTGCATCTCTTGAGATTATCATATGGTTTTTATCCTTCAGTTTGTTAAGATGGAGTTATCACATTGATTGATTTTCGTATATTGAAGAATCCTTGCATTCCTGGGATAAACCCCACTTGATCATGGTGTATGATCCTTTTAATGTGCTGTTGGATTCTGTTTACTAATATTTTGTTGAGGATTTTTGCATCTATTTTCATCAGAGATATTGGTCTGTAGCTTTATTTTTTTGTGGCACCTTTGTCTGATTTTGTTATCAGGGTGATGGTGGCCTCATAGAATGCGTTTGAGAGTATTCATCCCTCTGCTATATTTTGGAAAGGTTTGAGAAGAATAGGTGTTAGCTCTTCTCTAAATGTTTGATAGAATTCACCTGTGAAGCCATCTGGTCCTGGGCTTTTGTCTGTTGGAAGATTTTTAATCACAGTTTCAACTTCAGTGCTCGTGATTGGTCTGTTCATATTTTCTATTTCTTCCTGGATCAGTCTTGGAAGTTTGTGCATTTCTAAGAATTTGTCTATTTCTTCCAGGTTGTCCATTTTACTGGCATATAGTTGCTTGTAATAGTCTCTCTTTGTATTTCTGTAGTGTCAATTGTTACTTCTCCTTTTCCATTTCTAATTCTGTTGATTTGAGTCCACTCCTCTTTTTTCTTGATGAGTCTGGCTAATGCTTTATCAATTTTGTTTATCTTCTCAAAGAACTAGCTTTTAGTTTTATTGATCTTTGCTACTGTTTCCTTCATTTCTTTTTCATTTATTTCTGATCTGATATTTATGGTTTCTCTCCTCCTGCTAACTTTGGGTTTTTTTTGTTTTTCTTTCTCTAATTGTTGTAGGTGTCAGGTTAGGTTGTTTATCTGAGATTTTTCTTGTTTCTTGAAGTAGGATTGTATTGCTATAAACTTCCCTCTTAGAACTGCTTTTGCTGCATCCCATAGGTTTTGGGTTGTCGTGTTTTTATTGTCATTTGTTTCTAGGTATTTCTTGATTTCCTCTTTGATTTCTTCAGTGATCTCTTGGTTATTCAGTAGTGTATTGTTTAGCCTCTATGTGTTTGTATTTTTTACTGTTTTTTTTTCCTGTAATTGAAATCTACTCTCATAGCATTGTGGTCAGGAAAGATACTTGATATGATTTCAATTTTCTTAAATTTACCAAGGCTTGATTTATGACCCAAGATATGATCTATCCTGGGGAATATTCCATGGGCACGTGAGAAAAAAATGTATTCTGTTGTTTTTAGATTCAATGTCTTATAAATATGAATTAAGTCTATCTGGTCTAATGTGTCTGCTAAAGCTAGCGTTTCCTTATTTATTTTCATTTTGGATGATCTGTCCATTGGTGAAAGTGGCGTGTTAAAGTCCCCTACTATTATGTACATGCTCTTTTGAATGGACTGCTGTTATCACCCATCACCTCCCCCACAAAACAAACAAACAAACAAACAAAATAACATTGTGCACAAGAAGATGTATCCCGTTGCTGGTCTATCTACTCTCCATTGCTGTTGCCCTCTCTTTCAGTCAATCTGCCCAACAGCTTCTACTAGGTTCCTGAAATGCATTTTTGTATTTACTGGAGTTCATCTCTGAATGCTTCCTAACTTTCTAACACATTTTCATACAAGCATTGCATGTTATATGCACCTACTTCTTGACTCCTCAACATCTGGTATGAATCAGATTACAGTAATGGTGAGAGAATTCTTCACTAAAGCCTGTGCTATCTGCTACAATACAGTAAGGCATATAAAATTCCTGAGATCCATAAAATCCAGGTATTAATGTTCTGTATATAAATGGTGATTCTTGTTTTAACTGATTCATATCAATGCTTCAAAGTAGTGTTTGTGGTATCTAGTTAATACTGGTATTTGTTGGAGATTCCTGAAAATAATAATAATGGCAACATTTATTGGATACTTAGTATCTGCCAGGCATTGAAGTGGGTGCTACCCACACATTACCTTATTTAATTCTTCAACAACCCTGAAACTGGCATTAGTAGCTCCATTTTACAGATGGGGACAAGGTAGAGGCAATTCAAGAAGTGTGCAATCCTTTGGAGTGATTTTGTGAGTGAAGTCACAGATTTCCTAAACTCATTCAATGAAATCACATTATAAAGATGTCCTGCATTGTTTATGCCATGCACATTCTACTGTGTTCAGATTCACAGCACAGCTCTCTTCCAGACCATATATTTTATTCAGTTCTACCCACTGAGATACAAAGGATGCAACCACCATGCAGTTTGGGGGGTAGGTTTCCTGGGAAAGGGGTTTGATTTTTATGTCCTCAATCCTCTTGTGGCCAAAGGAGTCCACCAGGTCGCAGGGTAGTCTCAGAGATGCTTCCTGGGCTATGCTAAAGGCTTCTCTGGCTAAAACGCACTGGCCCAGACCATGGTTGAACCCGTGACCCATTATTTCATTAGTACTGGTTTCTAACTGCTCTAACTATCCCAGGCAAATTTACATAATTACACAGCTGCTGAATACATACTTGAAAAGCCTTCAAAGAAAACAGTTTACTCTCTATAAACATCAGTTTTCACACATCAAAACCATTTCCTAGACCTCTTATTCCAAAGAAAAATTGCTTGAAAAATGTATACAGGACATTTAAGTGGTTCTTGTTGAGGCTTGCAATGGTCTGTTTATGCCTATTTATAAACTTCTGCCATCAGAAATCTTGGTGCCACTATGGGATCTCACTCGGTCTGTCTCTTCCATTTTGATTAGGATGCAAACTACTCTTTTCTCTGCTCCACTTTTACAAGGTTAGCTAGCACTTTGAGCCCGTAGCAATTGAAAGCTAGTAGCTAGAAAGTAATTTACCTCTTTGAGTCACTCTTCAGAGCCAGTACAATCTGAGCACATTTTTGCACCAAAGACATTAAGGGAGAATTCCTTTTCAAGTGGTTATTCTTGAATTCATTTACTTTTGACACACACAATGAAATCCCAATTCTCCTGCAGGCTGCAGTGCCTTTGTTTGCCATTTTGTGCACTATCTCCCTGAATCTTTGAATGAACAGCTGCAGAAATTTCAGAAACTTGTGAGTGCTTCCTCAAGATGGACTATATCACCATCGGAACTTAGCCAGCTGATGATTTTTCAATCACCATTTTGCCGTTTTCTTTTTAGAAAGAGTTAAAAGCGACAGAAGATCCTCAATTTTAAATAGGCTCTATAAAGCATGTGAATCAGTGGCAAGTGCACTTTTGAGCGATAAAATATTTCTGACAAATGGCACTAACTATGATTTATAACGTGTTAAAAACCTAAAACATCTTTTCAAATCTAAGAAGATATTCCTGTTGGCCAGGAGTCATTTTAAAACCCAGAGGCAAGAGAATTTGCATTGTCCAGTTAAACTATGGGTTCTCTAACAAGACAGATGACAAGAGCTTTGTGGGACCAGAAACAGTGCTGTCAACCACAAAGATGAATTCATAGGATCATTAAGTCTAAGACTAAGAGGCAGAATAACATTCATATCATGGGCTCTTCATTTGAGTCCCATCACCTACACATACACTGATCTCAAGCCATTTATTTAATTGCTCTTTTGCCTCCATCTTCTCATCTCTGAAACAGAAATGATAATAAAATGCTTCTTGCATAGAGCTACCATGGGGAATAAATGCACTAATATCTCAGTCTGTCTCTTCCATTTTGATTAGGAGAAAAATGCAAACTACTCTCTTCTAAAATCCTTATACTATTGTGTGGCACATGGTAAACACCAAACATATTTTAGTTTTAAATGTGAAATTGGAGGTCACCCAGAGGTTTCAATTAAAATTAATGATAGTAGGGCTTCCCTGGTGGCGCAGTGGTTGAGAGTCCGCCTGCCGATGCAGGGGACATGGGTTCGTGCCCCGGTCCGGGAAGATCCCACATGCCGCGGAGCGGCTGGGCCCGTGAGCCATGGCCGCTGAGCCTGCGCGTCCGGAGCCTGTGCTCCGCAACAGGAGAGGCCACAATAGTGAGAGGCCCGCGCACCGCAAAAAAAAAAAACAAAAAAATTAATTATAGTAGTGGACTGGCCCTTTATATCCTATCTTGTGTTTATGCCTAGCACCCATCCATTTCAATACAGGAATATAAAGCCACTCAGCGTGATTAATCAATCCTCTCGCAACTGCAACCAGCCTGAAAAATACCTTTGAAGAACTACAAACAAAATTGGCCAAATTTCCCACTTTATATCTTTGACTTTTTCAAATAAATCTCTCTTAGTTTCATCCTTTTCATTTCAAATGTTTTAACTTCAAAATATGTTTCCTTCTTGTTCTCAAATATAAAGGTATATTTGCAGTATTGGAAAAGTCACATTCTATGATAAAGCATATAGCAAGGCTAGAAGAATTCTGCTATTTTAAACTGGTACCTTAGTAGAATCTAAATAATTATAATCTGTCTTCAGCATCCACATTTTAACCTGAAAATTGTCAGCAAATAAAACACTAAATAGAAATTTTAAAAATACTTTAATTACAGAAATGTGGTATGAATTTAAATTGCTGACAGTAGCGAATGTTTTGTACTTATGCCTCTTTAAAGAGAGGCCCCCTAAAGAGGCAGAAAACTGAAGATAAAGAATGCCACTAGGGTGGCCTGGGCAGAGATGCTTTCCAAAGGTTTATGCCTGCGGATATAGACATGCGCATTCAATGCACATTCAATGTAGGCATTTGTGAGCAACCATCAAGCAGGGGCATCTGGTAGACCAATCCCTTCACCCCCCCTCCCCCACCCACCCCTAATCAAGCCAGCACAGGAAATGAAAATGTCTCCCCAAATACCAGTGTGCCAGAAGACATAATGAGAAAGAGGCACATCTAGACTATGAAACCACAACATCAAAGGCAAATTTATACTAAGACGATTAGATAGGCAGATTTGCATCCAACTAGTTTCAGTTTGAAATAAGCCAATGTGGAAAAAGATTTGTTTTTCAAATGTCCATTACAATTTCATCTAAGTACCAAGATCACCTCTAGAGAAATACAAAAGAAGCGTAAACCTTAAATGCATATTCTCTTCTTTTAACCCAACAGTCTCACTCTAAAATCAGTAAAGAGAAATATGGCAAGCATCTGAGATTCTCACTCTCATTCATTCAATAATAAATATATATTGAGTTCCTACAATGGGAAAGGAATCATCCAGAATTATCATTTAGCAATCCACTAGATCTACATTTTAAAACTTAGTGCTATTCTACTTAAATGTTTACAGGTAAAAGGGAGATCAGATTTGTTTTTTTTTGAAGATTTGAGCTTAAAACTGTCCATTACAACAGCAGTAATTCTGCAAGAGTTGTTAAAATGGAATCTTAATTTAATGCATAGTAACTTCACAACTGGCTACAAGGCTACAAGCTACAAGGCTGGCTACAAGGTTAGGAATTAGGCAAGAGAAACAGGGCAAGTGGAGTGAGAATGCTATTAACACAGGGAGTCATACTACAGACATCCATAGGAATGCTTCTGTAATCCTCCTCCAAGTTACTGAAGCCAAGCACATAGTGTCACAAAAGGCTTTCTCCTTGTGAAAAAAAAAAAAAAAAGTTGTTAGACGAAGAAACAAGAGAATGAAATTGGAAGTCTTCCAATGGCAAATTATTAATGCCTTCTCTTTGAGAAATTGCAAGCAGGCAGAAAAAGGTCTAACCTGAAGAGAAGGATCAAAGACTGAAATAAAAGCTTTGATGCCCAAGTTGCTCTGTAGCCCCAAAGCGCTGTGAAGCCATGAATACAGCTGGGAAGATTGCTAACCCCCCAAAAATTGTGGAATGAATTGGTTACTTAATCCCTGGGAGGATACGGGAGTGGGATTAGGTAGTGATTAGTTGCTTCTGAAATTTAATAATAGCACTTAATTCAAAGCTAGATATTTATATTTCTTTCAATTTTGCTCCAGAGTTTTTACATCTTTAAAAATATATGCCAGCGTCAGTGACTGGTTGATGGGAATGTTTTATTTGAATAAAAAGTTTATTTCTCAAAAGATAACTTTATTGATTGGGTCATGTGGTATAATGTGAGACTAAGCTAAGACCACCCCAGGAGAAGCCCAGCAGGGCTGATCAGACTGCCACAGCCTCGCAAGACTGTTCCTCCTGAGACAAGGACCCAAAGGTTGACATAGTCACTCAAAGAAAAAGAAACCACCTTCTAAGCCTCACTTTGCAGCCTCAAACTTATATCTACACAACAAGCTAAATAAAATTCTTACTAATCTTATTAATTCACTCATTCAACAGGCACATTTCAAGCTCAATTTGTTTCAGGCCCCTTTCTGGGGTCCAGATATAAAATGGCTAAGATTCAGTTCTGGCCTCAAAATCACCATGTAGAGATCACAGAATCTTGGACTTTGAAATGGACTTAAAGGTCATTTTTCCTCTAACTTTGCAATCTTCTTTATGCCAATCCTACCACATGGTCATTCATAATCTAAGTGTACACCTTCAATGAGAGGAAACGTACTATCTCCCTGGGAAGAAAAATCTTCCATTTTTGCTAAAAAAAAAAAAAAAAAAAAAAAAGTGTTAAAAAAAATTAAGTAGGACTCAATGTCATGCCCAAAAATAACTAAATAAACTGAAGTAGCCACTTTAATTAAGCCTCTGAAATTGGATTTCATGAATTTTCTTTTTGCTTAGCAAAAATATTTGTGTAATTCAATAAATAGTACACATACATTCTCTTTTAATAATCAGATATCCAAAAAACTGTCTTTAACATTAAAAGCTGTTTAGAATCACAATATTGAGTCTCACCTATTGATCTGATCCCCAGCTGTTTCCCACAGGCAACATTTCACAACAGAGATAAATTGAAGCCAGAAGGATCATAATATAGTTTAAAGTCACAAAGAAATCTCCTGAAAGTCTGTTTTCTATCCACCTTGATTACTTCTTCCAGGACTGAGGGCCAGGATAGTATATACTGTATTTCTACACAACAGAGTAAGGAAGTCAGACAATACCTTTTCAAACAAAGGGGGAAATTTCTGAGTATAGTAACAGTGGACGTTTGGGTATGATGGGGAACACCTTTACTGATTTTTGAAAGGTTGTTTTGTTGTCGTTGTGCTATTATTTTTCTTGAACGTAATCTTTACCATTTCATTATAGTAAAATTCAGTTGATATAGAATAGTGGAAGACTGTTCCTATTCTCTGAAAAATACGATTACCTTAAGGTCACATACATTTTAGAAGGATTTCAAAATGTTTAAGAAGACAATAAAATATTTACTACTAGCTTATGTTTAAAGTTTCAGAAGGCACTGAACCATTTTGCTTAACCACCAAGAAAATTTCTTAACCCTGAGAGTATTTAACCCTTGTGGTCAAAAGATTTAGCTAAGCATCTGGCATGATGATTTTTTGAATGAATGAATGAATACGTAACATCTCCCAACACAGCAGCAGAATACCCTTTATCATATCAGTGACTTCACTGAAGACTTCACTCTTTTTCAGTACAAAAATGACTTTGAATCATGCAAAACATCATCTATCATTTCCTGTTTATTAAACTGTTAGAGTTGTTCAGCTTTAATTTTCTTATTACCTAACTTTTCTTATCTGTTAGTTGGTATGAAAAAGCCTCTGAAGGATGGTATTTGCCCTGCTGTATTTATAAAATTTTAATCACTGCTTGTCATGAAAAAACATTTTTCAAGTGACACTCATAGAAAACACATTTTTCCCTCTTTAATTGTACCATCATCATAAAGTAGGACTATCTAAATGAGGAAAAAACTTGAAGAGGACAAAGACTTTGAATCACATTTTTAAAGATATGTCTAATATGTTAACTCTTATATTCCTTACATTAGTATATTAGTCAATTCCTATTTCCTCCAGTATAAGTCTTTTGTTTGGTTTGCTTCCTTTCAATTTTCATTTCTATCTTGCTCACTCTTCTTCCGGTATTCTTTTGCAACACGGCTTCCTCTACAGGTGCCATCAGCATGTACCCATAATTCTCTAAGTTAATAATGAAGTTACCATTGAGGTCACCTGATGCTCACACCTTCTCTAACCCACTGCCAACTATACATCTGTACAGTCAAGGCATTTGAGCTTCTCATTGTGTGTTTTTGTTTCTGGGTAAGTGGGGTTGATCACAGCTGATGACTTATCTGAGTATTTCCCCCCTTGCATATGTGAGTAAGCTAAGGCCAGCAACCATGTCCTTTCTCTGTTCCATGAGAGTACTCTGTCCATGATGGACATTTACCCAAATTAGGGCCAAATGAAGAATAGTATTTCTCTATTAAACTCCAAGTAGATGGAAAAGGAGTCACATCAACTTGTACACAGGCTGTAGGGAAAAATAGTTTTGTTTTCTCTTCAGGTAATCCTGACATGCTCTTCAGCCAGCTGTACTGCATTCTTGCTTAATTCACAGATTTATTTTGACCCTTCGTCAAGGTTAAATGTAATATAAGCAACTCAACAATGCAGCAATCGCAGTATCCTGGAGAAGATTATTTGTGATCAATGAAAGCTAAGCAGGGGTCACTAGAACTCACAACAGAACAAAACATATCATCTCCTCTGTCAGAATGAAAAAAAACAGCCTTTATTTAAGTTATATATCTAAATCTCCAGTTGTTAAATATTCTCCAGCAGATAGTCTTTCAAACCATTTTAAACCATTACAATGACTTCAACAAATATTCATTAAAAATGCAGGCAGGTTCTTAAAAACTTCAGGTCTCATGTACTTTATTCTTCTACTTCCCCGCATCCCCCAGTCTCCTACATTGTTCAGAACTAACAGATTATAAAAATGTTATTTTTGCACTTGCCTTCTGTGGTTTGCCCTCTGATTTAATAAATGGATGGGTTAGACCATTATTTCCAACCCACTTAGGCAGTCCAGACACTATTGTTCTTCCCCAGTGATGAGGAAAGCCCTCATCCAATACCATCCTGCACAACTGAGCAGCCACAGAGTACTACGTAACCTTCCCTGTGCCCCACACGCACTAGGAAGAAGAAAGACCAAAAGCACCTTGCTCCTGAAAGAGAAGAAAAGAAAGAAGTGACCTCCCTTCTGAGAGAGTTTAGTCCAGCTGAGAATTTACAAGGAACAGTCCCCACAAGAACCACACCATTTCTGACACCAAGTTCAAAGGGTTCACAAAACCACACTCATATTCAATAATTTGTTAGAAGGACTCACAGAAATCACTAAAGGCTACTGCACTAAAATCAGCTAAGGGAAGAAGGGTAGGGTGGAGTCAGGAAGTACCAAAAGTGGACTTTCCACTGTCCTCTTCTTGTGGATACAGAATGTGTTACTTTCCTGACATCAGTGTGTGACAATACACATAAAATGTTGCCAATCAAGGAAGCTCAGCTGAGCCCTGTGTTCAGAGTTTTTATTGAGACTCCTCACATAGGCATGATTGATTGACTGACTACCCACCTGGCAGATTTCAGTCTACAGTCTCCAGCCCCTCTGGAAGTAACCAGAAGCCCCTACCCTAAATCAGGTTGTTGGTCTTTCTCGTGTGGTAACCTAAGACTATCTAGATGTGTCCAGCCCTCATCCAGTGACATTGGGGGCTATTGTTATATTGTCAGACTATCCAGTGACCCAAGGCCCCCAGGAATTTAAAATGCTCTTATCAGATAATGATATTCCAAGGGTTTAGAGATGACCTCCCAGAAGCTGAGGTCAAAAGGCAGAAGTCTTTTCTGCATAAGGTTAAATTCTTTACTACACACTTTACTTTTCTCATAAGCCTTTGATTTGGGGCATTTATCTCAATGGTAAACATGCTCATTATGATTGTAACTATGCCCTTGGGCATTGTGAATGTCAAGGGAGATGTATTTAATAAAACAGAGCTTAAGAAAGCTATATATCTTTAACACTGGAGTTAAAGATATAGGTTAAAGCCTTGGCTCAGCTACTAACAAGCTGTGATTTGGGCACATCAGTTAAGCTTTCTGAGTTTCTGTCACTTCAGTTCTAATTTGGGAATAATATGAACTCCCTCAAAAAGTGGCTGTGAGGCTTAAATAAGATAACATATGGGAAAGCACCCTGTTAATGTATGTTTTTTAACTATTATATAAATATGTTATTATTAGTTGAATAGATTGGAAAAAATAGCTTTCAGTTTTTTATTTCCAATTTTGAGAATTTATATATATAAATTTTTGTATTAAAGTAAAAGGACTGCTCTAAATTTTAAATAGTTGTTTCAGTTGTTTTTTTCAGGATAAAAAATGACAGTTCATTAAAATCTTGATGTATATTCATAAAAGCAATACAAATTAATATTAGGTGACATGGTTGAAATACAGATACTGCAAAGATATTCAAGGTAAATATAGGTAACCCTTTTCTAAAAGGTTATAAAAGTAATATAAGTCCATATTTACTAAATAATTAGCCTCTATTGGGTAAACCATAGAATTCACAATTGTCAGATGATTATATCAGAAGATCAAGAATGCTTCTAAATTCTTGTAATCTGTATTTTGATCTAGGATCATACAGTACATTCTGAAAGGCTTTATTTAGACTCTTTGTGAAATTACTATATGTTAATTAATAAAACTGAATGGTTTTTAACACATAAAATATATACATATACACATACAAATCCTCCAGAGCATTTGGGTCCCACAAAATAATAATACTTGAAGAATATTATCAAAAAACAATAATAAGAATAAAATACCTAGGAATGAACCTACCTAAGGAAGCAAAAGACCTGTATGTAGAAAACTATATGACACTGATGAAAGAAATCAAAGATGATACAAACAAATGGAGAGATATACCATGTTCTTGAATTGGAAGAAACAACATTGTGAAAACGACTATACTACCTAAAGCAATCTACAGAGTCAATGCAATCCCTATCAAACTACCAATGGCATTTTTCACAGACCTAGAACAAAAAATTTCACAACTTGTATGGAAACACAAAAGACTCCAAATAGCCAAAGCAATCTTGAGAAAGAAAAATGAGCTGGAGAAATCAGGCTGCCTGACTTCAGACTATACTACAAAGCTACAATAATCAAGAAAGCATGGTACTGGCACAAACACAGAAATATAGATCAATGGAACAGGATAGAAAGCCCAGAGATAAACCCATGCACATGTGGTCACCTTACCTTTGACAAAGGAGTCAAGAATGTACAATGGAGAAAAGACAGCCTCTTCAATAAGTGGTGCTGGGAAAACTGGACAGGTACATGTAAAAGTATGAGATTAGAACACTCCCTAACACCATACACAAAAATAAACTCAAAATGGATTAAAGACCTAAATGTAAGACCAGACACTATAAAACTCTTAGAGGAAAACATAGGCAGAACACTCTATAACATAAATCACAGCAAGAACTTTTTGGACCCATCTCCTAGAGTAATGGAAATAAAAACAAAAATAAACAAATGGGACCTAATGAAACTTAAAAGCTTTTGCACAGAGAAGGAAACCATAAACAAGATGAAAAGACAACCCTCAGAATGAGAGAAAATACTTGCAAACGAAGCAACTGACAAAGGATTAATCTCCAAAATATACAAGCAGCTCATGCAGCTCAATATCAAAAAAACAAACAACCCAATCCAAAAATGGGCAGAAGACCTAAATAGACATTTCTCCAAAAAAAACATACAGATTGCCAACAAACACATGAAAAGATGCTCAACATCACTAATCATTAGAGAAATGCAAATCAAAACCTCAATGTGGTGTCACCTCACACCTGTCAGAATGTCCATCATCAAAAAATCTACAAACAATAAATGCTGGAGAGGGTGTGGAGAAAAGGGAACCCTTCTGCACTGTTGGTGGGAATGTAAATTGATACAGCCACTATGGAGAACAGTATGGAGCTTCCTTAAAAAGCTAAAAATAGTTCCCAAACTACCATATGACCCAGCAATCCCACTACTGGGCATATACCCTGAGAAAACCATAATTCAAAAAGATACATGTCCCACAATGTTCATTGCAGCACTATTTACAGTAGTCAGGACATGGAAGCAACCTAAATGTCCATCAACAGATGAATGGATAAAGAAGATGTGGTACATATATACAATGGAGTATTACTCAGCCATAAAAAGGAACAAAATTGAGTTATTTGTAATGAATGCACCTAGAGTCTGTCATACGGGGTGAAGTAAGTCAGAAAGAGAAAAACAAATACCATATGCTAACGCACATATATGGAATCTAAAAAAAACCACGGTACTGATGAACCTAGTGGCAGGGCGGGATAAAGGCACAGACATAGAGAACGGACTTGAGGACACAGTGGGGAAGGGGAAGCTGGGATGAAGTGAGAGAGTAGTGTTGATACATATATACACTACCAAATGTAAAGTGGATGGCTAGTGGGAAGCTGCTGCATAGCACAGGGTGATCAGCTCCATGCTTTGTGACAACCTAGAGGGGTGGGATAGGGAGGGTGGGAGGGAGGTTCAAGAGGGAGGGGATATGGGGATATATGTATACATATAGCTGATTCACTTTGTTGTACAGCAGAAACTAACACATTGTAAAGCATTTATACTCCAATAAAGGTATTAAAAATAATAATAATACTTCAAAATACCCCCATAAAAGAGCTATATGATCACATGTGTCTGGGAAACACAGGAATCTAGATAGTCCTCTGAGGGAGTCACGATACACATTAGTACATTCCAGGCTCTGGGAAATCCTACAGGAATGAACACAACGTAAGTCTATTTGACATAGAATTTCCCAAACTTATTTAAACACAGAAACTTCATTTCCTACAACACTTCTTAAAATGTAGTGGAAACACTGATCCAGAGAATAAACTTTAAGAAATATAATACATATTACTCATGTTTAAAAAATATAATAATAAGGCGTTATGTCCTGCACATCCAGCTTTATACTAGCTTGACCAGTAAGGAAGAGGGAGCCCTGCGCAGATGCTCCTGTTGAGAAAAGATTCGAATCTGTGCAGCTAAATTTGTAGCTTCCAATATCATCTAGTCTCTCAATTCTCTTGATTATCACTACTCTCCACCCTTTATCTACCCTAGAAATTGACTTTTGGCTTTATTTTCTCCAGTCTTCTTCTTTGCCTGTTTCAGGAAATATACCTTTAAATAACCGTCAGAAAAGCCCATGACCAGGTTAACTAGGTCCCCAGCACCCTCCTGTCTGGAGAACATCACTGAGGCAGAAGACCCATCAGGTACTTCCTCCTATCTCCTACTCCTACCCTCTAACACAGTCTCACTGGACTGCCCTGAGAGCAGAGAATCTCGTGGAGAAGTTTCATTTTTCTTTACCCAACATAAAACACCCTAATCACTCTAGGGAATTTTAATGATTGATTGTCATACTAGTAGTTTCTAACACTGACCGGCCTAAACTCTAATGGAGAAGTGTGGAATGTTCCATTCCATCTACAGCCATTACTAGTAGGCTTTTACAGTAGATTAAGGAACGCATGGTTTCAAAAATGACTAAGAAATGAAGTTGCACCACCCAAAGCAAGCGATGCATCCCAGTGGCCATTACTGATGGTGATGCTGTTGGTGTATGCCTACTTCACTTTGCCCAGATATAAATAACCTTGAGTAAAACCTTACCCTTCACACACACATATACACCATATACTTCAAATTCAAATGGGAAGCAAAAACTCAGTTACACTATTCCAAGAAATAGTGAACGGTATTGATTTTTGCCATAAAGCATGTTAAATTTTTTATCCAGGATTTCTTCTTTCAAATTATGCTCATCAAGTTTCTTAAGAGAAAATGGGACTTAAAAATAGTCAAAAAAATTAAAAAAGGGTATTTTTAAGTATTACTATGTACCTGATAAAATAAGAGAAGTGTGATATTTAAAAAACCGGTAACAGCAACAAAAACCTTTTGGCAGCAAGCAATGAAAAAGAAGAAAGGACACATGATTACATGCAAGATTTGGCCATTTGAATGACATAAAGTTTTCTTTTCCTTTGAATTTTCAGCCTCTTTCTATTGTATTATAGCTATATCTTTGAAACACAGTTTTACACATAAAATGTCCATGTTAAAATCTTCAGTGGCATTATGTGTCTGAGGAGTTGAGATCCAATTTGGCAATAATGAGTGGCATGGCGTTAACATGCATCTTATTGGCCATAATTCCCCAAGTCCTGCTCCCCACTATGACTTGGTCCCTGCGTCTCTTTTAGTGTATTTCTGAGAACACCATTCATCATTCATCACATTATAATGATTTGTTTTCCTGTCTCTGTAATGAGAATGTAGGCTTTTCAATAGCAGAGCTATGTATTTCTTACACAGGTTCTAAAAATCCCTCAATACGTGTATGTATAACGAGCAAAACTTTAAGTGAAGAAAATCATTTAGCTCATACTTTTTGTAAGAAGATTGTTTTCTCAGCATACTGACAAGTTTTAAACACTAAAAGTAAAGTATAAATCCCTTATGTCGCTTTCAGGGAAATGATATCAACTATATTTCTCATAAACAGGTGAGTTGTTCCATTTTAAAGAAACAGCATCACACAGCAGTTCAAAGAACGAACTGAGGAGCCAGACTGCCTGAGCCCACACCCTGGCTCTATCATTTACTACACGTATGATCTCATGTAGGTTACTTAACTTCTCCTTACTCCTGGTGTGTTATTGTAACAGGGGACTATTAATGGCACTTACCTTACAGGATTGTTGTGAGTTAGTAAGTGAGCGGACATGCAGAAAGCAATTAGGACAGCACCTACCATGTAGAAACTCGTGATTTCTGAGTTAGCTATTATTGTCATTATTATCCATCTTCAATCTCTTCTAGCCCATCACTAGCTATACCCTGTAGAATCAAATAACCCTGGATGGTGCTAGGTCATTCTCTTCTAAGGTTGTCATTCTTGCAATATCGGGCAATTCTCAAGCAGTCTTTTTTAAACTGCATCTACCTTATAGCTGCTAACACTGGCCATGCAAAGCATACCTAGAAGGGCATGTTAGTTAAAGCACTGTCAAGGCTTCTAGTTTTAAATCAGTGTCAGGGTAGTAAATCTTCTTCATGGATGCCAAATAAGATGTCCCTTTACTAGGCTCACAGGAAGATGTCAAATGGTTATTGCTTTACTTTCCTCATAAACGGTCCAGCTGTCCCTTTACTGTACTTATCTCAATCCCTGTCAATACTGCCGTATCCTTCTGTCAAGTTATGTAAAGCAGAATGCCGTAGCCCTAATACAGACTTGCTAGAACCCTGCTGAGGGCTTAAGGCTCTAATGCAATGCATCTTTATGTGATGAACAAAATAATACTGTCAGCTCATGCTAAGAAGGCATATCAATTTATCTCCATAATATAACCTGTGTTTCATCTCATACTGTCTCCTAGTAATGCTCATTTAGGATTGCAGATTAATAGGCATGTTCAGTTAATGATTTTGCATTTTTCCAAATTAAGTCTTCTTCCCACACTAGTTTTATAATTCAATTAAAATAAGCCATCAAGTTTTCTTAGCATGATATGCTCTTTATAAACCCCCTGCCACTTTTCCCCCATTTTCATCGTTTCAGTAGGCCTACTGCTGAAATGAAGCTGTGAATAAAGAGAAAATGTTTTCTAAACTTTCTAGATTAGTTTGCCAGGGCTGCTGTAACAAAGCACCACAAACTGAGTGGCTTAAACAACAGGAATGTATTATCTGAGTTCTAGGGGCTGGAAGTCTGAGATCAAAGTGTCAGCTGGCTGCTTCCCTTTGAGTGTTGTGAGGGAAAATACTTTCCATGCCTCTCTTCTAGCTTCTGGTCGTTGGCTGGCAATACTTGGCATCCTTTGGATTATAGATGTCTCACCCTGATCTCTGCCCTCATCTTCCCATGGTATTCACCCAGTGTGCACGCCTCTATGTCCAAATTTCCCCTTTTAATAAGGACACTGGTCATACTGGATTAGGGGCTCACTGTACTTCAGTACGATTGCATCTCAACTAATTACACCTGCAACAATCATATTTTTAAATAAGGTCACCTCTGAGCTACTGGGTATTAGGATTTCAACATACAAATTTGGGGTAACACAATTCAACCTGTACTTCTCAAATTTGAAATGCTCTTGGGGACTTGCCATTTTAAGAAAATTCTTTGGTCCAATCTTGTATCTGCATAGAATAGATATATCATGCAGACAATTCATTGGACTCCTTGATTGGAACCTACTGGTTGGCTTAAAATCACACCTGTGACCCAACGCCCAAGGTTTGCTCAGGTTTCCCACAGGATGGGAAGCAAAGCAACCACAGGAGCCTTTCTCCCTTCACTTTGTTCACTTCCCCTAAAGATTCTCAGGGAATCTACAGTCAACAAAAAGAACTAATGCTTGAATAATGCTTTCCAACTTATGGATCGCATGCATTATCTTAACACACATAACAACCTGGCAGACATAATTATGGCAAATATTATGATAAAGGGACCATGGCTTGAAGGTTAAGCTTGCAGACTCTGAGCCACAACACTTGTACATGGATCCCAGATGCCCTTCTTCCCAGCTGTTTGACTTTGGATAGGTTTTTATGCTTCAGTTGGCTACAAATATGGACAAATACGAATGTTCGCCTCATAGACTTGTTGTAAGGATTAATAATTTAATCCATATAAATTGTTTAGAATCGTGCCTGGTACGAGGAAAGTGCTCAGGCAAATTTTAGAGCTGTTATTATTTTACAAATGATGACATTGAGGCTTAGAGCTATAAAATGACTTCTCCAAGTCGTCATTGGTGAGACCCAACCTCAACCCCAGAACTTCTGAGGTTTTCCACGTCACCAGACAACATTCCAGCCACACTCCATTTTTAATGTGTGTAAACATCACACTTCGAATTAATGGAGATGTTTGGGGACTCTGGCATAGGAATAAAGCACCAACCAGTAGGATTGTATGAAACCCCGACTGCTGGACTGCCTGCTGGACTTAGGGACTGGACTTAGGGAAGGCAAAGTCCTTGAAGAATCAGTAACCATCTCTGCATAAGGTTCTGGAAGAGCTGGTTTGGCTCGATGAAGAAAAGCTAAGGAAAGCAAAGCCACGTTTTCTGCCATGTCCCATGTGAATCTCTTATTGAAGCCAAGAGAACTACTTGTATTATTATTATTATTATTATTATATTATTCCTTGAACTTGCTGTGCTTTTAATGTCTCTGGTAAATATTCTATTTTCTACGCCAAATTTCATATTACTGCTCTATTCATCTTTAAGAATAAGTTGTATTTTGTATTTTCAAATCTTTTCATAAAACTTCCTTTATGTCCTAGCATCACACAGAGCAACCCTCTCTTGTTTTCTTTAGAACAGAACTATCCTCCATCGTAGCACCTATGAGCTATATTAGAATCACTGATTTCTTGGTCTCTATTTCCCACCACACTAAGGATATCACATTTGTTTTGGAATCTGCAGCACCTAGCACACAGACTGAGGTATTAGTATCTATGGACTAAATAGAAGACTGACTAGAAGAATGAATGAATGAATATATAAGTGAAAGAAATAAGAAGACCTCTGAGTCTTAGCATCCAACCCTTAGGCGCATTACAATTTAACCTGACTTCTGACCAGGAAAAGGGAAGATGGAATAAGTAATGAGGAGAAAAGGAGTGACTTTGTGTGTGAAATTAATCAGTTAATGAAGCTCCAAGTTGTTTTGCCTGGATCCACAGAATTAAAAAAGAGAAAATTTCACCACTAGCTATCTAGCTTGATTTGCATGTGTTCAATCTTCAAAGTATTCCCTTTGATTCCTTTAATCAATAGCTATTTTAGAAAGCTCTTCATTACTTCCTAATTGTCCAAATTCATTTTCTTCATTTTTCCTTATTAGAAGCAGATTTTTTCAAATGAGTTAAATAGATCAGCAATTTTAGAATCATTATCAACTTTAAGCATTTCTCTCAGTTATTAGCATGTCCCTTCTCTCTCTAGGACTGGATTCTTTTCTCCATTTTTAAAAGGCCATCTGGCTTATTTTATTGACTTATTTTTCCCATACGTCTCAAATAAAATCAACTTTACCTTATACTGAGAGCAATCCATGTTTACAATAACTCTGATCCTAGATGTTTTAATCTATCAGATATCTGGTTTTAGATGAAGATGCAAGTGATTCTCCATTATGTTAATATGTCAAAAAGTAAGTAAATAATTGGCACTCATCTAGGTTTTAACCCATCTCAACCAGATAAGCTTGTAAAGTCATTATCATGGCCAACAAAACATTTCAAAGATAATTTAAATGGATATTTTGATCCTTAAAAATACACATATTCATTGAACCCAACAATCCCACTGCTGGGAATCTGTATCACGGAATTAAAACCACCATACTATTGTAGCACTAATGTTATGCCAAAAAGCTACAAACAAAATGAATGTCCATCAATAAATGGGTGGTTAAAAATTTATGGTACATCAATTCCATGGAATATTATACAGCTGTTTGTACATGAGCCCAGAGCGATATACAAAAGAGTATTCAGAAGATTGTTACTAGGGAGGAGAGAGAATACTGGATGGGAAGAGGAGAGAAGAAAGAGTAATGTAAGAAAAAAAAAAGAGGGGGCATTCATGACAAAACCATTATATAAGATGTGATCTCAGTTATGTAAAGTTCCATATGTTGTATGAATATGATTAAATATACATAAAAGGATGACCACATGGTTTTCTGAGGGCAAAAGGATTGTACATTTTCACTTTCTTATACTGTATATACTGTTAGTTTTTACTACTTTTTTTTTTTTTTTTTTTTTTTTTTGCAGTACACGGGCCTCTCACTGCCGTGGCCTCTCCCACCACGGAGCACAGGCTCCGGACGCGCAGGCTCAGCGGCCACGGCTCACGGGCCCAGCCGCTCCGCGGCATGCAGGATCCTCCCGGACCGGGGCACGAACCCGCGTTCCCTGCATCGGCAGGCGGACTCTCAACCACTGCGCCACCAGAGAAGCCCGGTTAGTTTTTAATAATCAAAAAATCTTTAATTTGAATTATTTTTATCATTTGAATCATTGTTTATATAATTTGAAAAACATTAAATTAATTTTCATTTTGATATATATACTATATCTAGAGGGAGAGAGAGTAATGTCAATCAGACCAAGGTTTATATACTCATAATTCAGAACTCAAATCCAGCCACTGGATAAGAGATCGGCTATAGGAAGAACCTCCAGACTATAATCCACCTGCTTGACAATGTATATGTCCTATCAATTATATTCTTTTTAAAAACAATCTTTTCTAATTTTCATTTTTGATCTACTTTCAAGACTCAGCTAATGCCATTCCTTCTTAACTGTGTTCTCCATTTGTCTCACCAAATATTTGATTTCCTAGAAAGTCTTCAAAATTCCCCCCTCAAACCCTCCTAAATTTCTACACTTCATGATAGCTCATTTTGCTGGATGAAATGTGATATCACATAGGAGATGCCTGAACTTCTATTTCAGGTTTTGTATATCCCTCAGGGTTCATCAGTTTGTCTTTTTACATTCAACAGGAGTTCTACAGTGAGAGAAGAAACGTCAAAATCTAAAGGTAAACACTTGGACAACAGTACTTAAAAGTGCAATGCAGACTCCTGAACGGTATTTTGTGTGGTTCACCTTCCCTCATGACTTCTGGAACTTCCTGGTATAAAAACAAACTTGTGGGGACTTCCCTGGCGGTGCAGTGGTTAAGCACTCACCTGCCATTGCAGGGGACATGGGTTCGAGCCCTGGTCCAGGAAGATCTCACATGCCGCAGAGCAACTAAGCCCATGCACCACAACTACTTAGCCTGAGCTCTAGAGCCCGCGAGCCACAACTACTGAGCCCGCATGTCACAACTACTGAAGCCAGTGTGCCTAGAGCCCGTGCTCTGCAACAAAAGAAGCCACCGCAATGAGAAGCCCGTGCACCACAACAAAGAGTAGTCCCCGCTCGCCACAACTAGAGAAACCCTGCACGCAGCAACGAAGACCCAGCACAGCCAAAAATTAATTAATTAATTAAATTTAATTTAAAAAAAACAAAGTTGTGGAAAACACACACTGATTCTGCCTATGTTTAAAATAATCCAGTATTTTCACCAACCCCAAACTGAAAAATACAAAATCTAACTATTTGAATTTCAAAAATCATTTTAATTACTTTCATAAATTAAAGTTATGAAATTGGAATAATCAAAATATTCAAGTACTGATGTAGAAAAATAAAGAATAAATTAATCCAGGTGTAATTTCGAGGCTATGATCATTACCATATGTCTCCTTAATTACCTTTCCCCTCAGGGACTTGATGTTTTGCAAGATTTACTCTACCAAAACAAATGAAAGTAATAATTGATGTTTTTTATTTTTAATGAATCACTGACATGTAATTGCCCATCTCAGATACCGATCAAGATGAGGAAACCAGTGTTGCCCATGTAGTTGAAACAATTTCTTTAGCGGCAAATAATTTGGTCTCATGGAACAATGTACAGTTGCTGTTAGCATCTTAGAAACAATGGAAACAACTGAAGATGTACTCCAGAGCTCGGACTTCTGTTTCACAATTAGTCTTCCATAGTCAAAGAATAAATTGGGATTAAAAAAACAGCTTTATTTTAATTCACAAATAAAAATAAAAAGCAAACAACCTAGAAAAGAATATCAAGATCAATTTACAAGAAGGATAGCTTTGAGGTGCCCCATGAAAAACGTGAGCCTGAACCTTACGCCAAGGGCAGAGGAGACAAATGAACATGAGTGATGAGCCCTCAGCAACGTTCCAATTTCACTGACAAAGATTCAAGTAATGGATAAGAGAAGGCAAACATATCAGCAGAAGATAATGAAGACAATATTTTTGTTCGCTTTGTACACCTATTTCTTTAACTTCTATACAATCGGTTTTGCTTTGTTTAGTTTTCTCTGCCCTGAAAAGATAAATGCAGATGCATTCACATTCTCTGGAGACTAGAATCAGATGATCAAGTCAAAACAAATCCTTTTTGAAAGCACCCAATCTCATAGTAGATACAGTAAAAGATAAATCATTGGCCATTTTGAAAATTTCCTGCACAAGAAACATGTTAAATGCACATGTCCTGAATTGACAGTTGATTAAGCTCCAACCTTAAAAACTAGGTTACCGAGTTTTGAAACTTTGAGAATAATGCAAGTGTCAGGTTTTTCATGCTTTTTTTAAAACAACGAACACAAAAGTAGTAAATATCACATCACACTGAATTCGTCTTAATCTCCACTTTGTTCACTCACAAACCACATAAATCTCACAGAAGAATACTGTACCAGCACTTCCAAACCATGGCTCCATTAAAGATTTAACATCTGAGGTCAGAAAGAGGTTTTCTTATTAAGCTGCCATTTCCTTTACAAAATAGACTATTTTGTACTTACTGCTACCCTTTGAACTCTTATAGTGAATAATTAAAACTAAACTGCAAAGCATAATTTGCGATGCCGAGTACACTGTAGATTGTGGGGTTTTGCTTAGTGGCTCATTTAAAATGCTCACCAATCCCCAGAGGGATAACCCTGCCATTAGTCTGAATTGACAAAGTTGGCTGGCCCCTAAAAGCAAGGCAGACAGCTCCAAATCATAATAAAATGGTCTCGTTGGCGACTCACCGTATTGACAGCGGGGTCCCTGAAAACCCTCGGAACACTGGCACTGCCGGACTTCACCCTCTGAGCATCTCTCCCCATGGAAACAAGTCCCCACTGCAGAGACAGCTAAAAGGAAGGCACACAAGAAGGCCAGGGAGGACAGAGTTGAGGGAAAGAAAGAAAATCCTCAAGGTAAGCACCAAGTTGCTAATATAGATACAATCTAGAAGTTTCCACCAGCTCTTCCATAGCCCCTCTACAGAAAACAGTGTTTTCATTACACATTAAGGCCTTGCTGTCTAAAGCCTTGCAGAACTCTGTACGTGGTAACATCTGCATCACCTTGAAGCTTGTAGAAATGCCCCACCCTGGACCTAGTGAAAAAGAATCCACATCTTAACAAGCTGATCCTTATTCACATTCGAGTTTGGGTAGTAATGGCCTATAAGGGAAAAGAATGTAAAAAAGAGTGGCTATATGTATATGTATAACTGATTCACTTTGCCGTACACCTGAAACCAACACAACATTGTAAATCAACTATACTCCAATAAAAATTAAAGAAAAAAAGGAGTGGAATTAATAATAAAGGAACTCCATGGAGAAGATGACTGTGTAGCCCACACAATCTAAAAAACAAGCAAGAAATACGAATACTTACCAGAGGCAAAGGACTGTGCTAGGTGTCATACAACAATATAAAGAATTCATCTCACAGTCATTAATTTCCAGGAGTCTATAATACAGTTGAGAGGTCATCGTGGGCAGATGTACTCACTGAGTTTAAGCCAACCAGCTGCAGTGGCCTAGCACTGCGTGCAAACACAGTGACCCCCTCAACACTAGGCCTGCTTACTATGGGAAGCCGGAGGCAACTTCACTGAGACAGTTCGAGAGAAGAAAGCACGGTGGGGAGGGAAGCAGGCTGCCAACAAACTCCCGCAGGTGCAGGATAACAGGAGAGATGAATTGCTGTGCTGTGGTCTGCACTGACTGCAACACACCGAAGCGTTTTAAGTGACTTCACAATAACCATAAACACATAGGTAAAGGAGTCGCTAAACAGAGCCATTTCTCCTGGCGTGAATGAACTATGTAATGCCACTAGTTCTGCTGCTTGAGGGCTGTCAAATATACTCCAAAGGTTCTGCAGTACCCTCAACCAGAGGTTTGTAAAAGGACTGCATGCCTCATCTTAAAAAGTAAACTGCCTCCCGAGTTCTGCAATTAATCATGACAAGCACACGTCAAGAAATCCCATTTAGATTTCGTACAGTGATTTCCCTCCGGACTTTTGAATCAGCTGTGGATTACAAATTTGATGATATGGGAAAGGGGTGAACAGAAAAGGGAGATGGAAGCTTACAAGGTGTAACCTGTCTGGCTTTAAATAAACTGTCTTTTACATAAAGAGACAGAATATAAAGCAGCAGTTCTATGGGTCCTGAATTCTGACCTATCATTAGCAGCGCTTAACAGAAAGACTCTTTGTGCATTTCTGCACATGTCATGTGTGCATTTTCAGTCCAAAGAGATGCTCTGAATCTGTGGTGATTCTAAAGATGCCTAAAACTTGACAGGCATGATATGATTGAAGCCCAAAACAGAGTGAAACCACTACTTCTAGTGACAGAGAGTTAGACAGGAAGAATTATAACTTACAGCATAGACAGCCAGGTTCATTGTCCTGCCAGCTCCAACCAGGGCAGCGCCTGTAGATGGTCTGCCGCTCCATGCTGTATGACTGTCTGTAGATGGTGTGGTACCGGGTCCTAAGAAATAGGAATCTAGGTCAGTAATGCTTCCTCTTCAGGCCAAAGCTGTCACTTTAAACTCACTAAAAAATTCTCCCTGCAATCCAAATCCTGCCATTTATACACACACACAAAAATATATTATCTGTATACATTATACATGCACTCACGTGCACGCACACACACACACACTAAATATATAACCAAGATTCAATATAGGTATAGGTTATTGAAAATTAAGAGGGGCCTCCAGTCCTGCAGCATAAACTTACCTAAGGGTCACTGAAGCTATCAAAAATGGAACCCAAAATTATGAAGAGAATAATGAAATCCTGGAGGATAATAAGGCACATGCTTTTCAATTTGACCGTGAAGGCCCCTCATGTACTGGTCTCGTGATAGTGTGCATTCTCAACAGTGGTGACATCACCCACAAGTGAGGGGACAATTGGTTCTTGGGTAGGAGCGGTGAAAAATAATCTTTAATACAATGGTCTGTGGTCCTACAAACCAGCAGAGTTCACAAACAGAAACAAAGTATATCTGTGGTATTAAAACTTCATGGGGGAGGGGGACGATTACTAAAATTTAAAAAAAAGTTTACAAAGGTTCCTTAGGGGGGCAATAATGAACAAAAATTGAAAATACTATACCATTAACTATTTGTGCTGACCTCTTAATAGACCATAATACCAGACATCTCTAAACTGGTTTACGTCCTTTCTATCAAATTGATGTCATATTTGCTCTTTATCCCCAAAGTATTATATTCTCTTCCTTTCACATACCTATCCTCATATCCCCAGCCCAAATCCCCTTCATATTCAAAACCATTTTCAAGTTTCACTTCCTCTAACTTCTCTTTCCCCATCATGTCAATGTATATTGTTCTTTCTCTTCTCTCAAAAATAGGATTTAATGTCAATTTTTATGACACAATTATTCACCATCTTGAAGTGTCACCTAATATTTTGGAGGTGCATCTCTTCAACAGGGATATAAGTGTAGGTTTGCAAACTTACATACAAACAAAAGGGATATTAGTTTGGCAAAAATGTCAAACATCTTTTAACACTGCCTCAACTCCAAACTCAGTTTCATAAATACTTGCTGAATAAACGGATGTATAAAACTATTAAGCTCTTGAAAATAAATAAAACATGTTTTACTTATTCATGTTTGCTTTCCCAAGTCTGAACGTCTATATGGTAGTGGACTTTCTTTGGTTCAGTGTAATATCAACAATGATTAAACCTCATGGGATGAGTACCAAAAAATCTAAATGAAAAGCTATTTTCAAAAACAGGTACTCTAATACCTACTATGTACCAAGCATTGTGCCACAGGTGTTAAATACGTTTTCAGTTAATCTTCATAATATCCAGGTGTGGTATTATTTTTCCAACTTTACAGACTAAGGCACAGAGAAATGTAGGAACTTCTACCAGTGCCACACAGCCAGTAAAAGCCTGAAGCTTTTTCTGATTTAAATTTAATTTAAAGGTCCTGAGTATAGACCAAAAAAAGACTATGCATCTGAAGATGAAAAATACACACATACAATGTATATGTAAATATCCATAATTATAAATGATTTAATCTTATTTTACTTAGTCCTATATTATCAGTGTTCTGCCATTTCTACACAATGGCAAACCCAGTTATTTACAAATGCCCTCAACTTTCTTTTAGTAATCGTAGTAGTAGTAATAATAAGAATAATAAATTCATTAATCTAAAGCCACACTTTTTTTAACTTTGTTTCCTGATTTCATTTTACAAGTTTTAATGTGTAAAACCTGAACACATTAGCAGCTATTTGTGTTAAGAGGTACTTAGATATTTTACAAAATTATTTTAAAACTTTTTTTAAAAAGTCCCTATGAAGGCTTCACGCACAGAAAGTGCATACTTGCTTTTTCTCTCCTCTCCCAGCCAGCCCAGTTAATCCTAATTCAAACGCCATAATAAAGTTAAAGAAGCTCTAGGTTTCAAAGTGTTACAAGAGAACCAAGGGCAGATGGGATGGTTCACAGTGATAGATGCCCAGATCCAAGTCATGCTAAATTTAGCAAACCAACACAATATTCCTTGTTTCTCTCAAGCTTCTGATCTCCAGCTTTCAAAAGTTTATCATGTCAAGAGGTAAAATTAGTGGCATCGAACCCCAAATAGCTCACACATAAAACGAGGCATGAACTAAAGTAATAATATAGCCTGTTTCTGAAGGAAAATATATCACTTTGAAAGTTCCTGGTGGGCATAGGTTACACTCGTTTACTTAATTATGTAGTTATTTTCTAAAATTTATTGGATGAAATCTTTAGATGCCATTGAGGCTTTGGCTTTGATCTTCAGGAATCAAAAGGACATAGCAGGAGCACCCTCACCTTCTTTCATAACTCACACACCACCATGGGCCACTGCAGCTGTTTCCAGATCTTG
Source organism: Globicephala melas (assembly GCF_963455315.2). Lineage (NCBI taxonomy): Eukaryota > Metazoa > Chordata > Mammalia > Artiodactyla > Delphinidae > Globicephala > Globicephala melas. The sequence continues at coordinate 97,600,578 of NC_083317.1, forward strand.
ATGGTGAGTGTGAATGCTTGGACACACGGGTGTGGTAGCCCCACCACAGTCAGCTGCTGTTCTTCGCAAACATTTGGCCTTGAAAAAAAAAGAATACAAATGTAATAAAAATAGATTACTTTTTTATGTTTTATTTATGAATCATTTGCTCCTTCATTTTCCACAAAAAGCTTGTGGTGCCTTACATAAAGTAGGAGAGAAAAATACGGGCAAGGTAAAAAAAAAATGCAGGCCCAGGAAAAAGAAAAATCAGAGTAGATTTTAAAAACAAGGAAAAATTTAGAAGACACATATAAAAGTCATAAGTTCTCATGTGCTTGAGAAAATTGAGCTGCAAATTAAGTTCTGATCTCTTTGGTAACCAAAATATCTGAAGAAACACAATTGCAGGATTCCCAATATCCAAGAAGAAAAAAGGCAGGCTGATTCATCAAAAGGAGTTAAATTTTTCCTGGAAATGATTCCTGAACAATATCTCCATCGACACGTTTAGTTAATTCAGGTTCACCCATAATGCTCATTTAAACACAAATACTTTTCAACCAGCACCATTATATCAATATTTCCTTATAGGAAGTTTATACAAATTTACAGGATTTTAGATATATTATCTTTCATTTTAAAATGTGTAGAGCTAGATAACACTCATCACCTAGAGTGTCAGAATTAAATTCTTTTGTAATCTGAGGAATGCTTTACTTAGTGATGAATGATTTACTAGTCCATACCAATTGCTTTGCTTTTGAAAACAGCACTAATTATAAAGCCATCTGGCCCAAACACTCACACTTCTCATGCATTCAAAGTCACCTGCATGCCGTACACTGACCTCCCTAGGGTCAGACTTTGACGTTCTTTTTTCGCTATCAGGAAACCCATAGTCTAGTTGAACTCTCCATATTCATAATCTGCTGAAAATAGACATGCTTTCTGATTCAGGATTCTAGTCTGTCTCTAAACAACCGTGTGAACCTGTCCAGTGTTAACACTGATAAAATCAGCTAATAGCGATTCCTGCACTGAAATCACTCACCTCACCCTCCACAGCTGCAGTCCGTTTTTGTGATCACTTCTTTCTGAGGGTCTGACTAAACCTCACCCTCTGATTTCACTTACAGTCCAATCCTCACTTCCAGATATATTTCTGAAAGGTAATTTTTTTGGACTGTTAACTTCACCTAAACTGAATAAAATTCATGTTGAACGTTATTTATGAGTTTGCATAGCACATTTTAACGCTTTAGGTAAATACTGTAATAAAACAATAAATGTAAAAACTGTACCTAAGTCGGGCATCCATGTGATCATCAAGAATTGGGCAGTGGACCTAAAGAAAACTTAGCTTTTAAAAATGCCATATTAGATTGTCTCTAACCTGCCTATATCTCTACCCTTATATGGGCTTATGTGTTTTGCGGGAGCCAACTAGCCCCAGTTAGAATGAGCTCACCAAACATTTGCTTTTTCAGTCAATAGTCTGAAATGTTACACCTCATGCAGCCTTGAACTCTATTTTGTAACCTACTCTTTATCTATTATTCCATTTATCCACCCAGCCAGCCAGCCAGCCAGCCAGCCATTCATTCATTCATTCAGCAAATACTGTCACCTACACGTGCCAGAAGCATTGCCCACTCCCACCCCTCACCCCCGCCACCAAGGATTTAAATATAAGTAGTTTATTTGGAAAGTGCAGAAAACATCAGTAAGGAAGTGGTGAAATGAGACAGTGAAGGGGAGTTAGCCAAGAAAAAAAGATGCATTACTGAGCCAGCCAACTTTAGCTGACGAGCTCCCCAAATGGGGGAGGGAGCCTGGGCATTTATACACTAATTCCTATCAGTGACTGGTTGAGGGCTACTTCCTCTCCAGCATTTCAGGCAGAAGCACAGGTAGGCAGAGTCAGCTTCCAGAAACCAGAGTTAAGTCTTCAGGCACAGAACTGCAAATGCTAGCAGTTGGAAGCCTGCAGGCGAGCAGTGATAAAGGAGAGGGACTTGGGTGTTGCGCTGACAGTTTCAGCTGCAGGTGGTACAAACGAAAGAAAGGCCATGTTCAGTTTGCACCAACAATCTAAGTAGAAGGGAGAGTGAGTAAAAGCACTTCAATAAATACAAAATGTGAAGTGCTAAGATGGAAACAATCAGGGGACTGAAACAGAGATAGAAGAAGCTTGCTAAGATTCATTAATTAGGAAAGACCTCTGAAGAGGTGACACTGTGACCTGAAAGGGTGAACAGAAGCCAGTCACGGGAGAGCCAGGGGATGCCATTGAGGTGGAAAGAAACAGAATGAGCAGAGGCTCTAAAAGGGGAAAACGCTTGGCCTCCAGAGATCTGAAAGAAGGCCAAATTGGCTCAAATGATGAGATGCTTGGTAGGGCAAACAGGGCCTTTCAGGCTGAGGGGTTTTGATTTTATTCTCAGGGCACTCGAAGCCACAGAGAGTTTTTATTCTGGTCTCATTTCCTACAGACGGAACCTGGAGATGAACCCGTGATCCTCTCTCATACCAACTCTCCTCCTTGATAATGACTTAGGTCATATCTGCTCCTGCGCACTAGTAACAACCCAGCCCAATCCAGCAATGGGCCCCCAAGTCTCAGGAATCCACCAAGCCTTCCTTGGGGTTTTCCTGATTACTACAAAGAAAGAAGTCCCCAAGGGAACTCTGTACCTTCAGAAGACCAAAAACCAGCAGCACCAATGAACAAGAAGAGGCACGGCACAAATTTTATGCACCAAGAGGAAAATGTATTACACTAAACTTTCTAGAAAAGTATATGTAATCCAGATTGTCATCAAATAATTTTGCTGTAACATCATAAGAAATGTTAATGCGACTTCAGAACTTCACGTATTATATTACTGAACCATAGCTAACAAGCAACATAGTTTTGGATGAGATGAGTTTTTATTTTAGGTTAATTCATGCTAGGGAATGTTTTGGTAAAGGAGTATCATCCTTGACTCCTAAGCAGATGTGGCTAAATAAAATCAGTCACTTAGTTATTCTGCAGGTGTCCTGGTATATTTTGATTAAAAAAATTAAGCTCCTTTCTTAACGCTGAAAGCCATAAATGCTAGTAGTAAAAAAGCTTGAACAATGAATAAATACAGAAAGTCAAGTTTGCCCCTAAGATGCTCCCAGATATAACCACTGCTAGTAATCTGATATATTCATATCCAATTCTTTGTGGGAGCACACAAACATATTTTTGCATAAATGGGATCATAATCTACGATTTTTTTAATTGTACAAAAAGTATTTTTAACTTATCAAATAACATGGTATAAATATTTTTCCATTTTGAAATTTATAGAATTACTTTAACCCTTTTTTTTCCAGAGTATGGACTTATCAGAATAATATAGCAGAATGTAGCCAACATCCTATTGATAGACATACAGTTGTTTCTCATGGTTTGTGACTGTAAACAGCTCTGATGTCAGTCTCCTTATATAAACAGCTGAATTACAGATTAATTTTTTTTATATTTTCCTATGAAACATTTGTTTCTTCTGAGTCCTTTCAGTTCAGGATTTTTTTAGCCTCTCTCTTCTGTTTTAGGCTTTCTCAAGTATCAGGTTATCAATGCCTGTCTATATTTAAGCATGAGGCACTAGAAGCTGACTGGGAGCTATGTGTGATAGAAAGGGCTTACAATTGGTGGACTCACTGTTAGGTGACTAGGGGTAAACTTTATTTTTGAGAAGCTCCTGGATCTCAGTGTATGGAAATCTGATTTTTAGGGCCATTCATTTTTTCAGAAAAGTAGCTCCAATTTCTTGCCTGTGGAAGCAGACAGCTTGTAGCTGGTGCTTGGGGACCAGACAGCGCAAGGGAGCTATGTTTTTAGTCCATATCCACTCCTAGACAGTGTCAGTCTGCACCCCTTCTGAAGCTTCTCTGGTTCTGGTTCTCCAGAGGGAAGAACCAATCCAACTTCTCTCCCTCTCTCTCTCCCTCTCTCCCTCTCTCCCTCTCTCCCTCCCTCCCTCCCTCCCTCCCTCTCCCTCTCCCTCTCCCTCCCTCTCTCTCTCTCTCTCTCTCTCTCTCTCTCTCTCTCTCTCTCTCTTTCTCTCATGGGAATAGAGCACAGCTATTTGTCCAGCTCTACAGTTTGGAGAAAGGGACCTGGGAATTCCACTAACTTTACATTCACTGTTTCAGACAACTCTCTTCCTCCAGCCCCACACACCTCCCCTGTGCATTGCTTGCCTCCACTCTAAATGCTTAACGTGGAACCTCTCCAGGGTTCCATGTGAAAGGACCAACGACCCACCAGAATGGCATAAAGATTACATCAAAGTGAAAATATCTGAGCTACACATCCAGAAAGAAATCCTTTCTGAACTTCTCCTATTGACTAAACCACAAGTGCCCCCCTCTCACCTCCCTCCTCACCACTCCAGGGAAGTCTCCAGTAGTGGGGGGAAGGGAGCGGAGGGAGGGGCAGCTGACCTTGGGCAGTGGCACATTTCAAACCTAATTTGTGTAAACAAACCTCATCAGAACCTCCCATCCTTTGAAGCCCTAAACCACCCCCCTTATTAAGCTAGTATGTAAATCCTAATCCCTAGCTGTTCAGAGAGCTACTCCCTATAGAGTACTCCTGCATGCACGAGTAATAAACTTTTCTCCTGTTAATCTTTCAGGAGATTAACAATCGAACCTCAGTTGATAGAGGAAAAGATTTTCCTCCCAACAGTTTTGGCAATGAGGACTGAATGGTCAGAAATCTTCGCTCACTCTGGAGACCGCAGCTGAGCTCTTAGGATCTCTGACCAAGCTGGCAAAATTAAACTTTCTTACCATCAGACTCCCAGATCTCTGCTTGGGGTCCAGTTGAGCAAAAGTGGTAAGAGCCTCTCATCTTCTCAGAAAGAAAGTTTCCAAAATTTAGATTTACAGGAGAAAATGTTTGGGTTAGAACTCGTCTTGTTCTTTGGGTATTATGACTCTTGGTTTGGATCTTCCAATAAATAGTCATTGTGCTATCTTCTTGTCACTTTCTTTTTTGCTGTTGTTTTGTGCTGTGATGTCTAGAAGTGTTGCTTGTCCTAAGAAGGACAGTCAAAGCAAAGAACACAGGTACAGGTTCCATAAGCCTGTTCAAGCCACCCTCACAGACTGGTGAGTTTGCAGTTCTCACTGGACCAGTATCTGCTTGGACAAATTTGCTGTGGGCCACCAATAAAACCAGATGAGTTTTTTCCTTCTCTCTCAATTTTGCGTCCTGAGGGCTTAGCTTGGAACCAGAGAGCGTACTGAGACATGAGATGCACAAGCAAAACTTCCTGCCAACCACTGCCAGCTCTCAGGGAGGTTGTCTAAGACTGAATCCTAAAGGGTCTCAACCCATAAGGTACCTCGTCATCTCCTTCCCAATGCCTTCGTAGTGCTAAGACTTCCGATCTCTGTATCACCCATCTGTTATCATAGATTTGCAGGCCTGTGATTGGAGATGCCTCACTTTTGCGGGAAGACTGGAACTAAGCATTCTTAGCACCTATGGCAACTTGGTTTTCTTCACTTCACCTCTAGTTGGGAGTTATTTTGAAGTATGGAAGCTGCATCTTCTGCGCCCTCTTCAGAGACACCTATTGTGTTCATGACTAAGCCACAAAAAGTCTTATTGGTTTGAGTCACATTTGGAATGGGTATATCTATGCGGATCCTAATTGTCAATGGCCAGATGATGGATTATTTCAGAAAAACTTTTTTTTTTTTTTTTTTTTGCGGTACGTGGACCTCTCACTGCTGTGGCCTCTCCCACTGTGGAGCACAGGCTCCGGGCGCACAGGCTCGGCGGCCATGGCTCGCTCCGTGGCATGTGAGATCCTCCCGGACCGGGGAACGAACCCGTGTCCCCTGCATCGGCAGGCGGATTCCCAACCACTGCGCCACCAGGGAAGCCCCAGAAAAACTTTTATATTTAAAGGATTTTTCGAGAGTTTTCATCCTAAGAAAATGTCCTCTTAGTACCTATAGGAGATCAAATGGAAAGAACATAAATAGTGTCAAAGCTAGCCTAAAATACTCCCTTAACAAAATTAAAGCGCAGAAGTCACTCAAACTAGTTTAGGCCCCTTGACCCTGTCAGGGATGCTTAAAGGACTCAAGGACCCCCAAAAGCAACTATCTGAAGCTGAAAAGGGAAAAAAGGGGGCCAATTGGAAACAGACTGGATATTTTATCCACTTAGAAGAATTTGGAGACACCCAGATAACTACTTGATGTCTCCTCAATCCCTTGCCCAAATTCTAGTCTACAGCCTCCGTAAGACTATATATCAAGGCAAAAGAAAATCTTAAAAACCTTCTCTGTAAATATTGGTGGAAAGATTTGCTCTCACATTGAGCAGGTAACAACTTGTTCCATCTGCCAGCAATGTAATTAGGATAAAACATAAAGTGGGGCAAAGACTAGAACCAATTCTTGTATAAACTAGTGTAATTAGCATTACTATAATATGCCTGACTCACAGTTAAAATTTCAGAATGAAAGCCGCGTAAGATCTCTATTTGCATCTGTTTGTATATTTATGTTTGTCATATGTTATGTATACATGAGATATTATCCTACCTCTGGATGGTATTATCAATTTATAAAATCCCTTAAAAGAGTTCTATTATATTTGTCTTAGAGAAAAATAAGCTCTTTTATAAATTAAATATTTCTAAACCTCCCAGAAGTATAGGAACTATCCCAAATATTTTTCAAATTTATGTGATTTGGATAAATCTTTGCAAATAAGACTGGTGTAATATTATTATTGGTTTAATAAAAATAGGTTTGTCTTCTGAGTTATCAGCATTAAGTTATCAGCATTAAGTATTTATGTTGAATGGTCAAAGCTGGCTACAGTTGAATGGGTTTATTTATACTTTTTTTTTTTTTAATGAGCTTTATTATTAACAATACCTGAATACAAAACTAGAGTTTGGTTTCCTCTCTCTATTAAAACCAAACTCTAGTTTTACATTGGGCTATTGGTCTGTTCTTAAGAAAGGACTGTAGAAGGTTTTTCTAGACCCTTTAAGTAATCTGTGTCTTTTCAGAACAATTTCCTGTATTGTCTTCATTATATTCCTGACGGCTTAAGAGAACCAAGTCTTTTAACTATCAAAAGAGCTAAGCTTTATCTTATAACCATGTAACTTCTTATCATTACTTTTACAATCTTTCATTGTCACTTTGTTGAATAGATTAAGTATTTTTAAACAGTGACCTATGATCCTATTATTAATCAAGTGTTCAAACCTTTTGACATTTCTCAACTTGGATACTTTGCCTTCTCAAAGTCAAATCCTAAATAAAATCTTGACATTGAACTGACTTTGAAATATCCCAGAGGGACCTAAAAAATCTCAAAGGATTTGTTTTTTCACCTTGTAAAAAGAGAGATGTTAAAAATTAATTAGATATGTTAACTGCATGAAAAGCACTGTCAAATAAGGAGAGATGCTTAACCTTCCCTAGGTTATATTTGAATGGGTAAATAGTATTAATATAAGTATTCAGAAATTCTATGAAGTTCCTTGAGATTTATCAATGCCCTCACTGTCCATGATATGTCCTGGTACCATTTTACCTGATATTAGAAAACAGCAGTAAATGTTATCAGTCGTATCTCCAGTTTTTATTTTAAAATATCTTATGTCATGGAAACAACCAAATTTCTCTGCCAACTGCATTACTTTTATAATGAACTCTCATCAGATCTTTAACCAAAGCTATTTTAAATCTTTTTTCAGCCACAGATAGTTGTTTTACTCTGATGCTTTCCTGAAAGCTCTTGCAATCAGCTACAGGCTAGAGTGTTTATCTTAACAAAAAGGATCTTTCTTAAAGACCCATGAAAAAGGACTATGCCAGGTATTCTGGGATACAAGCTTCTAATGGCATCGCTTAAATAACTTTAAGATTATACCACTGAACTAAGTCACAATTTCTAGAACTCTAGTGGAAAAGCTGATAGGTTCATGAAACTGCTAATCCAAGATCAAGCAGAACAAGAATTACATGGGACTGAATGAACTCATAAAGGACGATTACGGCTTTTATTTGGAATATTGATGCTGGATTTAAAGAACACTCTTCTCTTTTCTCTTAAGCTATCTATAGCTTACAATTTTGTAAATTATACTTTTGTAAACAAAAATGAAACATTTAAACATTTATCTTTTTCTCTCGGCCTGATCCCTCCAGACTTTGGAAACTCTCATTAGGTATTCTTAGTTTCATGGCAATATAGTTACTTGCATAAATTTGATAAGAATCTGTCCTCCTTGTAACAAAACATAATTGGAAACATGGTTATATAATCAAGGCTTTGACTAGAATGTCATATTTGAAAATGATGCATAGAATCACATATGATCAGACAGTTTGCAGGAACTAAGTTTGACTTTATGGAGCCAAAGCTTACAAAGCCCCGTTGGAAAAACTGCACTGGCATCTGGCTTAGAGGGTTCCCAGCCATACGGGTAAATAAGGAAGGTCACTTCTTCAGAGGCCTTGGAATCAGGATATTTGGGGCACCTTGAGAACAGAGGAATTTGCTCACATATATACTGCAGGTGAAGTCTACTGACAAGTTTTTGCCTTGGCTTCCTAGCCTTGAGGGGCTTTTAAAGTCCAATCTGAGATTCCTTTATAAAAGTTCCAGCAAAGCAAATGTTAAAAAGGCCTATGTGGTCAATTGCCATTCTGGCAGCACTTATGTAAATAATCTGGCCAGATGTAATAAGATCAGACGTATTTTGTAAATAATACTAATCTTATTTTGATTATTTCTGGTTAAAATTGAGATGATCATGGAGAGAAATTTTGTTCCAGTGGAAAGCTATAACCCACCGTTGCGTGTTATCAGATTCTAGTCCTGTTCGTTGTCTTTGAGGTTTTACTCTCTACCCGTAAACTGGACTAGATCCTGCTATCTTACATATTTTGTCAATCCTTACCAAATTCTAGATTCTTCTAGTTCCCTTCAATATCTAGCTACAACCCTCTAAGTTAACATTTCCTACTTTTCTCCCACCCTCCTGATTGGAAATCACTGAGAACTAAAGCCTGACTAACCCAGGCAGTTCTAGGTTGTCTTGGAGCTGTCCTCTTCCCCCAGGATCTAAAGAAGCCCTGCAAGCTGAAGCTGAATGACTTGACATAAACTTCAAAGGACCCATCACTACAATAGATCATATATGGGCAGCTTTTGTGGCTGGTGCTCTACTGTATGGACTGCTCAGGAAGTTCACCAGAATACCTTCATTCTTCCACGCTCTGCTCCAGGAAATAACCATGACTGTGACATTGACATCTATGCCATCACCAAAGACATTCAAACTTCAAACCAGGAAATCTATCGAATTGCCACTGACGTCCTCACTCCACCACCTAAAAATACTTCAAACCTAATGCTTAAAATCTTATCGACTAGCTGCACTATAGACTTAGAAACTGAATTTATAGTTTGCTCTAAACGTTAATCTTTTATTTTCTTTCTTTTTCTCATTCTAATCTATGCGCTTCTCTCCTTCTGCAGATCTTTACCTCATAACTTCTAATCTGAGCCTTCTCTCCAGAGCAATCAACCCAGCTTCTTTCTAAGACGTTTTACATGGGGGAAATGAAGCAACCAACAACCCACTAAAATGATATAAAGATTACTTCAAAGTGAAAACATCTGAGCTACAGATGCAAAAAGCAATCTTACATAAACTTTCCCTATCTGCCTAAGGCAAAGATTTACTAGAGTCATCTGCCACAAACCCCACCCCCTCTGCTCCAGAGTTCTCAGTCAGGAATGCAACTGACCTTGGGAGTCAGGACATTCCAAAAAAATCTGTGTAAGCAAACATCATCAGAACCTTACATCTTTTGAAGCCTTAAGCACCCTCCTCCCCACTTATTAAGCTGGTATATAAACCTTTACCCCTAGCTGTTCTGTGTGCTCCTCCCTACAGAGGACTCCTGCATGCCTGAATAATGAACTCTTCTCCTGTTCATCTGTCTATTGTCAATTAATTTGCAGGTCCCCAGACCACCAAACGTAAGTTGGTAGAGGACAAATTTTTTTGCCCGACAGATGGAAGAACTGACTGTTGTTGATTTCTAATTACATTATACAGATGTCAAAGACTATCATCCAGATGACAGTGATTCTTCAAAATCTATGAATATAAAAAGATCTATCATTCTTGTGTAGTTGTGTTTAAAAAGTTTTGGGTACATGTATACTCAATAATATGTATTCTTTGTTAATAAGAACATGGATATGTGCATGTCCATGTGCATATCCACACACACAACACACATTCAATCTTGTGCATTATACTGATCAAGCCTCTACACTTGGTAAATGTTTTCTCTGCTTGGTTTTGGATCATGAGAGATGCATATTGAAATCTTCCGTTAGTTACCTCAGACATTACTCTTGCAATTTTGACAGTTTAGTTCTTTATGTATTTGAGGCTATGTTGTTAAGTGTTTACAAGTTGATAATGACAGTTGACCCTGAACAATGCGGATGTTAGAGGCACCAACGCTACATGCAATCAAAAATCCAAAGAGCCCTTGGTATAGCCAGTTCCTCTGCATCCCTGAATTCAACTAACCACACATCGTGCAGCACTATAGTATTTACTCTTGAAAAAAAGCTGCATAGAAGTGGACCTGTGCAGTTCAAACCCATGATGTTCAGGGGTCAACTGTATTGTATATACCTGGTATATTGTTCCTTTTCATTACGCATTGTGTCTTCTAACTCACGATAAATGTGTTTGTATTGTTTTGTTTTACCTTAAAATCTGTTTGCTTGATGTTAACATTTTTATACCAAATTTCATTTGGTTTGCATTCTCTTAGGGATATCTTGTTCTGATACTTTAAATCTTGCTATGCATTCTTTTACAACTTTAGCTGTCTTTACAAAAAATTTGCTAGTTTCTGTCTTTTAATAGGTAAGGTAAATATAGTTAATACATTTTCATTACAAGGGTACTTATTCTTACCATCTCATTTTGTGGCTTCTGTATACCAGCAATTTGTATTTACTCTTTTCCTCTCTCACTCTTATGCCTGTTGGAAAGAAAATGTTTTCCATATTCTCTATTCTCCACAATCTATTTGACCTAGTTTTAAGTTATATTTCTAATATTTTAATGGTTACCTTTACATTGGCAGGTGCATTCTTGGAAGTACTTAGCATGAGTCCCCTGGTGTCATGGAGTCTTATGTAAATGAGTGCCTGATTCTGGTCCATGGATGTGAGAACCAAAGTAGGGAGACCCTGCAAAAAAAGTTTATAAAGTAGGGCTTGTCAGTACTGAGCTGCAGTAATCCCACTCCATCTCAGTCCTCCACAAAGTTGGAAGGTCACTTTGGTTTCGTGCAAAGGAGACCAAGATGAGTGGAGGGGAGGAAGTCATCAGGCTCCATGTGGCTACTCGATCAAGTGATCACACACCCAACCAAAGAAGCTGTTGGGCATGTGGACCATTGTTAGGACCCAAAGGGAAACTGTGCAGCCCCTCTCTGCGATGATCCTCAAAGACGGACTGTGTTGAAGATGACTACTTCTCCCAAGAACGTAGGGAACCTAAAATAGAGGGCACCAACTTCAGACAGAACCCTGCCAAATCCAAGTAACATCAGGCACCACCTCCATGACTAGCAGGAAGTCAGCCTCCTTGACCCCTTCTCCCTACCCTTCCCAAACCAGGAGGAGCTATAGGGCTGTTAGAGGAAATGGGAGAAAAAGAAGATGCCTCAGAGCCATACCACAACCAGCCTTTGCCCTTGCTGATCACTTCAGGCTACCAGGGCTACAGTTCTAGCTTGCCGTGGCATAAAGGAGGAGCCAGATTTTGAAGATTTAAGTTTTACACTAAGCGGGAATAAGTTAATAAATGAAAGTGACTGGAAAACTTTGGAATCAGCTAATGATTTGTGAGGATGGGAAAAGAGGAAGAAACTTAATATAACTGAAAGTCGTGATTAGAAAAAAATAAAAACAGTCCCATGTTATACCCCAGCATACTGAGATGTCTTCCATATCAGTATCCCTGGCTGATCTGTAGTTCCTTCCAACTATCCTCCTGGGCACTCAGTCCAGAGCCAGGTGTCTTATCTTGTTAGCTCAGAGTTACTGCCTCCATGATATGGTTGGGCCTTCTACAGACATGTAAATCAAGGGAGCAGATGGTTTGGTTCAGGTCCTGGTCATGGGCTGATTCTGTCCTCCAAGTGCTAAACACACAGCTTCCTGGAAATCAGTGTCCCAGGCAGCAGTTGAGAGGAGGGGGTCAGCCAGGTAGGGACGGCTCCTAATTTCATGTTGTTTCTGGCTTCAGGGTACTTTAATTATCCTCCAGCCCCTCCACTGCCTAATCTACCTCTGTCTGCTTCCAGACCCGGAGCCTAGCAAGCCCACACTGGACTTCAACTCACCACGGCTTGGCATTTCTGTCCAGTCTCTGATCCACCTAGAGATCCAATTTAAAATTTTCACATTACATTGTGTTTTATTATTATGTGTCTAAAATATTTTATCTAGCTTTGGTAGATACTTTGGGCAGAGCGTCCTCAAAATATGAACTTATAACACCATATTGACCAGAAGTTGGACTTATTTTTTAAAAACTCTTAAATATGATCACTGTTCTCCACCTTCCTCTAAAACATTAATGCTTCCAACCTAGTTCTGTGACCAGCACAGACACGGTGTTCAGTAAGTAGTACCTGAACAAGTAAACGCACCACTGCCTAAAAAGGGCTCCAGTACCCAAGATAACACAAATGAGTTAACACATATAAAGCATTTAAAATAGTGTCTTTACTCTTTCGTATTATTAGTTTTCGTATTTACTCTCTTCCTCTCTCACTTTTATGTCAGTTGGATGGAAAATGTTTTCCATATTCTCTGTTCCCCACAATCTATTTATATTTCTATAATCTGTTTATATAATCTATGTATTTTTTTAAGCTCATAAAATCTGAGGCTAGATTTCTCAAAAAAACATTTATAGACTTGCACTTCAACATCACTGTGGATTTGTAGTGCAGTAAAACAAATGAAAGTAGATAGTGTGTCATTTTTTAAAAAATCAGAATCTAATGTGACACTTCTTAATGAAAACACTAATTAAAATTAATATAAGGCACCATACTGCTGCTGCTGCCATCTGACCCTCTATCCCCCTAGGTATGGTTAAGCTTGTGATCTCCAATGTTATGACATAATTTGAGAACTTGTATCCATTTTCCTGTTCCTTAAGCTATTAGTATAATGTTCTGGAGTCAACAAACAAAAGTGTGGTGACCTGAAGGGTACCATAAGGTACTGAGAAGTTAGAGAGAAATCAAAAGGAGGGGTTAAAAATGAATCCCACCCTTCTGTTCCGCAAGTTTATTACTATATGGAACTTCCCTCTTTGTTCTAACGCGCTAGATCCCACCACAGCTGCAAATTAATTTTCTCTGCTCCCTAAATGAATCACACATAACTGTTTCTAAAAATGACTACAGACATGAAAGTCATTTTCACTTAATAACTATTAATCTCATATTTCTTGGTGTCACTTTAGTATGAAATGCAAACAAATATTATGCTAAACATTGCAAATTTATGGCAAACACCAGCCCTTGATTTATATTATTATAGATGGTTTATTACCAGAAGCAATCTAAGCAAAACTCCATCAGATAGATGTTACAATTTGTATTTATTTCTCCCAGCACTAAATGATTCTTCAATTTCAGAACTATCATTAATTTCTTATAAATGCAAATCTTTATTTCTTATTTTAATCTACGATGATTTCTCTGACTCTCCAGAAGATTAACTTTTAAACAAAATATTCAAATAGCAATTATAAATGATACTTTGTTTTCCCTGGTCAATCTATTAGCTATTACGCATAAACTATTTAAAAGGAATGGGTGGTCTCTATTGATCAGGGATATAATGGACTAATAATGTAATCCTCCTTCCTTTTAAATGACCCCCTCACAACTCTAAATCCAATCATTAAGGAAAACCTTTTCAGTGCTTGTGACTACCTTTAAATTGTTTTGCCTACCTCCTTAATCCTCTACTTTTATTATATTTTCTTTCAGAATCTCTTCGAAGACCTAAGTCACCACATTGACCTTAATGAAGAGAAAGCTGCAGCCATTTATTCTTCGCTTATTTTTTACTGCCGTCTCAAAGCAGAAACACTTGTGAATCTTTACCTGATGATACATACTCGAGAGCAAAGGAGGCAAACAGCTCTGACCATACTCCAGGATCATGTGTTTTCCTGCTGTTAGTCCATCCTCACCTGAACCTGGCCTCCCAAGCCCAGTGCAGTAGCCAAAGCTCCACTAAAATCATCCAGAAATCGGGGCTTCCCTGGTGGCGCAGTGGTTGAGAGTCCACCCGCCGATGCAGGGGACACGGGTTCGTGTCCTGGTCCGGGAAGATCCCACATGCCGCGCAGCGGCTGGGCCCGTGAGCCATGGCCGCTGAGCCTGCGCGTCCGGAGCCTGTGCTCCGCCGCGGGAGAGGCCACAGCAGTGAGAGGCCCGCGTACCGGAAAAAAAAAAAAATCATCCAGAAATTGAGGACTTCACTGGAGCAAATTCTCCACCATTCAAAACCTCCCAGCCCTATATCCTCTAAAAATTAGAAGACAGAGCAATAGAATCTTCAGAATTCCAAGCTAACCAGCCTCGAGTTCTGTCAGGTCTATCAGGCTGACATCCTCCCTGGCCTAAGCAGCATTCATCATCACCATTTTGTCTTCACTGCTAATCTCTTTAGCTTAAGATGGGAGGTCCCTTATGAATATGCTATTGATTCTACACAGAAAAACACTGGTTGATTTAGATCCTGTGTCTTCTTTCTCTAAAAAACAAAAAAACTAGTGCTAAACACATGTTCAACATCAAGTTACTGATAGTGACATCAGTAGCTCAAAAATAATGGAAATCACACTGCTTTGAAGATACCGTGATGAAGAATTCATGAACTCACTCCACAAAATTTCCTCGAGCATCCACAATGTGTGACCAGTTGTGTCAGGGCTCTGTGATACAGTCAGAAGTGAACTGTCCTTGAAGCTAAAGAAACTTAACCTTCAGGGCCTCTCACTAGCCTGGGCTGCTTCCAGCCCTGGAAGAAGTTTAATATTTTCACATTGGCATAAATTTTTGTAAAAGTTGCAAATATAAGAGATATTTGTACTCGTTAGGAGGGCCTCCCAGATTTTATGTCTCAGGCTACATAAGAACTGGGATTTACGCCTGATATCCAAGGAAAAGTTACACAGCTTTTCCATAGGCTAGGTGTTACATGGGTCATTCATTTACTAACTGGAAAACACAAAGGGCACCAAAGTGTATCCAAATAAATGTCTGATATAAAGCCTTACTTGAAAGAGGCAAAGCTAAATTAAAGTCATTTCTCCCTGTCATGTCTGGGTCAGATAAACTTCCTTTCAGGAACCTGGATGTCTTCTGTGAAATCTTTCTTGTACAGGTTAAAAGAGTTCAGCCTTCTCTCTTCAAAGATAATTGGCCTTACTAGTCACCATCCTTTTGTTTATCAAAATTAAATTAAGGTCAGTATTACGGTACTAAAGCAATATATTACTTAGACTGGGGATATGGGATGGGAGGAAATAGAGACGATTGATAATGATCTTCAATTATCAATGATGCCACCTTTCTAAGGTCAAAAAGTCTAAGACAAAGATGAGGTAAGTTTCAGATAAAGGTTTTATAATAGATTTTTTTAATTGAAAAACTATTTGAATAAGTTATGAGGAAAGCTATTGTCTCCCTTCCTGAAAATACTTAAACATAGATTTTCTGATCTTCCACAGAATCATGAATATTCCAAAGGAGAATCCATCCTCCAATAGGTGTTTTTTCCTTCCAATTTACATATTTTTAAATTTTTAAATTTTATTTTTTTACATCTTTATTGGAGTATAATTGCTTTACAATGCTGTGTTAGTTTCTGCTTTATAACAAAGTGAATCACTTATACATATACATATGTTCCCATATCTCTTCCCTCTTGCGTCTCCCTCCCTCCCACTGTCCCTATCCCACCCCTCTAGGTGGTCACAAAGCACCGAGCTGATCTCCCTGTGCTATGCGGCTGCTTCCCACTAGCTATCTATTTTACGTTTGGTAATGTATATATGTCCATGCCACTCTCTCGCTTTGTAACAGCTTCCCCTTCCCCTTCCCCATATCCTCAAGTCCATTCTCTAGCACCAATTTACATTTTAAAAAAGTAATCATAGTTTTACGCAGTAAAGGAAGCTCCTAGATTAGTGGTTCTCAAAATGTGGTCTCTGCACCAGCTGCACCAGCAATACCTGGGACTTGCTAGAAATGTACATTCTTGGGTCCCACCTTGATGTACTGAATCAGAAATTCCCGAGGTGGAGCCCAGCAATCTGTGTTTTAACCAGCCCTCCAGGCAATTCGCATGCATGCTACAGTTTGAGAATCACACCCTAGAGACCTACTGAAGATCGACCAGATCAGTAGTACACATACCCTTTCCCTACGGTCGTAAGAGAACTAGCTAACTTCCAGCAATTAAAGAATTTTATTTTACTCTAAAAGGTCTAAAAAGGTCAAAAGCCAGATCCAGTTTTGTCCACAGTGGCAGATTCACAATGTTGTACAATTTGCAGTCATGAAATATACGTTTCATTCACACATGTCCAGCAACAATCTCAGTTGTAGCTCCACGTCCCCAATGATTCTCCAGCTGTGACAAGGAGCTGATCATCTCTGGAATCTGACAAATACCAAAGGTGGAGAATCACTGCTCAGTGAATCTATCCCATTTCAGAGTCTCAGGAACTGCTGCTATAATCCCGAAACTGCCTCTAAAGATCATTGGAGGAATAATAAAACGGGTAACATCCCAAGTCAAGTTCCTGGTTTACTGGATTATAAATGAGATAAAATGTTGAACTGAGGAGAAAGTAGTATGTAAAGAGGACTATTAAAAAAATAGCACACTGTAGAAACAGCAGGGAAAAAATGACAGTCATGTATTTGTTCAGGTTTCAAAACACAAGTAATAGCATGAGAAGCTTTGCATAAACAGAAGTTATGTGCAAAATTCTGCTTTTGATAAAAGGTGATAGTAAGTAGGTAAATGCAATATGTAATCATTCAACAATCATTCATTAGGACTCACTACTGAACTCCCATGGCTGGACAAAAAGCATAACCCCACCTCTAACTCCAAAGCTTATATTAATCTCCTTACAAATCTACCTCTCTGTATATTGTTTCCTCAGGATAAGGACCATTTCTATTAGTCTTTATATCACAGTATTCTGCACAGTATCTGACACATGGTTGGTGCTTAATAAATATATATTAAATCAAGAAGTATCTGCGATCGGTCATCCAGCACAGAAGGACACGGATTTTCTGGACCACCATGGGCCTAGGGATCTTGCATAGACTCCGTAGTCAGTTCAGATGTGAAGGACCTTCCCTCAAACAAGGCTCCAAGAGTTCTCCTGAACTAAGGGTAGTTTTGGGGCTCCAAAGAAATAATCAGTAAGAGAACAAAGTCATTGTTGGGGGAGGGACACTTTAACATTCCCTTCCCCCACAACGTCCACAAGACTCCCCAGAACTATCCCAAATAAAAACATATAAGCCATAGTTCTGGGATAAACACCTTGTCTCCCTTTCCAAACGTGCTGCCATGCTAACCATTCATACACCTGAGTCCTGGGGCCCCACAGTCTGGCATAAATGCATTCAGAGAGGACAGAAAAGACTGTTGAATATACAAGCCTGCTGTCCGACTAAAGATGCTCTTGGAATGTTTTCTCTTCTCCCAACTCTGTTTCGATCCCACAAGTCCACCACATTCAGGTCATATCAGGTCCTAACTTGTTATTCTGCTTGAACTTGGATCCCAAGACATGTGCCAATTAACTCGTGTTTCCCGTTTCTGACCATGTCCAGTCAGCCCTCCAAGAACCTGTGTGCCAGCCAGCTGCCATGAGCAACTGCCCTCCCAGTCTGCCCCATCAGGCACAGAGCAGAAGTTCCTCCCAGGTCACCCCCTGGCCATCCACACTCTGAGGGATGACATCAGAGGAGAGGGAAGCCTTGGCATGGAGCCCGATCAGGTTCAATGACAGGCCTCTTCTCTATGTCCCCCTCAGAACTATTGTGAAAGTGAGTAATGATCTTAAACTGAATCACACTAAAAAACTGTGCAGCCAAATCTAAAAAGTGTAATCGCAACCAAATATATACAATACCCATAATATAAATAAGCATTAAAAAGACTAGAAGAACTTGAAACCAAATGATAACAATAGTTTTCTCCAGCTTGTAGGATTATGTCTTTTTGTTTGTTTGTTTTTTATACTTCCTTTATTTATTTTACAGATTCTCTATGATGAGAGTACATATATAACTTAAAAAATTATCATTTTAAAAAATGCAAAGGGGTTTCCCTGGTGGCGCAGTAGTTGGGAGTCCGCCACCGATGCAGGGGACGCGGGTTCGTGCCCCGGTCCGGGAGGATCCCGCGTGCCGCGGAGCGGCTGGGTCTGTGAGCCATGGCGGCTGAGCCTGCGCATCCAGAGCCTGGGCTGCGCGGCGGCAGAGGCCACAGCAGTGAGAGGCCCGCGTACCGCCAAAAAAAAAAAAAAAAAAAAAAGCAAGGGCTGAGTCTTAAGTTCAGTCTTTAAAGAAGTATGAGTCAGACAGGCTGTGAAAGATTTTTATCTGTTTTAGAATGATTAAAAACAAAAAAATAGGGAAAAAGTCAATATGATAGAAATATCTTTTTCAAAAATAACCATCCCAAATACTTAACAGTGTATGTGGTTTGCTCTAGATGCATATGCATTTTTAATATACTTACATTGTTTATCTTCACTCTAAGGAAGTCCAGGGTTGCTCAATAATAGACCTAATCACTCTAATATTGAGACATTGGCAGGAATTGATTACTGAACATCAAATTTTTTCCAAATATGCAACCCTCAGTCTTAGATTATTTTTTACAGTCCCTCCCATGTGGGCTTTTCTCTCTTCTCCCCAGA
Organism: Globicephala melas; assembly: GCF_963455315.2. Taxonomy (NCBI): domain Eukaryota; kingdom Metazoa; phylum Chordata; class Mammalia; order Artiodactyla; family Delphinidae; genus Globicephala; species Globicephala melas. The sequence goes on from NC_083317.1 coordinate 97,619,678, forward strand.
CTGGATCACTAAAGCCTTGTGGAAAGGTGGGAGAAGAGGATGGAGAAGAGAACTACCACTAAGCATCTAGAATATACTAGCACTGTGCTAGATACTTTAGACACATGATCACGGTACTACTAGAAGGATCTAGAACACAGATTTAATATCTGTTCAAATGAAACTCCCTAAACAGCTAGCTCCTCTACACTTCTAGTCTCCTATGCTTTAGGGTAGAAATCTCTCTCTTTTTTAAACCAAGTGTGCCTGATTCTGTGCCCAATGTGTGAGAAATACTAGTAGGAAAAAAAGGAAAGAAGGGAGGGAGAAAGAGAGGGAGGGGAGGGATGGAGAGAGCAAAGGAGTGAGGGAAGGAGGGAAGAGAGAGAGAAAGGGAGACATCTGTGATGCCTGATTTATATGAATATAGCAAATAAATGCATGTATGTGTATGTGTGTATATACATATAAACTAAATGCATCAGCCGTGAATGGATTTAATGTTATTCAGTCCTTTTTTAAACAACGGTCAGAGAATGAAGAGAGACTCCACTCAAAGGCCAATTTTAAAGTGCAGACAAACTAGGATTCCTGGCCACTACTCTTTCACAGAGCAATTGCTAAGCAGAAAACATACTGGTACTATCATTTATTTCCTTATGAAACCCTCTTCTACAATTCTTACCCACAGTGATCACTGCCTTTCCTGAATTCTTACTTCACTTAGGGCCTAACTTATATTACGAAGCAGTCCATTACATACTATTCCTCGCTTCTCTTGTTCTTTCTTTTCTCGTGTTTTAATGTTCTCTTTCCTACAACATTACACAGTCATTGAGGACAGAGGCCACATCTTGGCATCTTCCATCACGTCCAGCTCCTAGACATCTACCTAGGTACCCAACAAATTGTCACGTGAGCCCTAGCCCTATAATTGTCCCCTCCTAAATGTCCCATGGCACACTGTTTCTCCCACTGTCAACACATGTATGACACTAAGCCTTGTCTGTCAGCTGTTTGGGCATAAGTCTGTCTGTTCATGATGCTTTAAACACCTTAAAAGGGCAGAATCAGTGCCTTATTCATTTCTGCAGCCTCCTCTGGGCTTCACAGTGCAACTGGTGCATCATAGGGACTCGATATATATTGATTGGCTTAAATAGATTAAGGATGGAATTCTGATGTATCCTCAAATCAGCAATGGATAAGCCGGATTTCCCAAGGACCAAAGGGAGGTCAGAGATTCACCATCCCCTTTTGTGGGATTTTTTTTTTAATATTAATCACACATTTTAAAAAGCCACATAGTTTACTAGAAGAAGCACAAATGTTGGGGTCAGACAGCCCTAGGTGAAATTAGAGCTGCCAACACTTTCTTTTTTAGTATTCTCATTTTCAAACGTTCACTTTGGCAGCAAAAGTCCTTTCTGGATCTTTAAGTTTGTAATTACCCTTTAATTAATTACCCTTTGTAATTAATCTTTAATTACATGAATTAAGGATTGTAACAATTTAAGAAATTAATGGAAAAAAACTTGAAAAAATTGTTCTACTTGTTCTTCCCCTGCTCAGCCACCTCAAATAACCACTGTCAGCCATCTAGTATGTTCAGTTCTCTTACTTTTTATCTGTATCAATATACATGTGTCTGTGTGTCTGTGTGTATATATAGTCACACATTCTTTTTTTGCATTTTTACAGGAATAGGTCCATATTAAATACATATTGTTGTGTTACATTTTTACACTTAATTTTTATCTATTTCTATGTTCAACGCCAATTTACAGTTTTTCTCGCATTTTAATAGCACTGATGCTTTGTAGTTATGTGCCTTTGGAAGGATGATAGAGGCTCTGGGCCTCAGTTTCCGCATCAGTAAACTGGAAATAGTATCTTCTTCAGAGATGGGGTAAAGATTAAATAAAATAATGTTTGCAAGACTTGTGGTTGCCAAGGGGAAGGGGGGTAGGGGAGGGAAGGATTGGGAGTTTGGGATTAGCTGATGCAAACTATTATACATAGGATAGATAAACAAGGTCCCACTGTATAGCACAGGGAACTATATTCAATATCCCATGATAAACCATAATGGAAATAAATATGAAAAAGAATGTATATATACGTATAACCGAATCACTCTGCTGTACAGCAGAAATTAACACAACAGTGTGAATCAACTATACTTCAATAAAATTTTTAAAAATTTAAAAAAAGTAATGTTTGCAAATCAATTGCTACACAATTGGTGTTGAATAAAGTATAACTATTGTTGTTGCTATTATTATTACCTTTGAATCATAGCAATTAGACTGAGAAATTCCTAGCTTCTTTCAGTGCTGATCCGTAGTGGGATTTTAGGGAATGAACAGGAGAACAAAAACTGCACTATCCTCAATGTCCTAATTCACTGTTTGCAGGAGGACTTCCTTCCCCCACTTACCAAACAGGAAGTCACTGGGCTCCGTGGGAATTTAGATTTGCTCTTGGTGCCTCTGTTCCCTCAGGGCTACAGAAGTGTAAGGGTGAAGAGAAATATCTCCCTCCTAATCGCCCTCCAGGGAATCAGCCACACGAGTTCACCTTTTCATTAACCAGAGCCTAATATACAAAGACCTGCTCACAGCAGTAGCGGCTTGACAGTAAATTGTGACAAAAAACAATACCCACTGGCAGCACCAGTCTACAGCTGTTCTCCCTTCCGCATCTGCCTTCCTGCCACAAGAAGTTGAGCCCTGCACGTCTAAGAGAGCATCTCAATACGTACATTTTAAATCAGATCTGAACTGCCGATCAAAACTGTTTGAAGTTTTCCAGATGCAAGAACATTTATTCTACAGCACTTCTAAAAATAAGGGGGAGAAAAGCCCAGAGCCTGTCAAAGTTAATTAGATTCATACAAAAAGCTTAACAGTCCCATGCAATGTTTTTACTCTATTACATAAAAATGTACAATAATTCCGTGAACACTGCGTTTAATATTTTAATTAAGGTTATGCTTTGTATAAATATCAACTCATCATTTACTGTGGCTACAGTCCTATTTAAATGAAGTCAATTTGACAGTACATTCATGAAAAAGAGAGCCTTTTAAGAGTTTTGCTCTTATGTGGCCTAGAATACTAATGGAGGTTAATTGTCAAAACAAGCTCAGCAGACTTCAGAATTATCTTCACATTTTAGCGACAGAACAACGTAACCACATTTTTATGTGACCTGCTGACCTAATACCGTGAATAACATAATGGCTATTATAAATCCCCATGTCTGCTTCCTGAAAACTAGAGAGCTCTCCTTTTTAATATTTACATTTTGCTGCTGCCCTTTAAACAGACACCCTTTAACTACTGTATTTGCGATTCAGATGATCAGATAATTAGATGTAAGATTAGATGCAGTCTGTGCCTCTGCAAATCACTACTTGGTGTGTAACAGAAAATATCAAATTAAGTTTTCAGAGGCAGGGAAATTTCAAGTCTGCAGTCATTTTAATTCCATCTGAGGCAAGGATACAATTTATTACTGTATTCAGAATTCATGTTCTCTTTTTCCAAAACACCTATTTTAATTAGAGAACAGAGACCCGAAAGAGGAGAAATAGGAAAAAAAGGCCTTCTAGTGCCCCACAGGGATCACTCTCTACTCCTAGAGACAGTACCTGTTCTGAAGTCAGCAGTTGCCCTGGGTGAATATCAAAAGATTAGATTCAGTGAGCCTTTTCCTATCAAGTGGCTCTCAGGGCCTGCCAAAGAGCAGTAAGGCATCTCCCGTCTGGCAAATACCCACACTGCTTTTCTTCTCTTTGCTACTGGTTTTTCATATTCAAATTTCACAAATCACTGTCTTCCAAAATGATCTAGTAGTTTGTCTCATCAAATACACGAAGACGCAAAAAAAAATCCCATATTGCCAACTATATGTACTTTTTATAAATAGAAGAGAATTTTTAACAGAATAGAAACAGGACGTAAAAATAGAGAAACTAGAAAACAGATGGTAACAAAAGATACCAGTATTTATCCCTGGGTGCTATTAACAGGGAAGTGCAAAATAACCAGTCCATTTTGGATTCTTTTAACATTTTGGAACAAAATAAATTCTTCGAGCTTCTACTGAAGTCACAGGTCCTTTAAAGATAGGGGATGGGTGCGTGGTGTTTAAAATTTCTAGTTCACAACTGCCGGATGAGAAATCCAAAGCTGGAATCCTCCACTAAGATATGACCACGATAAATCTGACCCGGAAATCATTTGAAGGCTTCACTTCATCTAGGAATGATGTTATTTGAAAGTTGGGGTTAAATTAATTTAAAAAGTCACTCTATTTGTTCATTCAACAAATATTTTTGAAATGCAGGAAAGCTTTCAAAAATGAATTATCTGCAGTGTAATTCCTAGGGAAAAGAAATCTCCATAAATAACAAGAGGGCAGGAATAGCTTGTCATAAACTTTTTTAATATTCCTCTGATCTCTGAATATAAGGGAGCATGCTAACATCTTCAAGGGAACCTGAAAGAGAAATCTGGTTCAAACTAGAACCAGAACCAATGACCTTGACCCCATTTATTACCTGATGCATAATTAAAATAGACCACACTTTGCATATCCACTTCTAAGTTTAGCTTCTGCTGGACAGAGACCTTAACCCACCATTTTTCTCTTTTGCACTCACACGGGTTGTTCTATTATCTTTAACTGTGTGCTAATTATTTCCGAAGTATGCATAGATCCTATTCCCCAAACTAGATGGTGAGCAATTAAAAGGCAAGGGGATGTCGTTTGCATGTTTTTATTTCCCTTCATTACTTTACGTTGAGCAGAGCAGGCACAAAGCAGAGGCTTCATGCAAGGGACAGAAGGGAGGATGGGAGGGAAGAAAGAAAAGCAGGCAGAAGAGAAGCAGGTTTTGATTCCAAGGACTTGCTTATCAATATCCTTTCCGTCTCTCTAGTTTTTATCAGTGGCCTCAACATTCTACTAAGCATCCTCCCATCTTTGGTTCTCTCTGCATTCCCCCTTTTCACCTACCCAGGTCTTTCTCACAGTTTCTCCCTCACGACTCTTGTCATTTTCATTTCCTTACCTAGGACAAGCCATCATTCCTTTGCCTAAACTAACTCAGTTGCTGCCTAACTGGTCTTCCTGTCTTCTCTCTCCTTCAAGGTTATGGTGCTCTTTCCTCCTCAAAAGCCTTTGTTGGCTTTCGGAAAACACCACACATTAGATGTAGAGCTTCTCTGTACTACCAACCACTGTTCTCTGCTCCTAGGACGCCTGTCTCCCTCTGCTTGCATATCTCCATCCGTCAAAGCCTCCATCTCCCCTCCAAGGCCCAGCCCAAATGCCATCCCTCCAGGAAAGCCTTGTGTGTTCTCACAGAGCCCACACTCATTGCTGCCAGCTCTCAGCTCTGGTAGAAATGCCTTGTACCTCCCAGGGGCCCTTATGGTGTCTGCTACCGTCAAATCTCCCTGAGGATCCTGCAAGCTCCTTTTGAAAAATGCATCACATCTTTGGAACCCATGCAGACCTTAGTAGTCTGCTTAGTAAACATTTGTCTAATGACACCCACATGCACTCGGAACCTCAGAGCACACACTCAGCACCAAAAATCACAATACTGATGAAGGAATCATAATTTAAGAATTGATTGTAGGAGACCATTGATTTTATTCTTCTCCTTGAAAGCCCATAAATATCTCAGCCAATTCACAATCTATCACTATTTAATATTCTTCAGAGAAAGTAATTCAAATGTTTTAAATAAAGAGCTATTTACATTTTATACATATTTTCCAGACACCAAACCAAAACATTTCTACAAGCACATAACTGTTTGCTATAAACATAGCAAGCTAACATTTTAATTCCTCTCCCTTTTTCTCGATCCTTTTTTCACAGTGTGTTTTTCTTGTCTAGACAGTTCCTTCTGTGCCTCTTTTATATTCTGATGTGCATTAGCACCCCGACTCTTCCGCCATCCCTGAGATGATGTTTTTTCAGCCTAGGAGTGATTCTTTGCTCTTCCTCTTTCTTTCCGTCAAGTCCCGAAAATTCTTTGTAACCATAGCTTGTGTACTTCTTTCACATGACTTTTTTCCCACTGCTCTCTAAAGACTCTTACTGTAATGCATTCAGGGGTCAGAGGTACCTACCTGCAACTCCTCCGCCCCACTTCTAGGCCTGCAACATCTCTTGGGTAACACTTTCCAGTGTTTAACTATCCTACCAGAATATTATTCCTTATAACCAATCTAAATCTCTCACACTGTAGTCTGCAGTTTAAAGACATTTTCTCCTCCTTTTCTAACCTTGGTGGATGTGGCGCACGGTAATTTTCCTCTGCATAATTAGCAGGGGGGAGTTCAAAGTATGTCCCAAGAAACTCTTTTGATATTATTTTTGTTTTCTCTTGGACAATATTGCCTTTTCTATTGTTTATCTGCTAGAAAGAATATGTTAACTTCTGTCTCTGCGAATGACGTCCTATTTCTTTTACCCTGTCTGCACAGTTATCTTGTCTAAGCTGATGGTTCCTGTACTAAAAGTCTATGAAGGATCGAAAGATTCACCTTAAAGCTTGGTGAACTGTGGTTGCTAATCCACCCTCCACACAGCATGGTAGTATGGCCAACTCTTCTTAAGATATGTGTGATCTTAATGAAGAAACGGAGAAATCCAAAACAGCTTATTAGCTTAGAGGATTTACATGTATTACCAGCACATCTGAGGTGTCCAATTAACACTGTGTTCTCATATAATATACCAACCAAGCCCTACTAGAGAGTTCAGTCACCTGAGTCTAGAGATTCAGTCCCAGACAACCCTGGACACTGTACTGGCCTCATGAAATGTCCTCATTAGATGGGAGAAGATTAGAGGATGCACTCCTTGAAGAGCACCATGGAGGATCTATAATCAGGTCTAGAAGCTTTCTTGTCTTATTTCCTCCAACAAGACATGGCTACACAAGAATCCTTTTGGAACAGTGGATCATTCAACTCTCTTCCCTCAAATTTGCGGAACAAGGAAAAGTTAACCAGAGCTGGAATTTTCCCCAACAGATTATTTGGAATAGAGTAAGAAGGGACTTTGCTGATGACACCCACAAATTTAAAAAGCAAACAAACCAATAAAAGCCCTTCATGGGCAGTCAAAGATCTGCTTATAGCTCCTGAGATCCACTAGAATGGACTACATGTTCTATTCACTTGCTGTGTCTTGATCACAATAGCCCTCGAGGATGAGCCCCTGTTGTTATCTATCCATCATCCCAATAAATAACAAGGCCAGTCTGATAGACTTAAGCTTCTGAAAAATAACCTGACTTATCTTCTGCAACTAAGCAAAGAGGTCACTCCTCAGCTTAATGTTGCTCTCATGCACCAAACTGCCCTCTCACCTCGTTGGGAATGTCCATTCAAGTTAGGAGCCCTGATGTTCACACCACCACGTCACTTACTCCACCTGATTGGCACTTAAGTCCAAAGTACCAACTGGGACTTCCCTGGTGACACAGTGGTTAAGAATCCTCCTGCCAACGCAGGGGACACAGGTTCGAGCCCTGGTCCGGGAATATCCCACATGCCGTGGAGCAACTAAGCCCGTGCGCCACAACTACTGAGCCTGTGCTCTAGAGCCCACGAGCCACAACTACTGAGCCCATGTGCCGTAACTACTGAAGCCCACGCACTGCTCTAGGGCCCATGTCCATAAACACTGAGACCGCGTGCTGCATCTACTGAAGCCCACGTGCCTAGAGCCCGTGCTCCACAACAAGAGAAGCCACCATGATGAGAAGCCCACGCACCGCAACAAAGACCCAACGCAGCCAAATAAAAAATTTTTTTAATAAAACAATAAAAAATAAATTACCAACTGAACACTTACTTAGCAGCCTAATTCCCCTTCATTTTTCAATCCAATGACACATGTAAAAAACTTCTGTACATGTTTATATTTTCATAACCAACCCCAGACATACTGCTTGCCATTTCATAAAAACATTGAGAGAAAAATAAAAGATTTCATGATTTCTCCAAAGTTAATAAAGCAAAGGATGTTCCAATGAGGTAATTATTTCCTACTTACTTGCCACATAACTTTTCCTTCATAATTGTTGAAGGACAACAATTTTCAACATAATTGTTGAAGGACAACAATTTAAATTATATATACATATATATTTATATGTATATATACATATACACACACATAAACACACACACATATGTATCAAGAGCCCTGAAAATTTGACTCAGGAACTCCACTTCCCAGAATTTACTCTCAAGAAATTATGAGACTTCCACTCAAAAGGTGAGTTACAAAGATGTTCATCATATTTTGTAACTGTAATAACTCAAAATACCAATGATACGGCGAGATTAATACATTATAGTATAACTACAAGATAAAATAGCTTGCAGTCCTAAAAAATTTTTTTTAAATAATATTTGACTCAGGGAAATGCTTATGATTAAAGTTAAGTAAAAGCAACAGATACAAAGCAATGGTTAAAAGGGATACTGATTTAAAAGAAAGAAAAAGATACATGTTCTTTACTCTGCATGAAGATTCTAGGTGGAAAGTCACTCACCCCAATATTAACAATTGCTATCTCTAGGAAGCAGGTTTACAGGGGATTTATAATTTCTTATTTATATTTTTATATACTTCAACTGGTAAATAGTGAATGTGTTTTATTAATTTTAATCACATATTTCTCTACTTCCTTAACCCTTCACACTCTAGGATCCCTGCAACTGTTTATACCTAGATTCTAGGACACTATGCATGGAGTTTGTCCAGGACAGTCCCTTCCATTTTTGCTTATTGTCTTGTCATTAACTACTTCCATGTTCAAAGGGGTCCTGGTTTACATAATAAATTAACAGTGACCCTATCCTAACTGAGTTTTTAGGATTAGGGATATAAAAGGTTCCAGGAGGGTTAAAAGACTCTAATATACAACAGTCTTATGTCTAAACACATGCTAATGCTCTATTCCAAGAATAGAGGGAGGGATTGAGAGAGAAAGGCTTCATCTCTATTTATCCGTATTTCTCCATTTCCTAAGAGATTAAAGATAGCTTTTTATCTCCCTTGAATTGTCCTTAACACTAAGGGCAGGGACTAGGTGTGACCTAAGCTATCGATACATGATAGCAGTATAGACACCCAGTTATTGATGCTTCTGCAAAACTTGCATTTTTTTTAACATTGGAAGAATGAGGGCTTTCAAAGCAGAACAAATAATCTCTACTGGTATGTGGAGCATGGCTGCTGTGTTTTAGTGTCTCAAGTTTGTTGTAAATAATCGGATAAATTGCATGCAGTCTCAATTTCCACAGAAATTAGAAAAGTAATTATTATCCTGTATGTTGATACATGGTTTTATTTTCATTCTTCTAGTTTGGTCGAGGAACCTAGAATCCTAGGTTGGTCTAGAAATATATAATTTGTTCTGTTTTCTAGTCAAAGTTAAGGTTAATAGGTTATAGATTAGTATTAATTACTCTAAAACTAAAATCAGTATCTGCAGAAATTTTTCTTCAAAAGGCAATTGGAATTTGCTTGTCTGTTTCCCCTTTTCCGCACCCCTTTCAGGAGGTAATCTGTGCAACTAATCGTTTGGCTAGATCTTCAGAAAAGGTTCTTATTAAAATAAACCAATCCATGAGAGTTTCTTTTGTATTTTTTTATTGCCAGGATGACTAACTAAACCAATATCACTATGACCATGCAACATGCTGGTAGTTTTCCAAATTTTTAAACAAAATAATTTATTTTATTGTTTGTCGCATAGTCTTTTCCAAAAACCCCACGTGTAAAAATAACTAAAGCTGAAAATGCTTAATTTTACCCCTCAAGTCTTTCTCTTCCTTCACCACCCCCTGCCACCCAACCAAGTGCCCTGGCACCTCTCATGATCTCCGAGCTTCAAGATTTGGCAGAGAAATAAATTATGGTTTTCCTCATAGTGGGCTGACTTAACTAACTTCCAAGCTGATTTTTAAAGCATACTGGTCTTGCTAAAATTCCCACCCGGAGAAATGACTTGAAAAACACTACTGAAGGATATACAGTCAATCTCTAAACTACATCTTGGATCAAGTCAGACTACATGAAGTTCACATACATAGAGCAGATTAGCTTAGCCTTTCATAATAGTGCCTTTGCTGAACAGACATTTAATAACTTTTAGACTTTTTTCCTAAGGTTGTTTTAAGAAAGAGCATTTGCATCAAAACATATTGTTGAAGGAATTGCCTATTAAATCAATACTCATTATTTATGGTCCCATGTGAAAAATGTCTTTTAAAAATCAGCACTAAGGAAAAATTCCCCTGAGGAACCTATTTACTTTCTAGTCTGGGATAACGACAGTGACACAATGGATCACATCTCCTTTGTCGTCTTGGCTGCCAAGAACCTCAGAGCTCAATCTAAAGCTCAGTGGTAACATATAACGTTAGATCCTAGGTCCCATGCTTGGGCTCTGCTGTGCCACAGTGCCAACTTTCTACTTTTATTTATATTTTATTTCTTTCATTATTGGTATTCTAATTGTAAACTCCTTCAAATTCCTGATGCAACAAAAAATGTTCATGAGCCATTAATTAACACTGTAATTGTATGAGTACAAATCTGCAAATCCAGCTAACGGTATTATAATCAAGTCCATCATGTGCACAACCTTATCATTAGGTTTTGTTGGATGGCTTTTGAAAATACCATTTATTTCTTAATTGTCTTCAGAAATATCTCCAAGCTTCCAAGATGATTACCAAAAATGGTTCTATCATAACCTACACACATTCTCTCAAGAATCTGGAATGTAATTAGTCTAGGATTAAAAACCTCAAACTGGGGCTTTCTTACTATCTCCTGACATCTTGAGATTCAATTCCCCTTCAACTATCGTTCTACCCTTTCTAATGTGAAGACCATTCTCCTCTTTTAATGGTAAGACTAATCCCATAAAGATCATTTAGTGCTTACTCTGTACCAGGCACTGTTCTAAGTATCTTAGTACCTTACTAAATTCTCTTAGCTGGTTTTACCCGGTTTTAGAGAAGAGAACCCTACAGCCAAGTGAAATAAACTATCTTACCCAGCGTCACACAGTAGTAAGTGGCCAAGCCACGATCTGAACCCAGGTGGACTAACTCCAGAATTCATGCTCTTAACCACTATTCCATACTGCTTCTCTTGAATAGGATGTAAAATAACAAGCTTGAATTCTGCTGTAAGAGATTAAGTAAAATATTAATAAGAAAGTTCCAATAGCTTGACTTATTATATTTTGGAAGGAGGACACCTGGAAGAGTTCTGAAAATAACTTTAATGGCTTCCAGCATTTCATTTCCTTGAGCAGTCTTAAGTATGAGGCTGCCTGAAGATAAGAATGGGGAAGACATTCTAAAGGTTCCTTCTTACTCAGTCACTATAATTTTTATACTTTTGGATGAAAAGAGTTTTATGCAAATCATGGGCAATTCCCAAGCCTCTGTTTTTTTGTTTTTTTTCTTTTGCGGTACGCAGGCCTCTCCCGTTGCGGAGCGCAGGCTCCGGACACGCAGGCTCAGCGGCCGTGGCTCACGGGCCCAGCCGCTCCGCGGCATGTGGGATCCTCCCGGACCGGGGCACGAACCCGTGTCCCCTGCATCGGCAGGCGGACGCTCAACCACTGCGCCACCAGGGAAGCCCCGAGCCTCTGTTTCTTCAACTCTAGTCCTGTATACTTTTTGAAAATAAGCAAGTATGGTTACTATAGCAGATGATAAAATATTATTACCATTCAGATGATATTTCTGTGCAAGGGTAGGGGTGGCAATAAAAGGCAATAAAATGGGGGAAGGCCATTCTCAAGAGATAAAACTCTTTTGAACATATTTACTGCAACCAGGGAAAATAGACCAACACCCAAAGGAATATGGGAAACTTTACACTACATTTAAGCACAAGCACATTTTCTACTTCTTAATTTAAAAAAGGAAAGGACAGCATTAAAATGCGCATACATATAAACAAGCCATTTATTTACTCCTACTAATTAACATCTCTTGAGATCTCCAGGGTCTCTTAACTTCTCTAGGGCCTCTCTCAAAGGATGTTCTCACGGCAGGAGAACCAACGATTCAAAAACTTGCTGAGTCCAGAGGGAGAAATGTCAGAGAAGAAAAGACACCCTAAAAACAAACATGTTAATTAAAAACATGAGATAAACACCAGCATCTTCCACCTCTACCCACTACCCCTGGGAGGCCAGGGAAAATAGTCTTCCTGTTTAAAACTTTTAAAGGGCCAAATTAGTATGAATTCTAACAGTTAACATTTGCTCCACGGTCATTACCGCCAAGAAAGGCAGCTCCTAAAATGAGAACTAAAGAGCAGGAGTAGAAATTTCCAATTGCTCAGATTTAAAATATACGAGACTAAATGAGTGTCACCCCCCCCCCCCTCCACAAAGAGGGTCTGGAAATTCCCTCGGTTACTTCCAGTGGAAGAGAAGGAATAAACTAAGATAGGTGGGAGGCATCCAAGAGGAAATGACCGAGGATGGGAGAAGCCCAGTCAGGAACAGAGGAGGCTGGGTGAGGCAGTGATTCAGTTATCCACCGGAACACGGTCTTGGTAGAAATATGGCTCTTGCTGGTTGAGAACTGAAAGTGATGAGGTTCAGGACACATTGCCCCAAAATATAGTATCTTGGCATATTGCATATTTTAAGCTGAAGAAGTTTGAGAAAAGAGCAGAAGCAAGAAGTTTCTCTGACCTTAACCCTCCACCTTCCCTTCTCCCCTGAAGCAGGTCTTAAGACCCTCCTGTGACAGGCACCCTCCCTATACCTGGAGGAAAAATGAACATCCAAGATGCCAGCATGCCAAGTTGGAGACTTTGAGAAGAATCTAAAGGAAACAGCCTCACTAGGTTTCCACATTTTGTTATACTTATCTGCTACTCTGTCTTACCATAGCTTTCCACAAATGTCCGCTCTTCATCAAACTTAGCATAAAAACACTCAGGTTTACCATTTCTTTGGGTCTTCATTTCCCTATGAAGGCTGCTGAATCACATAAAACTGATATTAAGTAAGTGTGTATGCTTTAGTCCTGTTAATCGTTGTTAGTCTCATCTTCAGACCCAGCCAAGGACCCTAAGAGTCAAGGAAAACTTTTTCCTCTTCTACAAAAGTATGGGGAAGGAGAAAAGAATAGGAAAGAGAAGAATGAATGAGGATAGGAAAAAATGAAAGTGGAAAGAAAATTAAAGTTGAACAAATTAAGTCAAAGAAAAATTTTTATGGTACCATTTTGGCTTTCTCATTAATTTTCCTTATAATAGATATATATTTTTTAAGTGTCAAAGAAGCAATATTACAAGTTTACTATAATCTTAAGGCATGGTCTTGGGATGCAGACAATGCTGGGATCAGGTCCAAACTCTCTCACTGAGTAGCTGTGTGACCTTGACAAGTTACTTAACAGCACTGATCTGCAAAATGCTGATAATAAGAGTAATTAGATGACTACTATTTTCCATAAATCTATTTTCATATACATATTTGTGAAAAATATAACAGTAAGTTATCTACAATTTTACCTGTGTAAAATAACGTTTCACCTAGCATCATATCAAAGCAGTTTCCACATTGCTAAGACCTCATACACGTAACTTTCAATGCCTCCCAAATTCTGTCAAGTAGATGCATCCCGTCCTATAGGCTTCTTTCAGCTCCTTTCTCTAAACTAGGCAGTTATGAACATCTTCATGCTGATGTCGTTTCCCCATATTTTACGTTATTCCTTTAGATGAGAAGAGCTTCTCTATAAAAGAGCACTGATTCAACAAAGGGTATGAACTATTCTTTAACAACAAGAAAAGGAAGTAGAAATCCAGTTCTGCCCTTACTAATCTAGAGAGTCTGATTACACTAGTATTCCTAATTATCAAGATCTGTAACCAGTTTCAACTGATGACATTTTGTCATCCTTACAGAGGCTCCTATGTTCTTCAAAAACTATCTTGAGTGAATTCCAGATTCTAGATCAATAGTTAATTCACGCACGTTCCCAGCATTCTCACCCTAGCTTCACAGATTAACACACTTGCACATACACAGCACGAGGCTATCCAGTCAATATGAAGTGAAACACTGCAGCTCAGGGTATTCAGCCAAAATGCAACTATGAGATGTTTGCCGTGGCAGCTTGTGTATTATTTAATCGAGATCTTTATGGCAACTTTTCCATTATGGTTTTTGATAAGTACAATCAATAAGAATATGTACACAGATCGATCATCTAACTACTTTGAATTGTCTGGAAACTTGGTTGAAGTGCAAAGAAAACTAAGAACTATAATCAGTGTAATTGGTAATGCTGGAGGGAAATCAGACTTGGATGTTTTAAGTATGCAGGTGTGACACATGACTTCCCATCTATTCTCTACTGTCCCTGCAGGCCTGCTGGATTAATTTTAAGTCGAAAGTTCACCTGGTATTTTTAAGGAAGACGTTACTTCCCATATTAATATCTGCTCCTTCATATTACTAATAGTTATCTGCAAAGATTACTTCTACCTCCTGTCATATATATAAATCTCATACTAATAGCTTCTTGGGTGAATAACATTGGGAGGGTTTTACTCTGGGTTTAACCACAAACCTTTGAAAGGTCATGATAGGCAAGATAGAAACCAAAACAAGAACATAAAACCAATTTCTAAGTTTATGAAATACTTGTGTCCATCTGGATTTTGCACAGGATCTTTTTTTTTTTTTTTTTTTTTTGCGCTCTATGCGGACCCCTCACTGTTGTGGCCTCTCCCGCTGTGGAGCACAGGCTCCGGACGCGCAGGCTCAGCGGCCATGGCTCACGGGCCCAGCCGCTCCACGGCATGTGGGATCTTCCCGGACCAGGGCGCAAACCTGTGTCCCCTGCATCGGCAGGCGGACTCCCAACCACTGCGCCACCAGGCAAGCCCTGATTATCTATTTTAGAGCACTTCAAGTTACTCAGTGAGATAGAGAGGTATAATCCCATTTTACAGATGAAAGAAATAAAACATAAAATGTGATTTAACATGCATTTGAGTCTTATTAAGCCATACATGAGAGCATTTTGGAATAGGAAAAAAAAAATGAACCAAACAATAGATAAATCATTTTTGCAGATACCATGAATGGAGAACATAAGTCAGAGTCCTACATACTCTTACTGAGATAAAAGTCTCCTATTCTGGAAAGAACACTGTATAGTGGAAGACGTCCAGGAATTGGAATTCAAAGTTTCTGTGTGGACTCCATAATTCATCTGTGTGACTTTGTCAAGTTCACAGTTATCCTAACCTCTTTGAAGATTCCTTGTCTATAAAACAGGATTATATCTCTTTATCTCACTGTGTTTTGTCATAATTAATAACATTTGTGAAAGCATTTGTTCAATTATAAAGAAATTCATGAATTCTAATTATGAATGTTGTTTCTTTCACCTTCTCCAAATGTCAGTAGCATTTCCACTTCAGAAATCAGCGTTTCCTACATCTTCTCACTGTCCAGCTCTGCGCGGATGGTTCACAAACGTAACACAATTTTCCTTTGTCCCCAACTCCTGCTTTATTCGATGGAGATTAACAAACACCAGTTTTATCCACGCAGTGGATGCTTTCTATGGATTTATAGGTTGAATTGTGAATTCTTTCTATGGATTTGTTTTCCTCAAACATTTCAAAACACTAGGCACAGAGAGTTAAGATAAAAATTCCAACCTTTAAGGCATTCCCCCATCTGATGAAGGAGATATCTAAATAAAAATACATTTACCCAAAAATTTGATCGTGAATAAGTATGCAAGCTAGTACTATGGGCACCTAGAAAACAAAGCATTTGAACTTTACCTAGAGGTCTCAGAGGCTTCGCAAAGAAGACCCTTAAAGCAGCGGTCCCCAGCATTTTGGGCACCAGGGACCGGTTTCCTGGAAGACAATTTTTCCACGGACCTTGGCGGGGGGCGGGGGGAATGAATGAGGCTGTTGGGATGAAGCTCTGCTCGCTCGCCCACCGCTCACCTCCTGCTGTGCAGCCTGGCTCCTAACAGGCTGCGGACCCATACTGGTCCTTGGCCCCGGGGGTTGGGGACCCCTGCCTTAAAGGATGAGTCCCAAATGTTCCCATTCAAAATGGCCTTGTCACACTATTTCAGAATATTTCATGATTAGAAATAATTATGTGAATTTAAACAATCTCTACCCTCAGAAAGGCTAAAGGTCTTTAAGCTTAAGTCTCCTAAAAAGCACATGTTGCCACCTACACCAAGGACTACCAGGAAAGAGGCAACAGGCCTTTGTACAGAGTTAAACATTCCTCCACCCAAGGAGGCAAAGTGATATCTGTAGCTTGGGCTTTAAGACTAGACAGAGCCACTTTTTTGCTCTCTCTCTTCACAGGTTTTACATTTTGACCTCGGATTTTCAAGTGCCGCCTTTTCTGATACAGTCAAACCTCACACCTACATTCCTCCCTCATTTCATTTCTCCTCAAAGGCAAAACGGTGAAATATGAAGTGACGTGTTACTCTGTGATAAACAATTACACAGAGAGAAAAGTGAGGGCAAAGTGCATGCACATCCTAACAAACCTGTGTACCAACCACCCAGGTCACGGTCATCACCCCAGAACTACCCCTAATACCCTTTCATAAGACCTTCCCCCCTCTCTAGAGCAATAGTTATCCTGACTTTATGGTAATTACTTCCTTGTATATCTTTACAGTTTCATCAGCTTGTTATGCATCCCTAAACACTGTAGTTCAGTTTTGCTTTTGAATTTTCTATAATTGTAAATCAGGAGAAAAATGAACAGACCAGACAGATAAGCTCCATACTGAGATGCTTTCACGATGATATGAAGTACCAGTTTCCTTCCATCTCACCCCATCATGTTCTCCAAGCAGACTGATGTCAGAACTTATTGTCTGGGGTATAGCACATGAATAGCTTGCAGAGTTTTAAAACAGTAAAAGAGGATGGTTTTAGAGGGAAAAAAATGACTAAAACAGAGCCAGTCTTAACATCTAACCTTCAGGTTGTACAACTTTGGGAAACTGATGTAACCTCACTGAAGTTGAGTTTTGCCATCAGAAAAACAGGAGAATAATGGTGAGGGACTAGCAAGGTGCCTGGCATATCATAGGTTCTCCCTAAACATGTGTACCTTTCAGCCAAAGCCACCAGAGGTCGACTCTAGCATTACACTGACCACCTTCCTCCTTCCTCTACTGTAAGCTCCCTGTGGAACAGCATCCGCTTCCTACTCGTCTTTGTATTCTAGTGGCTGGTGTTAGGGGTGATGCCCCACTCTTTGGGGATTCGCATGTTGTCATCACTTGAATAGGGACAGTACAGCTATTTCCAAAAGCAATGGATACTACTGTGGAGCATGTGCAAAGCAATATAGCAATAACATGAATATTAATATGACTTTTTTTTTTTTTTTTGCGGTACGCGGGCCTCTCACTGTTGTGGCCTCTCCCGTTGCAGAGCACAGGCTCTGGATGCGCAGGCTCAGCAGCCATGGCTCACGGGCCCAGCCGCTCCGCGGCATGTGGGACCTTCCCAGACCGGGTCACGAACCCATGTCCCCTGCATCGGCAGGTGGACTCTCAACAACTGCGCCACCAGGGAAGCCCAACATTATTAATTTTTTTTTGTTCAACAAGTACTTGTTAGCAACTACTGCATGCTAGATACTTTTTCAAATGCTGGGGATATAGCAGCAAGCAAAACGGGCAAAATACCTTGCCTTCATGAAGCTTACATCCTAATGCAGGAAATGGACAATAAATATTGAATGAATGAGATAAGCAAAACATATAGTTTCTGAGATAGTTGTAAGTGCTATGAAAAATGTGGAATAAGGAAAGGGGGAGAGGAATAGTCAAGATCTTGGGGAGTTGGAAGCTTTACTGAGAAAGTGACACTTAATTTTTCATTAAAAGAGGTGAAAAAGGAAACTTTGAATAGAGCTCTAATCACATAAAGTAACCTCCCCCTTCCTCAGCATTTTAGTTTATTTGTCCCTATGGGAATGAGATAGTGGAGACACACAGTAAATGTGAATGAAATGTTACACCACACACTCCACAATTCACCTAACAAAGGTGTATATTTCACTTTATTTAATAAAAATAGATGAAAAGATTCTATTCTTTCCTTCTCCAAATGGAAGAAGCAACCACAGACACACACACACACAGAGTGTTGCAGTGTCTAGGGACCTAAAATACACTAATTTTCAAAATCTGATAATCCGGTTCCCATAGCAACCATAAATCAGTCTTTTGAGGGACACAGAGGAAGGATATTCTGGCTGGAAACAACATTCTTTGACCACTGAAAAAAATGAAAACAAAGTCCAATCATAACAAACCAAGACGGCATTTTTTTTAAAGGTCCCAAGTTTCTTCTCTTTGACTGTTAATGCTAAAACAGGCAGGCGTCCATCCGCATGCTCAGGAAATCTTGAATTCCAAGGAGGCGCTGAGCAGTGCCGCCTGGCCAGCTGCCACGGAGACTCCGGAGGCGCTGTGATTGCCTATCGACCCTGTGCCCGCCTCCTGTCCTCACAGGGTGGGTCAGTGGTGAGCTTGTACCAGGCACTGGCCATGCTCCTCGGGGCAATCCCATTTCCTGACAAATGCAGCACGATGCATTTTCACAGCACCCTTCATCTCTTTCAGAATTCAAACGCACATCAACAGAGCTGTATTTCCACACACTCCACTGCAAATAATTGCTAGAAAGCCTTCGCACAAGATTCGAGTCTCTCCGGATTTGCTCAGGAACAATTAACTCTACTAAGGCAATGTGAATGTCTCCTGCTATGTCACCCCAAACAAAATACTGGAAACTTCAAACATTTGTTAGTATTCACCAACTGGCAATAAAAATGAAATAGACAAAATCAGGGCTAACATTGCTAGAACAGCATCTAGGACTTAACCCGGTTTGCTTTGGCCAGTCACAAACAGCACTTTGTAGCTCTTTATTTATTGTTAAGCGTAGAATTTACCCAATTCACTGGGTTTAAAAGAGCATTCATCAAAGGAAAGTTAGAGTTCAATCTAATTTTTTCAAACACTCCCTTCTAAAATTCCTTGACACAAATTCATTGAGTTCTCTCCAGGGATATACCTTCTGCATCTCTTCGTTAGCTTTCCAGCTGCTGTCCTCTGAGATGTATCCCTTTGAAAATTCAGTTCATTTCATTACATCATGATGATCCTTCTCAAGTGAGCCTCCTTGCAGGAATTTTCAAGGAATTGCTCATCCCAGCATCTCCTGTTCTTTAACAAACTGATTTCTTCTTCCAGTCCACTCCTTTCTCCATTCACATTTCCAGTGCAGTAGTCTCAACAGGTAACTTCCCAACAGACCACCCTGATTCTAGTTTCTCCCTTGTCTTCTCTGTGCCCGAATCCATCTTACATATGGTCCTCAGAGTCCTTTCCCACAAATCCCGTTTTATCTCTGCATTCTGAGAACAGCAGCCTCCGGGGGCATCCTTCTCCCACTTCTGCCCTTAGAGAGCAGGAGACAGAAGATCAGCATCACTGTTGCCCGATACCACTTAATTAGTTGGACGAAGAGCACCCTCCATGTTCTAGCCTAACCAAATTTCTCTCAGGTTCTGGAAAGTACCAGACTCTTTCATAACTCCACACATGCTGGTTCCTTTACTTTGAAAGCTCTTCCCCCTGCTCCCTGCACCCGGCTAATCCCAACCTATCTTCCAGCTCAGTCTTGCCATCACTTCCTCAGGGAGATGCCCTGACCTCTCTGCACAGAACTGTGGGCCTCTACTCTCCCTACAGGAGCGTGACTGTTTGTTTCAGTGCTGGTCTCCCTTACAGGAATGCAATCTTTTGGGGGCACGCACTCCACCTCTCCTGACCCCATTGCAATCCCAGCCCATAGCATGTTGTCTGACACACAGTAGGTGCTCAATGCATAGTTTTCAATGAATGAATGAAACAAGTAAGCTTTCTGTTATCTAGCTTCATGTTCTTTTCAATACACTGCTGTGCCTTTGAAAGAGAAAGTATCCAAATGGAAGGTGTTACCAGTCGTCATGTAGGGAACAGCTTGGTCAGCATGACTGCAGGGGGTTTTCCTCACTCAGGAGGCTCCCTGCACGGTGGTCTGACCTGCTGAAGAAACTCCTGAGATGATCTCATATACTTCAGGTCAACACCCAGGGGTCCTACTACCCCTAACCCAGACCACTACTCTCAGGAGAGGTTCTTAGCCATGAGAAGGCAGAGTCCCTCCAATGCCTTACTTCATCATCAGCCGGAACACAAGGATATTAGAGTTCTGGCCATCTACCTTCATACACAGCGTAAGACCAGAGTTCCTTGAGCGTATACTCAGCTTACGACACAGTGCCAGACACAAAAAATACTGAGGGAAATCTGATGCATAAATAAGGTGTTCCTTTAATTCAATGCTCAGTCCTCTCCCCTGTCCTAGTTCTTTCTTAACTAATATGCTTTAGATTCACCCATACTTTACTTCTGTTTTTAAACATTTTAATTAATTAATTAATTGATTGATTTTTGGCTGTGCTGGGTCTTCGTTGCTGTGCGCGGGTTTTCTCTAGTTGCGGCGAGTGGGGGCTACTCTTCGTTGCAGTGCACGGGCTTCTCATTGCGGGGGCTTCTCTTGTTGCGGAGCACAGGCTCTAGAGCGCAGGCTCAGTAGTTGTGGCGCATGGGCTTAGTTGCTCTGAGGCATGTGGGATCTTCCGGATCAGGGCTCAAACCAGTGTCCCCTGCATTGGCAGGTGGATTCTTAACCACTGCGCCACCAGGGAAGTCCCCTCACCCACACTTTAAAACAACCATAAATATTCACTCGACTCTCTATCTCCCCCTGACCACCATCCTTATTCTTTGGCTTCAATCAAGCCCCTTAGAAAAGTGGTCTCGACTTGCTCACTCCACTCCCAGCTTCCATTCATTCCTCAGGCCAGGATCAAGATCTGGACCCCAACACACCAAGGCCACCAGCAAACTCTTGTAACAAAAAAAACAAAGGATACTTTCTAGCTCTTACGTGGCTTGTCTTTCCTGTAACATTAATACGACTCATCTTCCTCTGGTCCACCTTAATTTTTATGACCCCCTCCCCCCTCACAGATGTCCTCCCCTACCCTTCTGACAATACCTATTCTGTATTCTTCACTAACTTTTTGGTTTTTTTGGCCAAATTTCCCTTAATCATTATAATGTTAGAGTAAAGCCACAGCTATCGAATTTTTTTTTTTTACTACAAGCCAGTCTACTACATATACTTTAATATATTAACTCTTTATGACTCACAACTACCCTATGACTGAAATATGTGTCATCTCCATATTATGGATGAGGAAACTGAAGGACAGAGAGAATAGGTAACTTGCCCTAGTAACTGGTGGAACTAGGATTTGAACCCAGAGGCAGAGCCCACACCCTTATTCTATGCTGATCCTTTCAATGATGGTGGTCCTCTAGGACCCCTCTGAATCCACAGACACTTCCTGAGTGAGCCTACCCCGCTCCCTGGTTTCACACTTGTATTCCCAGATAACCCCAAATCGATTGTTCTAGTCCACAGCTGTCTCTCATCTCAAGCTCCACACAGCCAGCTGCCTGCTGAGCACATTCAAAACAAACTCATCATCTTTGACCTGCCCTCTCAACCTGCTTCATTCTCTGCATTCTTCACTTGGAGAAGACACCACCGTGCACCCGGTCACCTACCCTGGAGATGATGATGTCACCCTCTCTCCCACCCACTCCCTTGCCTCCCACATCCAACAATCAGCAAGTTAATCAGTTCAACTACTTTCTCTCCAGCACCTTAGTTCAGATCTTGATCATTTCTTATCACAACTGAGAGCCTCTTCATACAGCTGCCAGAGTGAGTTCTCAAAACCACAGCTGTTCTTCTCAAGGCTCCACTGACAATATACTCAGTGACTCCTCATTCCTTTAGGATAAAATTCCACCTCCTCAGCATGGCATACAATGCCTCTTTGATAGGCCATGGCCAATTCTCAAGCTTTGTTCCGCCTTAGATCCTAATCCCTATGACCCTAAACACAGCATGTTTGTTCTGTAGTCCCCAAAACCTTTTCTACATGAAACATACTCTACCTGAAACATACTTCATCACCCTCCTTCCCGTCATCACTCACCTACCTTCTCACTCTCAAGACACTTGCAGGCATCTCTATGGCCAAAGAAGCTGGACCATGTGCTTCTATAGCCCCCAAGCTCACTTCTCTCCTTGCACCTATCATACTGAATGGCAATTACCTTCTTATTTGCTTTTTTACATTAGACTGGACTTCTGAGTACGGAGGAAACATCCTATACCTCTTTGCATTAAATAAGCATCTAAGGCAAGGACGCACACAAAGTAGGTGCTCGATTAATCTTTGTCAAATGAAATAGCAAATGAAAACACAGTTTTTGGAAGCTGGTCCTGCCCCTCCCCCTGAATTAAGTAGGCTGATGGGTACAAAGCTAACGGCATCTCAAGTGAAAGAAGCAGATGGCTTTAAATTACATCAGCTCCAGCCAGGGAATGTATACTCTTCCTTTCAAAACACTCTTAAATTATCACTCTCATTATTGATCCTTTTTTCTTTACTGAAAAAAAAGGTTACTTTAAAAGGTTTAATCTAAATAGAGGAGAACAATGAGAGCTCTGTGGCATGAAGATAACTCAAGTACATCAGTGCTTCACTGATATAGCATAATTAAGAAATGAACTGATTCACATGAAATAATTTTCTGGATTAAGATGCATTTTTCCTTAAAGCATCAAATAAATGTTTCAGGTTCTTTTTTAATCCTTTCTGGAAGAAAATCATTCTCAAATATATTATATACCTCTCTACTTTCAGAATCAAAGAACATTTTAAAAAATGCTCATACGATAGTGAGGACAATATTAAAAAGTAAAGCATGGTCCCATTTTGTTAAAACATAAACATACATATTTATATTTACATTTGTATTTATATTGTGTAGCTTTTTCAAAATGTTAACAGTGGATATCTCTGGTTGTGAGATTATGAAAGATTTTTATTTTGTTACCTCATCTGTAGATTCTAATCTTTTCTCCATGAAATGTATACGTTATATAATGAAATTAGAGACGTCAAAACAATTAGGACTATATTGAACTTAACATTTTATTGACAAGATAAATCTACCATGATCAAGTTCCATATTTACTCATTGCTACACTTAATAAAGTGAACAGGATGCCTTACCTAACCAATCCAGAATATAATGCTTTCAGAGATCTTGAGAATATATTCTAGTTTTTTTCGGCTCCTCTTACTATCAGTCTACAGCCATATCTTCTTTTTTACTATCAATTCCTGCTTCTAGAAGTCCTCTCTTCCTCTTTTCAAATATGTTATTTGTAAAACTGCAAAAGTCATTTGAAAAATAGAGTGATTCTTACTTGAGAACTTGAAGTTTAAAATCCAGCATTTTCTGAATACAGACTTTGTGACATCAGTTTGCACTTTGTATTTACTGTACTAGTTAAGTATACGTTTGGGCTTTGGAATGTAGTTCAGTTTCTAGCTCCAGAGCAACTAGCTATGTGACCTTGGACAAGCTACTCAACTTTTCTGAGCCTCAGTTTTCTCATTTGTAACTAGGGAAAGCAATACAATTGCATATGTTTTTTGTAAAGGCTAAATGAGATGATGAGGTAAAGTACCCCACAGAGTTAAAAAAAAAATAACAAGTGGGGCTTCCCTGGTGGCGCAGCGGTTGAGAGTCCGCCTGCTGATGCAGGGGAGACGGGTTCATGGCCCGGTCCGGGAGGATCCCACATGCCGCAGAGCGGCTGGGCCCGTGAGCCATGGCCGCTGAGCCTGCGCGTCCGGAGCCTGTGCTCCGCAACGGGAGAGGCCACAACAGTGAGAGGCCCGCGTACAGTGAAAAAAACAAAAAAAACAAAAACAAGTACCCAACATGGGTTAGCTGTTGTTATTTGTGTTACTATTATTATTCACTTCCTGATTCTCAATTATTTTCCAGGCAGATAGGCTGCCAGAAAATTGAGTTCTAGGTAAGCAAAATAGTTCTACCTGTAACCAACTGGTTACAGAAGTAAGAGTCACCTAAAAGCCAAGTCAGGTTAATCTCATCCTTTGGAGTAGGAAAAAATGCGATAAATTTGTTATTTAGCAATTTAAAGCTAGTAGATTAAATGTTAAGACTGTAATTCTGAGTTAGTAACTATAGGTCTGAAGAAGCCATGTTTATGGCCTCCTTGTTCCTGAATATGGTTATGTCAGTTAATCGTGAGCCAGATTACAAGATTGAAGCCCATGAGGTGAAGCTACCTCTTCCCCCTTGCTCTGGGATGCTTCCGGAACCTTAAACAGAGGACACTGCCTGCATCTTTTTTTTTGGACCATCAGTGGAATAAATCATAGCAACCCAGATAGAGCACACAATGACATGTTTTTAATGAAATACAAATGAACCATAAAGGTTCTTATCAGAAATAATTTTGTGGCACTGGTGGCCTCAACAGTAGTCTTACGAAGTTGTCTTCAAGTGGCTCTGGTCAGTAATATACGTCAGGTCAGAAAACTATTTCAGAAGCAAGTTGAATTTTTTTAAGTATTTATCCTGAGAAAAAAGTAATAGATGTTCATTATAGAAAAACTGGCAAAAACTGAGAACTGTAGATGAGGGGATAAAAATTATCCATAATTCACCACCAAGAGATAAAACACTATTAAAACATTTTGATGCATTTCCCTCCTTTTGTGCTTATTGTCTTTATATTTATACATTTCTGTATAAAATCATGTTGTTACATTTGTATCCTGCTTCTTTTTTGACTTATAAGCTTTTTTGACTCTTATTTTATATCTTATCTTATCTTATCTTATTTGACTCTTATTTTATAGAACGTTAAAATTCTTTGTAAACATCATTTTTAATAGCTGCATAAATGTTCCACTGTAATGGATACACCATAATTTACCTTACTGTTTCCTCGCTGTTGGACATTTAGGCCATTTCCACTTTTTTTGCTAACACACAGAAATTTTAAAGATGGTTTTCAAAAGAAAACAAGTTTCCTTTCGTAGGCAAATGAAGTACACAATGAAACAGACAGTGATGATATGTTCGTGTAATAGATTTCACTGCTAGCCTCCGGTTCAATCAGAATAGGCATTTATCTTTCCTTCAAGCAATAATTAATTTTAATTCAGACTTTCCATTCCTAGCTGCTTTCTCACAAATATGTTTTCCATCTCACACAACTGCAAAGGCTCAGCCATAAAGCTCACATTTTTGACAGCTGGCATTTAATTTGTCTGTAGGTCAAAAGCCCTACTATCTCTTGTTGCCACACGGAACAGAGGCAGGAAGCTTCACCTGCAATCCTGCCCATGTGTAGCCCCCCTCCCTTGTGAGACTATTTATCTCCTCTTCATGTTCAATTCTTGGCCAGTCTGTCAGATGTAAAAGTGTCTTCCTTGGGCTTCTGGGGTCCTTTAGAATTAACTTTTCTTCCAGGCCCTTAGGTCCTCCTGAAGTGTCTGTCTCCACGGGCACCAGAACTCCCTACCAAGGGACTCTACCCCACCTTAAGAGGACCCCTATTTTCTTCAGAACAGGCTTCTTTCCTGCTAGGCTAGAAAGTCATGCTAGAAACGTAAGTGCCCCACCTACGCTACCAGATGAAGAGCTTAAACTCTGAGATAATTGAAGTAGCCAGCAAGAAGCGAAGCCTTGGGGAGGCCATTAAAAATGCAACATGTGGTCATGCAGATATTACATACAAAAGAGAATAGCACAAGCATATTTAATTTGAAATGCAAGGACTACAGCAAAGTGAGTTAGGAATTTGGGTTTACTCTCCTTGGAAACTAAGAGCTTACCAGAGTCTAAACAGCTATGGATCTATCACAAATGCAATCTCAAAACTATAGCGGCTTGTTGGAGTCAAAATAAGGACTTCACAGAACCAAATAAAATTTATGAAGAAAGTGAAATAGGAAAGTTTGTGAAGCAGAGGAGAGCAAAAGACTTCAAAGTCCACTTCTATTAATATTAATCTGGTACTAGGGGGTCCAGCAGACTGATCCTAACCAGACCACCTTACCTTTCAAAAGACCAGTTCACCCTCTGGAAGTAGACATCATAAAAAGTAACCAAGGGCTTCCCTGGTGGCGTAGTGGTTGAGAGTCCGCCTGCCGATGCAGGGGACGCGGGTTCGTGCCCAGGTCCGGGAAGATCCCACATGCCGCGGAGCGGCTGGGCCCGTGAGCCATGGCCACTGAGCCTGCACGTCCGGAGCCTGTGCTCCGCAACGGGAGAGGCCACAACAGTGAGAGGCCCGCGTACCGCAAAAAAAAAAAGTAACCAAGAGTAGGACCAAAGAAGTTTTATCCTTACTTCACAGAGAATAAAATTGGAATGAATAAAATATCTAAATTGTAGAAATGGGTTTTGCTTTGCCTTATCGCTATCCCTAAATAATGATTTTTCAACATTAGAGGCATGGTACAACTGCACAGAGTTTGTTGTTCAGATGAAATAAAATGAAACAATGTAGAAAACCCTTGTCATGTTGCCTGGCATGGAGATCCTGCTCAATGGATTCCATTGTTTCTGCTTCTTTCATACAGAAGCAATGGGCTTAAGAGAATAACAATAAAACTCATTTTCATGCATTACCCTTAAAGGACTATCTAATCTCTATTTTCTGATTATTAAAATGGGAAATTTTTTCTTTCTTTCTTTTTTTTAATTTTTGGCTACACCATGCAGCATGCAGGATCCTATTTCCCTGACCAGGGATTGAACCCGTGCCCCCCACATTGGGAGCATGGGAGCATGGAGTCTTAACCACTGGACCACCAGGGAAGTCCCTGGGAACATTTTTCAATGATAAAATCTGCTTTTTTTTTTTTTTTTTTTACTTTTGACAAAGTATATTATAAAATGTTGGGATTTCAGATAAAAAACATCCATTAACATTATGATAATGTTCTTTTTTACTCTGGGGAACAGAAGAAGCTGAACCTTCCTTCTTTACACCACCCAACATCCAGAATTTAAACAAACAAAAATAGGTGGGTACTTCTTTGCTTAAAAGCAATTCCTCATTTTATAAAAGAATGGTATGAATAAAAAAACTTCTAAAAATTTAAATTATTCTGTGAAAATCAGTATGTTCTTCAAATATCATATTTACAAATATAGGTTAGAAGTATCTGAATTCCTTGAGGCCAAATTGCTTTGGAGTTCAGAATTTTTCAGATTCTAGAAAGGCAGTATGGTACATATGTGCCCAGAAGTGTCTAGAGTCACACCCTAACCAAACCCATTAATATTTATTTAAAGAAACTTGAGGATTCTCATATTGAATAAAATAAAGTCTATAATTAGACTCACATCAGCTCGGTGTAGGTTTTGCCACCAAATTAGTTTATGACAAATAACAGCAACAACCAAAAAAGTACCTGCCAATATTTAGAGCTTTTTGGATTTCAAAATTATGGATAAGTGATAATGAAAATATTTTTTATTTCAACATACACTGTCAGCTAAACCAGACTAGTGTGTAAATGTAAGATGGGTAAGTAATTTAAGACATAAAAAGGGCAGCTTGTGTGCTGATATCATGCAGACAAAATCTACTGGAAATAGAAATAACTTTTAGGAAAACTACAAGACAAAAGAAGAAATGGTGAAACCGAAGCACGTACCTCCTAAATCAAAAGAATTTCAAGAGCCTCTAGTGCAGATTTGGCCTGTAAAAGTATCACCTTGGCGTAAGATTTCTTAAAATCTACTCTACTCTACCACCACTAACCAAAATCTTCTGGCAGTGAGTCTGAAGCCATTTTTTTTTTTTTTTTAATAAACAACCGAAATTTATTTCCTACAGTTCTGGAGGCTGGAAGTCCAAGGTCAGGGTGGCAGCAGGGTCTGGTGAGGGCCCTTTTCCAGGCTGCAGACTTCTCGTGAAGCCATTTTTTGAAGGCGAAAAAGAGTACTTGGAAACTGAACACACAGTGTGGGCAAAGCCCATAGGATTCACTTCCAGAAACTGACAATCACACAAACCTAGTTCACCTCACTCTTCAGGTTTATAAACACACAAAAATCACATGGTAAAAGGATAAATGAACACATGCTCCCTCTTATTACTGTTTTTGTATAATCTGCATCCTAATATTACTGCCAAACCCCAGGATTAAGAATAGATCCTTAGGGCTTCCCTGGTGGCGCAGTGGTTGAGAGTCCGTCTGCCGATGCAGGGGACGTGGGTTCGTGCCCTGGTCCGGGAGGATCCCACGTGCCGCAGAGCGGCTGGGCCCGTGGGCCATGGCCGGTGGGCCTGCGCGTCCGGAGACTGTGCGCCGCAGCGGGAGGGGCCACAACGGTAAGAGGCCCGTGTACCGCAAAAAAAAAAAAAAGAATAGATCCTTAGCATCCCAAATGATCTTGGATCTTCCTGGTGTTTAATGCACTTTGATGGTGTAAGGCTTCTGGATCCCCTTGATGTTAGACTTTATATCTCTCCATCTCAGTTTTCTCTTAGAAAATCAAATATTTTATCTCTATAAGCAAATGAGAGTGTTTCACTATTATCAACCAGAAACATTCTTTAGAGAAAAAGGATCCTTTAACTACATCTTATCAGGGAAGGCTTAACATACAATAAAGCCAAACAGAAAAAATAATGTCTTGGGCAGACATTTCCCTACATTTAAGGGACCAATGTTAAATAATCATATATAACAAATCACATTAGGGACATATTTTAAGGCTGGTTAATCCTTGAAGAACAGGTAGTGGTTTGACCAAAAAGTTCGTTCATGTTTTTCCGTAAAATGGTATGGAAAAGCACGAATGAACTTCTTGGCCAGCCCAATATCTCTTGGAACATCTGTTTTAACAGATAAAGGAGAAACTAGAGACCAGAGATGTTATAGTCTCACCCAGCTAATAAGTAGCACAGCCAGAACAAGAACTCCCAATGCTTACCAATAAGTTTGGGGTACCTTTTTATCTACAAGGGTGCAATAGAGGGGCTGCAGAAACAGATTATCTGTGACCAGTTTAAATCCAACAAACAATTACTGGGCTCACACTTTGCCCTCGATGAAATTAAAATCTAGCTGCAGAATTAACATGGCCAACTAAATAAAAATTGACAGAAGACACTCAACAGGACTTTAGGAGACCCTAGGATTCAGATGAGGGAGAAGGGGGGAGACTTTTCTGGTGGGGTTGAAATGGGACAATGCAACAACTTACTGGGAGCACACCTGGCCACGACAAAGAATCCCTCAGTTGTTCAGTGAGCCAAAACTATATTTAGAGCCTTCACAACCATCCTAGGTCATTAGAGTAGACTATGAACTTACTGGTCCCTTAAATTTTAATGAACCTGAGCCCTTTTAAAGGTGGCACTCACAGCAACTTTAGCTGTGAAACAATTAAAAGGTTAATGGTGTTTCTACTATAAATAGATTTATGAAAGGAGAATGCTGACTGAGTCATTTCCTGGTCCCAACTTGCTACTGTCAGTTGAATTCAAGCAAGATGTGCTTTACAAGAGATTTAAGGCATACCTTTTAATGGCTGCTGCCTATTGTGTTTCCTATTTCAAAATTCATTTCATATTGCATATAACATGCCTAAAGCCCAGTACAAATACTATTCTGTTATCACATAATAGGCCAGTGTGTATTGCTGTGTCTTGAGTTTCTACTTGTTTTATTTTACATGTGGTATTTCAGTCCATTGAAAGGAAACCCGTGTTCATTTTTGCTCATCCTGATACAGAGAGAGTTCAAAAGTTCAAAAGATAAGAAGTGGTTCTCAGCATGAACAAACCGTGAAAGGCATTAGAAAATAAATTTTTGATGTCAAGATACATTCCCAGTTTATTCACGCTGAGAACAGTTTTCTTATCTTTGGGACTTTGTAAGCTAGGACAGCCAAAATTTGTTTAAACTCCACAATAAATAAAAAAAAGCAATACAATTTGACTGTTATGCTATTGTCACATACCTTTGTCTATAAATCAAACCCTTTACAGTATAATGAAAATCTGGAAGTACTTCAAATAAGATTAGTGCTTTAAGCTCCAGAGGAAAAAAAAATTCAAAATTAGGTTGCCTTTCTCCTGATCCTGCTCAGAATCCACTACGGTAAACCATGAAAATAGTGCTCTTAATAATTCAGAGAAACCACACCTCAAGTCTCCTCGGATGGCCTCTTCCCTCAAGAGTAAAAGCCACTAAAGCTCAGAGTTACTGTCGATTCTTAATTAACCATATCAGTGAGGAAGAACACTTCACACCACTGAAAACTGTCCGCTGAAGAGTGACAGAAAACATTTCCCAGATCATGAGTTGACAAGCCACATAATTTATGTACCAGGAGCTGATTTTACAAACAGTTGGCTGGAAAAGTCTTTACTTATTCCGAACATGTCCTCCTCATTATCACAGGGTTATCAAATAGATTTCTTCAAGAAAACTAGAAAGCTTCACGCCAAATACGAATGACAGCTCAGATTGCTGGGACAGACAGAGAGTCAGCTAATCATATCTGAGGGACCTGGAAGTTATCTGTGAAATAGATGACTTTTGTGCTGGGAAGTTCATTGAGAGTAAAGGAAAGTGTGGAGAACACTGGGGGCCTCTGGGGGGTACCCTGGTGAGGGGAGAGTTCCAAGGGCATGGGAGCAATGATGGCAACACCATTTAACCACAGTATCTGTCACCCCATGGAAGATACTCCGCCCTTCCAACAGCCTCTGAGGCCTTGCCGTGCTCTGCTCTCTTCCTGTAATGGATGCTCTTCTGCTTTGATTCCTACCTCGCCTTCAAATGCCACCGCTTCCATGAAGCTTTCCATGATTTCCTCTCATGAGTTTGGTTTCTCCTTCCTTTTTAATTACATTCATACTTTGGTCTAAGTCCTTTATAGTACTTAACTATCCCACAACAAAGAACACAGTTTTAGAAGTTGCTTGGGGATGGGGACTTTATCTTGCCCATCTTGACAATCTCCACAGAACCAAGGAAAATGCCTTGGCGATTGTGAGTTGATCTTAAAGTATGCCCCATCTGTAATTAATGCTGCTGGAATAGGACAGCAGGAAGTCCTTTGTCCTGTCATGTCTGGCAATGGGAATAGTGAGGCTGAGAATGATGGCAGACACTAGTCCAGCACGAACTCAGACACATGCAACCACTCTCCAGGAGTCTCCACTTCTGGTCACCATAACCGCA
Source organism: Globicephala melas (assembly GCF_963455315.2). Lineage (NCBI taxonomy): Eukaryota > Metazoa > Chordata > Mammalia > Artiodactyla > Delphinidae > Globicephala > Globicephala melas. Next base: position 97,651,008 of record NC_083317.1, read on the forward strand.
AGTGACGGCTGCCACAGGTAAGCTCTCAACTAAAACAAGGTCTTCCATCAAGTGTGTCTGGGTAACTCTAAGTCAATTACTTTTCAGTAGCGACAGCCTCACTTTCCATGTTCCTCTTTTGTTTAACGTTCTTGAGGCCTTCCATGGCATTTACACTCCCTTTTTCCTTCATCTCAGGCAGTTTCTTAATCTCCTCCTTGGGTCCTTTTTCATCTGTCCTCCTGTCATATATTACAATTCCCCAGGTTCCTTCTTCGGTAATCTTTTCTCCTCACGTTTTATACATATTTGTCTCCTGCTACTTCAACACCCAAATATAGCTCTAGCCCAGGCCATTTTCCTAGCCTCAGGCCCTTCTGTGGAGCTTCCCCAGAATGTCTCCATCTGAGATCCTACAGACACATAAGTGCCCACAGCGTCACTGCCGAACTCACCTTCTTCTTGCCTTTCCTGTGTTTCTGATTTTCTCTGTTACCCAGAGGTCACCTCAAGTCTTCTTTCTCTCTCACTCCCTTTCTTCCACACATTCACCAACTCTTCTTTGGAATCTGTCCCTTCTTTTCATCACCACCACTATTCCCTTTGTTAATAAGACTCATACCACTTCTCCCCCTACTACTGAAGGAACCTCCTAATTAGGCTCCCTACCTCTGGCCTCTCCCCTCTCCAGGCCATTCTTCATTCAATAAACACAAATCTGACTAGGTCCCTCCCCTGCTTTCAGTCAGTCACTTCCTGGCTCCTCCCTGGTCTACTGCTAAATCCAAAGCTCTCAATTTGATATGTAAGGTCCTTCCTGAGCTCTAACCCCTCTCAGCTGCCCTAAACCCATTTCCTACTGTGGCTCCTTTTATATTCTTCCCTCCAGACATACCATTAAGAAAATGATTTATGGTTTTTCCTAAAGGAGAGGAGACCTCCTTCTTCCTGCACATGCTCTTCTCACCAACTAGAACCCACCAGCACCACCTTTATCATCTATCTAACCTTTACTCAATGAATCAGCTTAAGAAAAATACACTCTTGAAAACCTACACTGAGGCCCTGGATTCTTTCTTCCCTCCAACTAGGTTATATGTTCCATCTCTGCAACTCGTTTTTCTTTTGACAGGTTCTAGTCTGTTCATTGATCTCCCCCCAGGTCTATGAGTTGCTCAAGGACAGAGCGTCACCTTATCCTCTCTGTATCTCCAAAGCCCAGCAAAGTAGTTGACATTGACCAACTATTTGTTAAATGGAAGTAACAAGAAAAAAAATCAGCTACACATTAAGCAACTAGGTTAGTGATTTGATTTCAGCTTCAGTGGAGGAAAGACAGATACTTGGGATTTGAACATAGCCCCTTGAGTCAGCTCATTAAACCTCTGTGTTCATCTAGTTCCAGAGTTTCCCACCTATTGAAAAAGAATTGGAAAAACAAGTGCTGGATTTAGCAAAAGAGAACAAAACTAGATTTAAGCTTTAGCAAAGCTCACGATGTTGAAATTGGGAAGGAAAACGTTAGGGGTGTTGGGAGACAATTCTTCAAGGTCTCTTACATTTCTTCATACCTTGTGAAGATGCTTTGATGGCTTTTGTTCTAGAAGGATGTCTGTATATAGCAAACAGCTTTGGAAGATTTAGAGAGTGTGTCCTGCCAGGGCTGAGGACAGAGTTGTTTCCTGAGCAGGATAATAAAGACGATGTCTCCCTCTAAGGGCAAAAGTTGGGCAAGGTTGCTAACAGCCCCCTTATAAGGTTGGAGATTTTTTAAGGCCCAGGTTCCTCAGCTGCGACATAAATCCACTATGTACACATAGTATCCATTTGGGCCACTCCTCATTGCCCCATGGAATTGGGGGTGGGGGGGATGGAAGCCTATGCAAACATGAAGCTCACACTACCTGCTCTGGCTTGATTAATAAAGTCTTTTGTCTCTGACCAGGAGCCTCATATCTTCTGTCAGCAGCCATGTACTGTGGCAAACTAACTTGTTACCTTGAAGGTAGAGTAAAATCTTACACACTTCAGAGTTCCTGACAAGGAGAAGGGAACTAAAGGAAATTTTTTTAACTATTTGATAAATGTTTATGAAATTGAATACTACCAGAAAGATAAAATCTTAAATAGAGTATAATTAAGAGCAAGTTAAGAGCAAGAATCTACAGTCAAACAGTCTGGGTTCATAGCCTAGCTTTTAAAATTATTAACAATATAAACTCTCCTGAGCTTTATACCTTTATATGCAATTTCTCCAGAAAACCTTAACTTCTCTAGATCTCAATTTCCTCATTATAAAATGTGGATACCAGTATTACTCTCTGATAGGGTTGTTGTGAGGATTAAATGAGTTAAAATATGGAAAGTACTTAAATTGTTCCTGGCATTTAATAAATGCTATTTAAGAATAATATTCTGATGCTCAAACTTTACTCCATGGACAATCAAAGTTTTTAAGAAAGGAAATGATGCTAGTAAGTCTTTGTTTTAGAAACCAACTTTGATGAAAGTTAAACCATATATATAATAAAAATAAAGAGGATCCAGAGAATATGAAACAAGACTAACCAAGAGATGACTATAGCAGTCTATGAGTAAAAATAGCTTGGCTGGGCTTTAGTGCTGGCAATGGGGAAGAGGACTAATTCAAGAGATATTTCATTGCTGGTGTTTCTAGAATTTTGGTACCCAATAGGAATATAAAAATTAATTTCTAGTTATCCAATTGTCATATAAAAAGACCTTTCCATAATCATCCCACCTAAAGCTCATAATATAACTACAAGGTAAAGTGGGAGAAAAGTGACAGATAAAGGATTTCAAATACGAAGGGAGGGGAAGATGAGGGAAGTACCTCAGAGGGACAGAACGTTGATAACTAGGGATTATCTAAGGACATTTTGAGTCTGAACCCAATGGTGATGATAAATCTATCGTTGAAAATGCAAGTATGTAGCTCTGAAGAGAACGGGGCTAGATGTACAGATCTGGGTCTCACCAGAATAGAACATATGATAGAAGCCAGTGGAAAGGAAGCGATAAACCAGGTAAAGTATATAGAACGGGAAGAGGAATGAGGATAGAAGGTGAGAGAAAGCAGGGGCCAGTGCAGGAGAACTACAGATGATACGGAGTGTACAAAGGAAAGGAACAAGTGCAGCAGTGGAGAAGTGGGAAACAGGAATAGGCAGTAATATCACATACTACGGGAAAATGAGAGTAGGGCGAGTCCTGGAAAAAAAGGCAGCCTCTGAGAAGGAATTTCAGCCAGACTGCAGTGGTTTAAATGATCAATGATAAGATCACTGATAAGCATCAAAGAGCTGTTCTTGAGAAATTGAAGATGAAGGAGAGAAGCAAGGTCAAAACAGATCCACATATAGACACAAACATATAAACATGGAACAGAAAGAGATGTAGATAAGGTGACTTGGACACATTGGGGAGAAGAGAAAAAAATAGTAGAAAGTAAAGAGTTGGCAATAAAAGAAAGAAAAGAGATGACTAATATAGAAAAATTTTAAAGGTGGGATGTGGAACATATAGGGAAGGGATTACCTTGAAGAAAGTAGAAAGTTATTCCCATGAGACACCTAAGAAAGAAGTAAAGATACAGAAAACAACATTGAAGCTGAGAACAGGGAGCCTGACAAAATATTATATATTAAATAATATAATGTCAATCTCATCGATAAAGTATGGGTTGAAGTCGACTGCTAAAACTACATGGCCGAGGTGAGGCTCAGGTCCACTAGAAGCAATAGGAGAAAGAGTAAACTACTGCTAAATATAAGCAGGAGGGTCTGGGAGGCTGGTAATTTGAGACCCTAGGAAGCCTAGAAAGGAGAGGTCAAGGGCAGAGGGACCATCACAAGTAACAGTGATTATGAACAAGTCTCTGGGGTTGGAATGGGTCCAAAGCCCATCCCGCCACTTCTCAGCTGTGAAACTTCAGACAAGTTACTTAACCTCTCTCTCTGCCTCAGTGTCCTTATCTGAAAAATAGAGATGATAGTATTATCTACCTCAGAGGATTGTTGTTAGGATGAAAGATATCAATAAATACAAATTACTAGAAATAATGCCTTGCCCATGGAGAGAACACCCAGCCTTCTCTCCTTCACTTTATACTCAGTGTGGCTGACTTCATGAAAAAGGAAAATATTTTTGAACTAAATTACACTGAGTAAATGACAGACCACAGACCATTCTTAAATTATTTGTAAATTTAAAAGTGGACTGTTATTAGCCCCAGACGTCTCTAATTGGCTCAATTTCAGGCTTTCTCAGAAGTAAAAAACAAAACCAAAATAAAACAAATTCCAGCATGGTGTGATTCTGAATTATTAAACCTTTTTACCTTTCTCTACTTCTAAATTTATTCATTATTTGAAAATCTAAATCTCTGCCACTCTGACCACAAGTTTCTACATCAGCTACAGAAGGCTGAGGTTAAACAGCTCTACAGGCATGTGTTGGATGTGAGGGTCGAGTGGATAAACTGTATCAGATCAGGCACATTTTGGATTTGTATGTCAACCTGTATTGGATACCTACATTAGGGAATGGATGTGCGCTGTCTTAAACAGTTTAGGAGACTGTTGAGTCACAAAGTGACCATACCTTTTTAAAATCCCCCCCAAGTGTCAGAGAATACCAAGTATCTCAAGTCCCAGGAGCTTCAGCTACTGGATCTGCCTTTATAGACTTCTGCCTGTGTGATATCTGTCTGCAACACTCTCATGTTTACTACATCCATCATGTTGTATACAATAATTATGCAAGTGTTTACAAGAGAGCATCACAAAGGATAAATTTTAATAGAGTGTATTACAGCCAGTCATTTTCCTTTGATGTCTCAAAGATGTGGAGTAGAGTTTATTTCCATCTATTTAATCCTTGAGAAAACATTTGCAGAGTACCATTAACATAAGTAAACTCTTCAATACCCCTTTATCAAAATGCTATCACCGGGACTTCCCTGGTGGCGCAGTGGTTAAGAATCCGCCTACCAATGCAGGGGACACAGGTTCAATCCCTGGTCCTGGAAAAGTCCACATGCCTCGGAGCAACTAAGCCCATGCGCCACAAGTCCACATGCCTCGGAGCAACTGAGCCCGCATGCCACAACTACTGAAGCCCACGTGCCTAGAGCCGGTGCTCCGCAACAAGAGAAGCCACCGCAATGAGAAGCCCGCGCACCGCAACGAAGAGTAGCCCCCGCTGGCTGCAACTAGAGAAAGCCCGCGTGCAGCAACAAAGACCCAACGCAGCCAAAACTTAATTTTTTTTTAAATGCCATCACCGGTTACAACTCTCCAATTCGTAATATACTTGCCATGGATAGCTTTCCCTATTCCACAATTCCCAGTTTAAGCCGAGCCCATTGCTTTAAGTGTTTTAAGTGTCTACAGCCATGAGAGAGCAGGAAATTTCTTATGAAGAGTCTCAGTGAGGAGAAAAAGCAGATCTTCCTTGTGTGGAACGATCTTACCCACCGCAGGACAATCAGCACCCCAACCCGCCTCCATACCCAGCACCAAACGCCAACAGAACCCTATAGCTTTCACAACAGTCAAAAAAGCCCCACAGGTTCCTCAATACGCACTAGGTAGAAGGTACTAGCCAGCCTCCCACTGAGAACCCCCGGCACTGATTACAAAGAACTTCTTAGAAACACTGGCTGGGCCTAGGTGTTCTGAAAGGGATGATATTTGTTAAGAACTCCAGCACTGGAATTCAAACTACCTGGATCCAAATCTCACGAACTCTTGGAGTGTGAACGTAACCTGACTGTGTCTCTTTCTTCATCATAAACGGAGATGATAATGATGCCTACCTTGTAGGGCTATTTCCAGGATAATATGAAATAATACATGTAAAGTAGTTAGAAATTTGCCTAGCATCTAACTAAGAATTCAAAAAGATTAAGTATTCATTACCTGTGATTTCCAACGTGGAATTACATAGGAGGTACGTAGGCGCTCTTTGTGAAATACTGACTTTATGAATCTGCCTAACCTTAGTTATACGGGGTTTCCTAAAAGTGATAAGACAAGGTTATCAGATCAATTATCATTAGAGTTGGAGGACCTGTAAGTCATACATTACATCTTTTGCTTCATTAGTAAAATCTCCTTTGAAAAGGAGCTTACCTGTGGAGTAATGTACCATAATACAATGCATTACGTTTAGGCTGACTGTTATTTAGCTGCACAGTCATTTCCTCTTTTCAGTTGTCACCCCGGCTCCAAAATCTGCTCAAGTACAAGATCAGCTACACAAAATTTTTACCTGTGTTAATGACCTATAAGTGCCAGTCAGTAGGATGATGTGTTCTCATTAGTGGTCCTCATCTCATTAGAAGCCTGCTCTCACTGATAATGGACCTCAGAGGTCAATAAAAATCTCAGGAAGAATTCTCTTTAATTTAATAGATGGACAGGTGTGTGGAAGCCAAGTGCTATACATGGTTTTATTGCACATGCCTACAACGATTGCAAAGGCATCTGCAGAAACCTAGCACTAAATCCCAACATGGTTCCTGCTGAAGAAACCATTAACTCTAATACCAGGGTTTCCCATCCAGATTTCAGAAAGTACTAAGAGTCATCAGAGTGATCTCAATAACTCCAAAAAAGAGCATCTCTATTAAACACCCAAGAATTTATATTGGTTTTAATATCCAATCTCATCTCACCTGATAAATGAATGAGCTGCAGCAGCAGTGTCCTTTAAAAAAAAATGCAATGTCATCCTTCCAGCCTTTTCAACAAAAGTATCAATACTGAAACATGAGTTAAAATATCTAAGCAATATGAAAAGTGAGGTGGTATTTCAGTTGTTTTTCAGTGTCCCTCCCCCAAAGGAATTTTTCTGTTTCATGTGCATGGGCCAGCCAGGGTCCTAATAGGCCAGCCAGGGTCCACTTCAATAACAGCGCTTGTAAAAGTAAGAGCATGGCTAGCCAGCAAGCATGCTAAAAAAGCAGGTGCTAAAAAGTGGAGGTTTATGCATGTACAAGATACCCAAAGTAAGATGTGTTTCCTGAGATGAACTGGAGAGGAAACGCCTATTCAGATAAACAAGACACATCTTATCAATGTAAAATAAATCACCTACCCAGAAATTTCTTGCATTTCTGCCGAAAAACGTATTTACAAACTATGTAGGCAAGTTGTTCTGCGATACCACCTCACTGTGGCCATGTCTCAAGATTTATGGTTAGTGACATTTGCAGTAACCAGGTAGTAAATCGAATCTCACATGAGAAGAATGAAATATGGAAATGTAAAGTGAATCCAAGAATAGTATTTTTTTGACAAGAAAAAGTCAAGACCCAGAAAGGTATGGATGGCCTTGCGTACTCCTCTAAACCATTTTTCTACTATAAAGCATTCACATTTCAGAAAATCAAAGATGAAGCAAAGAAGTAGCAAAGACGTTTAAAGGTTCAAAATACCCTGGCGTCTATTCATAACCGCTCAGGAGCAGAAAGGAAAATCAGTTAAATTTGGCTTCTCTCTCAGACAGTTCGATGATGATCCCCTGATGCTACAGAATTTAATGCAAACTTCTTCCGCCGGTCAAGGCGACCGGGCAATTGGGAAAGATTCACACTTCCCCTGAGCTTCTCACTACAGCTCACACAGGGACCAAGAACGAGTATCTCCTCCCTTCTTCACTTCTAATCTGCAAATGAAACCATGACCCACCCTCAGAGGATGCGTTTCAGTCATCTTCCTACTCTTTAGTTCTCTCCTAACCGGGCTGGCATCTAAGTGGCTGCGCATTCAGCCCTTGACATTCTCTCTTCCCCAGCTCCTCACTTCGGCGAATGAGCCGGGGTTCGCCTCTCGTCAAACCTGTGGAATAATCCACTCCTTCGGACTCGGAGATACTTCTCAAAAAAAAAAAAAAAAAAAAAAAGACTCTCTCTCTCTCTCTCTCTCTCTCTCTATATATATATATATAAACTTTGGTCTCTAGAAAGGGCATGTCAAGTAACGATTTCATTCAAAACCCTTTCAGAAAGTGGAACTTATTATTAGCCAATTACTCTTCCAAACAGGAAATTAACACACACACACACACAATTTGCGGGAAAATTCTGTCAGGCGCTGAGAAAGTATGTCAGGTGGAAAGCACCCAGCCCCCCCGGGTCTTCGTCTCTGACCCGAGGACCCGTTGAGGACAGCGTTCCCGCCGCGCTCTGCCTGGGACTGCTCGCCGACCCCGCCCGGTGCCCGCCTGCCCCTCCTGCCCTCCATCCCTTCCGGGAGGGAACGGCTGCGGCCGCCAGGGCTGCGGCAGGTCTGGGGTGGGCGGAGGCATACGGGGTCGGCTCTCCCCCCACGTCCCGGAGCGCGCGGGCGCCACTTACATGCCCGGACGGAGATGAAGGGCTCTGCCTGGCGGCCAGCCGGCGGCCACCCAAGCTCACCAGAGCCACACCAGAGCCACAGTCGCCAGGTCACCTCCGCCGGGCGGAGCTGCTCCAGCCGCCACGCCGACTGCGCGCCGCGCGCCACTCCGGCTCCGCAAGTCCGAGCCCCGCGCAGAAGTTGAGCTCGCTGGGCGGGCAGAAGTTGGTGTGCGGGCTCGCGGGTCCAACGAGATGCGTCTCCCTGCGGAGGGCGCGAAAGCAGCTCGGCCCCACTAGGCATCACCCGCGACGCGGAGAGCGCAGGTGGAGCGCCTTGGCGACTCTCCGAGGCGCCCGGGGCCGCCGAGATGCGCGCCCCTGCTCCGCCGGGAGCGACTGGCAACCTGCGAGCCCAGCAGCCCCGCAGCTTCCTCAGCCTCGGTGCCATGGAAACGCGCTCGCCGCCCTCCGGGCCCGGCCCCTCCGGAGCGCTTAAAGAGACAGCCCCGCCGCCACCGCGGCTCGACTAGCTGTTGGGCGCCCCCCACCCCCGCGCCCTCCTCACCCGCTCCTCTCTCCCGCGCCGCCAGGAGGAGGCGCGGCGGGGGCTGGACGCTGGGGGCTGGAGGGGCAGCTAAGAAGATATTTAGGGGGCTCTGCTCAATCCTCCCGCCTAACCCTGCTACCTACCTCTTCCTACCCACCCACCCAAGACACACACCCAAACCTCGCCAAAGAGACGAAGCGGCTCTGGCTTCCCCTCACACACCAACCTGCTCAGAACCAAGCCAGCTGTACATCTGCCACAAACAGAGACCAAAGGAAGGCTGACTTTTCATTCTTGCTTGCTCCGCTCGCTCCCAACCCGAGTTTTGGGAGTCGGTCAGAACACAGGCCCGGGGGGGGGCGGGGGGGGCGAGGTCGGTTTGAAGTAGGAACCAAACAGCAGTTGATTGAGTCAAATCTCCTGCCAAATCGACAGTTGCAGGGCACATCGTCGGCTCATCCAGAAATCCTCGTTACTCCAAATGGGATCATCTCCCTTCAGTTTATTTGGCCACCGTCTATCTCACCCCCTTCAGGCACCAGAGTTATGAGAAGGAGCCAACCCTTTTCCAAACCTACTCCCTTCAAACCAGCTTCCTTCAAACCAGCTCCTCTTCCCCCAAATTTGCTGAGGAGCAGTCAGTTGCGAGCCCCCAGAGCCCTTCCAGAAGGGAACGGCGTCTGCTCGGAACGGGAGGCATAGGCTGCGGTGCTGGCCCGCCTGCCTGGGACGCATAGCCAAGCGCCGCGCGGTCGCCAGCAGCTCCGGCCCGAAGAGATGCCTCTGCCCGGCGCCAGCTGCTGTCTGGAAGACCACAAACCTCTGGAGTCTGATTCGTGAAAATAAAAATCTATGGTGCATTGTGCCCTCCAACAAGGACAGCCCGGCTCCGAAGCCATAATCTGTTCAGCCCTGCAGGAAACAGATCAATCTGCAGCGGGACAACTTTGTTCTCTGATTCCTAAACTTACCAAAAGTGGCTCTCCAATGACTCACTCATAGTCAAACATTTAAAGTGGTACCACCTGATTTCCTCAATCCTAGGAGCCTTAAAAGGATCTACCCCAAATGGTGTTTGGGGCTTCCCTTTGCCCTTCATAGCTGAATTAACCATCTGGCTCTTAGTTTCAGTCTTCTGAGCCATTGTTTTCCCTTCTTTTCTTTCTTCTTTTTCTGCAACTGAAGAAGCAACTGGGCATTTACAGGGGAGACTGGGGAACAAACTTTTGGGGTTTCTATGAAAAGAAAGAAAAAGATGAGGGTGCGTTAGAACCATTCCACTCCTGAATTATTTCGCATTCTGTGACTTTGCCCTCCTTGATTTGGGGAGCTGGAGCTCACACCACCCTGCAGTCTTCTCTATTTCTCCTAGACATATTTATTCTTTTTACTTTTTTTTAAATTGAAGTTAAAGTGAAAAATCATAAATATACAACTAGATGATATCTCTATCTTTTGACAGACGTCTTTAACAAACAGAATTTTGAAGCAATTTGCACAATAGAAATCATTATTTGAACCCCTTATTTTATAAAACAGGGATTCATTCTTTCTTTTTTTTCTAAATGCTTGTTATACATGAACCAAACCTTCTCCAATCACAGAGCGGATTTCGGGAAAGTGCTGACATCTGTTGTAGAAATGCATTGTCACTTGGCTAACTCTTAATTAGTTCTGATAATGACATGCCCAGCATGGGTCGCTGAAATACATTGATAATTTTAACATCTATTTTTAACTCTTAGTTTTAACTCCTCCTGAACCTCTTTGTCACCTTTGTTACCAAGTGACAAAGTTGAATGCTTAATTTCACATCCTCTTCTTTCTCCTCTCCCTCTTCTAGTGAGGTGCTAATGAACAGTGAAATGACCAAGGGCAGGCAGGGCACAGTGAGGGCGGAAATAAAGAAAAGGAAACTGGTAATTCACAGTAATGGTGATTCCTGAACTGTGTGTACTAACTACATAAGGTGAGGCTGTTTTTCTTCCCTTCTGGATGTAAGTAGAGGTGAAAAGATTAACTCTTTCCATTGATTCAACTTTTAGTTTGTCTTTGGATGAAACCTAAAGACTCCAGGTTATTTCAATATAGTTTGATCTTAATTGTTTTAATGAAAATGTATAGCACACCCAAAGATGACAGTATAGCTTAACTGTACCCTGAAATTCATATGATTTGCTAAGCCTTTCTTTGCTTCTGGAATAGTTTTAACTCCGTAGGGCTCTATCTTCAACTAATCTCATTCTCTCCTGGAGTGTAAAAAGTTTCTAATCATTTTTTTTCTTTATACTACAGAAAGCCTTGCATAAATAATAGACCTTCGTTATTACAAGGCTAAATTTTATGTAAGCCACAGCTGAAACTCAGAACTATTTTAAGAGCTAAAGAATAATGGGGAAATACAGGAATGTATGTAAATTATCTGATTGCATGGTTGTTTAATAAAGGGCATGCTTAGTTTGGGTACAGGGGAAGTGAATCAGTAAGTTGAAAATCCCAAATTAGAAAAATTTCCTTTTATGTACATTAGTTTAAAACCATGTTTATTATAGATGAATATTTAAAAGCACTTCGGATGTGACGCTAAATGTGATTAGTGTATATTTCATAAAGTGAGGTTGATTTCGAATTATTGTAGCATGGATAATAATATAACACAATGCCATGTAAGCAATTACCATTAAATGAAATATACTCTTCCAGCATAGGGATTTAAAATTTTCCATGAACTGGGAAGCCCTAATTTGAACTCAGCTCTCCTTCTGCAGTCTGTTCATACAATTTTAAAATAACTGGTAATTTGGTTTTATTGGCTGGTTATGCTATTCTCCTAAAAAAGGGTGCATTATGAAACCTGTTAGTTACAGTCTTACACAGTAAAAAAGCAATGCAGTTTGGTTTGGGGATGCTATGAACACACAATATGAAGCCAGATACAGACAAAACCATTCATTCAGCGTTTATTGCCCAACATGAAAGAAATTTTAAAATTTAACAAAGCAAGGGAATGAGCCACATACACAAAGAATCAACTTTTTAAATCAAGAGAGAGAGAAGTTTTGTGATGATGGCATCCGTTGCTCAGACATAAATTTCATGGAGGAAAAAAACAGACACATCATGAATTGGGTTTTATTTTTGTGAATGGTATTTTACACTGCCAACCTGAACAGGTTTTTAAAAATGGGTTTGATATAGCAGACAAATGTTCTCTCTGAGAAGAGCCCAAAGGATTTGGGGGAACCTCCGGTGGGAATGCCACATGCTACCCCACTCTCTCCAGACCTGCATCAAAGGAGTGATAAATCTAACTAGCTTCTCCCTTGTAAGGAGGTGCTGGGGTAAGCCAATTTCACGCTTTATATATGCTCGTTGTAAAAAGGAATGCTTACCTAAAAAGAAATAGATTCTGACCAGATGTTCCAAAATCTTCCTCAGCTGCTGCTTGAAGCTTTACAGTCCCCGCATACTTTATCTTCTCGTCTATCTTCTTCTAATTGAGAAATTGTTGATCCATGCAGTTCGACAGGCAGGCTGCTGCAAAAACCTTCCTGCCAAAGCTTTTCAGCCCTGCTCTCCTGCACACAAAAACTTCCAGTGTCTGTATGGGGACAGGAAAAGAGAACAGGCCACTTCATCTGGCAGGTGTTGTGGGTGGAAAGAGGAGGAGGTCAGAAAGCAATTCTTCAAAGGACAGATTCTGTCACCTGAAAGTGTAATAAATTGCCATTATAGAAATGCCTACAAGCACTAATGAGCCATGTACATTGAAATCTTGATGTCAGGCAAAATAGAATGAAATTCACCCAGGAACCAACTGGGATTGTCACACCAAGATGTGAATAATCATTCTTGCTTTGGTTTCATCTGCCACTAAATTTTGTCCCTACAAACCAATAGCTCTCCTTTTAAGGAAAGTGATAAATTTAGCATAAAACTCCTAAGATATCTGTCTAGTGATTAATACATAATTTCTCAGTACTGTGCTACTCATTGGCCATAAAGACTTGACCAATCAGATGGGCGTTATAATAGAATTACCAACTCCAGAATTATGTATATTTATTAGAACATAATTAGAAGATCAGCCCATATAAACATTTGACTTGTACTTTTTTGGAAACTGTACTTTACACAGCTAATTTCGTGTGTGTGTGTATGTGTGTATGTTAAAAAAAAAAACATGTAACATTAAATTTACTCTCTTAACCATTTTTAAATATACAGTTCAACATTGTTAAGTATATTTGCGTGGTTGTGCAATAGATTTCTAGAACTTTTTCACCTTGCAAAACTTAAACTCTATTCCCATTAAACAGGAATTCCCCCTTCACCTCTCTGCTCAGCCCTTGGCAAACAACTTTCTACTTTGTTTCTATGCTTTTGACTACTTTAGCCACTTCATGAGTAGAATCATACAGGTTTTGTTCTTTTATGACTGGCTTATTTCACTTAGCATAATGTCCTGAGGATTCATCCATGTTGTAGCATGTGACAGATTTCCTTCTTTTTTAAGGTTGCATAATATTCCATTGTAGGTATATGCCACATTTTGTTTATCCATTCATCTGTTGATGGACATTTGGGTTACTTCCACCTCTTGGCTGTTGTGAATAATGTTGCAATGAATGTGGGTGTGCAAGTATCTCTGCAAGATACTGCTTTAAATTCTTTCGGATATATACTCAGAAGTGGGATTGCTGGATCATATGGTAATTCTATTTTTGGTTTTTGGGGAAACCTCTATACTGTTATCCATAACAGTTGCACCTTTTTATACTTCCACCAACAGCGCACAAGAGTTCCAATTTCTCTACATCCTCGCCAACACTTATCTTCTATTCTTTTGACAGTCACCATCCTAACGGGTGTGAGATGATATCTCATTGTAACTTTTATTGCATTTCTCTTACAATTTGGGATGCTGAGCATTTTTTCATGTGTTTGTTGGCCATTTGTATATCTTCTTTAAAGAACTGTCTGTTAAATCCTTTGCCCATTTTTTATCAAGTAATTTGTTTTTGTTGTTGAATTGTAGAAGTTCCTTATATGTTTTAGATATTAACCCCTTATCAGATATAGGACTTGCAAAGATTTCCTCCCATTCCTTAGGTTGCCTTTCATTCTGTTGATTGTTTCCTATGATGCACAGAAATTCTTAAGCCTGATGTAGTCCCCTTTGTCTATTTTTATTTTTGTTGCCTGTGCTTTTGGCATCATGCCCAAGAAATCACTGCCAAATGTAATGCCTTAAAGTTTTCCCCCTTTGTTTTCTTCTAGGACTTTTATAGTTTTAGGTCTTATGCTTAGGTCTTTAATCGATTCTGAGTGAATTTTTGTATATGATGTGAGATAAGGGTTTAACTTCAGTCTCTTGTATGTGGATATTCAGTTTTCCTAGCACCGTTTGGTGAAGAGACTGCCCTTTCCCCATTGTGTAGTTATGGCATCCTTGTCAAAATTGTTTGGCCATATATGCAAGGGTTTACATCTGGGTTTTCTATTCTATTCCATTGGTCTATATATCTGTCTTCTTGCCAGAACCATACCATCTTCATTACTGTTGGTTTGTAGTATATTTTGAAGTCAGGAAATGTGAGGACTCCAACTTTGTTCTTTTTCAAGATTGCTTTGACTATCTGGGGTGACTTAAAGCTAATTTTTGTATGTAAAGAGCTTCTTTACTATTATTTGCATAAATCCCACTTTTCCTAACATTTTTTTTTTTCTGTCAAAGAAGAAAAAGTGAATACAAAAATCCCTTCCCTGGAAGCTTTTATTCTGAATTCCAATTTTTAATGTCTGAGTGCCTTGGGTAACTGATCAAATCCTAACAGCCACTGTCAATGCCTCTACAACTAACCATGCTAATGTTGAACAGATCTAATCCTAAAGAACACACACATGGAGCAACACAGCCTGCTGCGTGCTTCATAGTGGGCCCAGTTATTTAGGCCCTGGCTGCAATAAGCTACTCATACTGTGCCATTAGCTCGCCTTTTATAAACTAAGCATTCACAACCAGGAAAGATCAAAATCAATCATCGATAGTATAGAATTTTCCATTCCTCTCCAACTCAATATGGATAAACCAGAGGAGGGTTTCACAAGAATGAATCACGGAGCATAGTAGTGACGCATGAACCTCAGTGTAAATAAGGAAAAAATATCCCCCTAAGGAAAAATTATCAAAGCTAATATGGTCTTGAGCCTATCCATTTAAACCCCACATAAGAAGATAGGAAACATTGTCGGCTATTCTCTGGAAGGATAAGCCCAAGTTATAGCTGAGGCTCTAAATCACCAACCCAAAGCTAGTGTATTTGAAAGTTCATTATCCTCCACTTTCATACAAACACAGTACACGCTTGCTCCTGGAACATTTTCTGTAGTTTTGACTGTGTGTTTTCTGAAGCATATGAGACAGACAGCTTCAGCTACGGCGCTATGGTATACAAAGTGCAGTCAGCACACTATCAGGAAAGTGAAAAGACAACCCACAGAATGGGACAAAATATTTGCAAATCACATATCCGATAAGGAACTGGTAGCCAGTATATATAAATAATGCTTACCACGCAACAATAAAAATGGGGAGATGATTTGAATAGACATTTCTTGAAGAAGATGCATAAATATCCAATAAGCACATTGAAAAGATGCTCAATATCATTAGCCACTAAGGAAATGCAATTCAAAACCACAATGAGGTACAGCTTCACTCCTACTAGGATGGTCATAACCAAAGAGACAGTAACAAGTATTGACAATGATGTGGAGACATTTAAACCCTCACACATTGCTGGTGGGCATGTAAAATCATGAAGCCACTTTGGAAATAGTTTGGTAGTTCCTCCAATCATTAAACACAGAGTTACGATATGACCCAGCAATTCCACTGTAGGAGGATGAAAAACATATGTCCACACAAAAACTTGTACAAGAATATTTGTAATGGTGTTACTTATAAAAGCCAAAAAATGGAAAGAACCTAAATGTCCATTAGTTGATGAACAGATAAACAAAATGTGGCATATCCATACATCATAATATTATTCAGTCATAAAAAGGAATGGAGTATTGATATATTCTACAATATGGATGAACCTTGAAAACCTTATGCTAAGTGAAAGAAGCCAGATACAAAAGGCCACATACTTATTTATGATTCCAACTATATGAAAAGTACAGAATAGAAAAAGCCATAGAAACAGAATGTAAATTAGTGGTTACCAGGAGCTGGGAGACAGTGGGAAATGGAGAGTGTTCATGGGTACAGGGTTTCTTTCTGGAGTAATGAAAACACTCTGAAATTAGGTAGTGGTGACGGTTGTATAACTTTGTGAAAACATGAAAAAGCACTGAGTTGTATACTTATTCAAAGGGTAAATTTTATGACAGGTGAATTATATATATTTTTTAAGTGCTGTTTGCTGACCGGTGCCAAACTGCAACGTGTTTCATACTCGTCCCTGACGAGATGAGAAGCTTTTGCCAGAATGAAAGTAGACTGCATCACTAAGTGCACTATTTAGTTCAGCTGATATATTTTAATGGCAAGACTTTCCCAGTGAAGTAGCAGTCCATTGATTTCCTTCTGAGGTATGCTTGGGACCAGGTGATGAAGAGTTCACAGATCAGCTACTTTGAGTAAAGCTGCTGTAAGCTGCACGCCTGACTTCAAGAATGTGCCTGCCAACGGTTACATGACACACTGAGGAATGAATGAAGACATTCACAACTTCTGAGAGAAACCGTTCCAAACCCATGTCCTATGTATCAACTGCACGTGGTAACAAAACTTCCGTTCATCATGCCTCTATATGTGAGGCAATGAGTCCCATAAGAGAATTGAAGAAGGGGAAAGAGTGGAGGTTGGAAACTGGAGGGAGAAGGGAGGGTGGAGGGGGAGGAGAAGAAGGTAAGTAAATAATAAGGCAGGTGCTACATGCACAAAGAGTTTACTTTCTTCTATGGAAGTCAGACATGTGACTTGTCCTATGTGATTAGTATAACAAGTAGCAATAAAATATAGAGGAGAGGGCTTCCCAGGTGGCGCCGTGGTTGAGAGTCCGCCTGCCGATGCAGGGGACGCGGGTTCGTGCCCCGGTCCGGGAAGATCCCACATGCCGCGGAGCGGCTGGGCCCGTGAGCCATGGCCTCTGAGCCTGCGCGTCCGGAGCCTGTGCTCTGCAACGGGAGAGGCCACAACAGTGAGAGGCCCGCGTATCGCAAAAAAAAAAAAAAAAAAAAAACAAAATATAGAGGAGAAAGGGGTTAGTTTGGGGGAGGCTATGCTTTCTATATGGTCTGCAAAGCCTTCCAGAGGATGTATACGGGGTAGGTGATAAAAGATGATTAGGAGATCAGCAGGCACATACTTCTGAATACAAAAGACTAGAACCAGAGTAAATTAAACCAGAAGTCCTTACATATAAATTGGTGTTTGTCAAAGTGTGGCTTCCAAGCCAGCAGCATCAGCATTGCTTGCGATCTTGTTGGAAATAGTTCTCAGGTCCATCCCCGAACTACTGAATCAGCCAGTCTGGAGGTGAGCAATAGCAATTCGTTTTAACAAGCCCTTCAAATGATTCTGATGCACACTAAAGCTTGAAAACCACTGTTTTAGATAAACTAGCAACTAGTTTAAAAAATAGATGCTCTGTCCTGAAAAAAATATAGTGTTTCAGTTTAATACAGTGAATTGATCATAATATTTTACATCTGTTCCCTCCCCAAATTTTACTAAATGAAGAGTAAAGAAATGTTTTTAGTTACTATCCTCCAATACGAACGAGAGAGGAGACAACTAGTCAACTATTTCAAGAAGAGTTTGGAAGATAGAAGCCTGATGCAGGATTACTAACTGCATTGGTAGATAGAAGTCACAAAAGTTACAAGGTAGGTGCCTGTAAAAGGCAATGCCTAGGAGGAGAGAAGTGAGCTAGTTCCCCAGAGAGAACATCTGAGAAATCTGGTGCTTGAAGAAACCTGGAAGGAGTGAGTGATGCCTAAAATGAGGGGTATGCTTGTAAAATATATTGGGTAGTTGATGTTCCCTCTCCTTAGACCCCTCAAGACCCAGGTGATGTATTCTCTGAAAAAAATTGAATTACAGGGGTTTATCCTTGACACAGTGGAAAACAGAGGTTGGCAGAGGGCTAACGCAAGAGCACTAGGTGGAAAGTCCACAGAATAAACTGAAGCCCTCTCATGGCCCTTCTCACTTGTGGTCCCAGAAAACCTATATCCAACTGTATATCATGCACCATGCAGGAGGTTGGAGGACTGTTTTCTGGAGACCCCAGTAAAAAGGTCAGTGATTGATAATCTTCCAGTTAAGTCTACCACTTGACTACACCCACCCACAAAAGCAGAACTTCTTTCTAATAATCTTTGTAGTGCTTACTCTTAAACATAATCGGCTAAGGGTCACCAGATATAAAGAAAGCTTCCAGTATGTAGAGACCACATGAAAATAACAGATAAAAGAAACCTGAAAGAAAAGGAAAAAAAATCCCCTGCCTCCCAAATTATAAATATTATCTTAAGAAAGTGGATATATTACATTCACATACACAAAAAAGTGTTTTGCTATGGAAAAGGAACACTGTGAGAAATATCTTTTTGAAATTAAAAATAGGATAACTGCAGTGAAAAAACATTCCATAGAAAGGTTAGAGAAAATCAAGGAAATCTCTCAGAAGGTAAAAGGAGAGACAGACGGACAGAGACAGGGAGGAAGAGAGAGAAACTAGGAAATAAAAGGAAATAAAATGAGTGGATTAATCCAGGAGAAGCAGAAAGAGAGGAGAAGAGAAAACAAAGGTGAGGAATCATCAAACAAAAAAGCTTAAGAACCGGAAGACGTGAATCTCCAGATGGACCAAGTACACAGAGTTTGTGGGACAACAACTCACAGTGATGCATCATCTTGAAATTCCACAACAGCAGAGACAGAGAAAAACTTCTAAAAGGGACAGAGATAGTACAATACGAAGGACATCATTCAGAATAGCATTGGGCTTCTGAAAACAAATACCAAGTGATATAAAATAGGGGAATAATAACCTCAAGGTTTTGAGGGCAATGGTTTTCAACCTAGAATTCCATACTAATCTGAACTATCAATCAAGTTTAAGAGAAAGACATTTCAGACATACAAAAGCTCAAAAAAACTGACCACTCACATATACTTTCATAGGAAGCTAGTGGAGGATATATCCCAGCAAAATGAGGACGTGAGCTAAGAAAGGAAAATACGGAAACCAGAAAATATGGAAAAGAGTATTCTCAGGAAGGTGACAAAGGGAAGCTTTACAACCCAAGCTGTGAGCCAAAATTAAAAAGCCTCCTACAGCCAGCGAGTAAGTAGAGAATATAGGAAAAATCTCTGGAAGATAAAAGGGGAGGAGGGTCATTTAATGTGTTTGAGAGTTACAGAAATGATTTCTAGGCATTAGAACACTTGGGGAGAAAACTAACTACTGATCAATGAGAAAAAAAACACAAGAAAATTATTAACTGAAGGAAAAACAAAGTTTACTGAGAAAGTAAATATCCTGACATTATTTGGTGTAGTTGCAAACAATATGCCATCTATAAAATAATGCAAATATTGACACAGATTTGTGAAACAACTACTGAAGGCATAGTGGAAAGCAAGGTTTGGAGTGGGGTATAATGGATCCAAAATAGGGAGGAAGTCCATAAATACTGCCTAATATGATAAATTAAGAAATAATAGAATAGGCTACTCTATCAGATAGATGTATATGCATGGAAAAATAGGAGAATGTTATAGAACAGAAAGAGAAAGGAGAGGCAGGCTATTGTGTAGTGTGATCAGGCCTTTTCTATGTCGATATCTGCATTCTTAGAAGGAGGCAGTCACACCCAACCTGAGGGACCAATATTACAGACAGAAGTAAGAGCAAGTGTTAAGAATTTGAGACAAGAATAAACTTAGTGTGTTCTAGAAAGGCAAGAAGACTGGTAAGCATTGAATGAGGTCAACAGTATGGGGAACAGTAGATGAAACATATCCAAATGGGAGGAAAAGCACTGGAGCTTCACGACCTGCTGTGTCTAAGAAGATTCCATGATTCAAAGAAAAACAAAGCAATACCATATCTGTTTATTTTAGTTCACGGATTTCTCCTGCCCTGCATTCTTTTATCCTACCTTCTTTACCACTTTAGTACCATCAACCATTAACACCACCGGGCCCTGTAATTGTAGTAAACACTCAGAGGGAAGTTCTTTTGACTAATATATCTGAATCGTTTGCATGTCTGGGAATTAGTTTATTACCACATAAATCATGGCCTCTCTGTTTCTCTACTCCATTTTGCATTTCTCAATGTCATATTCATCATCCCAAGTTCCTATTTGCATTTGAAATAGTAGTAACCTACAAGATTTCACATTTTCTGAAAATACAAGACTCTTGTGTAGAGATTATAATGAGGCTGGCTGGGCAATGTTCTATTATTAGTAAGAATTGTGATTTTTAGAGTTGTGGGTTAATTGCTAATAACTGTATGCAGTGTTTTCCCTCAAGATGTTTTCTATTACAGTAATTAACTGAGCAGCTGGGAGAGCAGACATTAACCATTTGTCTTCACAGTAGCCCTCACTGGGGACTCTCCCCAAACCTCTGCACATGACTTTATTTGCTGTTTGATGGATAATGTAAGAGGGAACCATAAAAGATATAGGATCTTCATACTTTGGAATGAATATCCAATTTTAAACAATTGTTTCTTGTTGAAGGGATTCTTTCTCACACCTGTGATGAATAGATTACAAGAAACATAGAATGTATTTTAGATATATGGATTTATTTGACTAGTTTTTATGTGCCTATTTCTCTTCGTATCCTCACATAATGAAATTTTGTCACAGAGATTGGGTCAGAAGCCTCAGCTACACTGAAGACACCATTGGTTTATCTGTTTACAAATTAGATTGGACCAGTGAAAGCTGGCTGATACTGAAGAAATCTGTTAAGAGCCACCTTGCCTGATAGCCCTGTTCTTTTTCATGACACATGAATTCCCATTTGATTATCAATGCGGGATCCTGATTTTAGTATCCTGAATCTCCCTCTGGGACTCTCGGCGCTTCCTTGTGTGAATTCCTGTTTACTGTGTGATGTGGCCCTGCTCTCAAGACTATATGCCAATCTGATGCTTGACCCCAGGTTCTCCCAAGCAACTCTGCTGTTGTCTGGACTCCATCAATGCCAAGTTATTTTCTACATCATGCCTTTTGTTAATGCAAAGATATTCTTCTGTTTTGTTTTGTTTTTGTTTTTTATAGATAGGGAACATTTTATTTAACATTTTTTTAATGAAATGTCCCAAACCACAAGCAGAGACTAAGTACAAAAATAAATAAATAAAGCTGTGCTTTTAGGAAATCGTTAAGTATATAATAATTTTTTGTCTTCTCTCTCATTGAATAAAACAATACATTTACTACTGTTCAGATCTCATTGCTTTTTTACCTTGTTTTTCCAGAAGCTACAATTTTCTTTCTTCTTAAAATGACTCCATTTCTTTAAATCCAGAAAAGCTCTGGTTTTATACTGTCTTAAGTATTTGGTTGTAAGAGCCTCAATAGAAAGAATGCTATCTGACTTATATTAATTCCACAGAAGTCACACAAACAAGAGTAGCCAGGGCCCCTGGCAAATGAGGCAGAGGCCACAGCTTTCCTTCTCCTTCCGGAAGGATACGGGACGCTGACCTCTATGCTGTGGTCGCTGGAGGCTCAGCATAACTTACTGGGGCCACTCCCTCAGTGTCAGTGCTCAAAAGAGAGATCCACCTGCTAATTAGAGACCACGTCCTGGGCCTGAATTCTGCAAGTCTCAAAGGCCCACCTGGTACTAGGAAGAGTATCATACACTGAGGGTTTGAACCCAACACATCTGGAGGATAATGGGAGGGAAACTTCCACACAGACTTAAATAGTGGAAATCCCACAAGAGCCTGGGCCACTGGCTGGAATGACCCTGGAGACTGGATGACGAGACACTCAGAGTCAGGTAGAACTTGGAGTCTGGTTACAGAGACATTCAAGAGGGCAAATTGCAAAGTAGTTAGAGGCAAGAGATCAGATAGAGAAGTGTAAGACTGTGGTCTCAGGGCCAGCAAGAGCTTCAAAAAAGGTAAAGCAGTAACCTGGGTGCCCTCAAGGAAGTGGAGTTGCTCTGATGACTTGGTTGTGGATGAGGGAGCTCTGAGTCACTCTGCCTCTTCTTTTAGAAAATCTTGACTCCATAAGCTGGTGCTCTCTGTACATCATTCAAATCTAAATGATGCTATCTTCTTACTTTTTTATAAACAGTGCCTTGCAATGAAATGCTTTAATCAATCCTTTTTGATTTACTGGTTGGTTGAACCAATTTTGGAAAAGCCCTGCAAAACACGAATTAAAATACAAGTTGAATTTAGAAAGTATCAACTTGCATATTCCAAAGAAGATAAGCCCTTCTTAACTCAACCTCACAATTCTTCCTCATTGCAAACTCCTTCTCAATACACTCATAGCAATAGCTAATATTGGAAGGCCAAACAAACAAAATCTGCAACATTTTCTGTCCACTTAAAAAGAATTTCATATGCTAAAATCTGAGTTGATTTTTTTCATATTAATATCCAAGTGTTTCAATTTTACTCTCCACTTCCTCCATCTAAATTTATTGTGCGCTCCTTAAGATGAGAAATATCTTATTTATATCCTTCAGAGTACCAGACTGTATCAGGTGAGGTCATGTTGAGTGATTGAAATGTTTTACCTAAAACTAACGTTTTCTTAAGGCCAGCCTAGAGAACCATTTAACAAATGAGCTGATTTATACTGCCATTATTATGTTAGTTAACAGATAAAAAAAAGGACGCATAAGATAATAGCAATGCCTCTCTGGGCTAAAATATAAACACCATCCCACTTAAGAAATGAGAACCAAGGACAAGTCTTGGCATTTATTGAGTCCTTCATAAAACAAGAAAACACATGAGATTTTGCTATAATTCAGGAGCCATTCTTGTCAGTGCCTTCAAGGATAGAAATTAAGCTATATTAAAGCTTGTCTTGGCTCAATTATAGAATGAAAGTGAGGCATCTATGTCATGGTTCCAGGACAGGTTTCAAATCAGTTTGGATTCAGCGGCTTGGTCCTTATTAGGACTTCAGGGGACAGCCAAGAATTACATTTAATTCATTATCTTGCTCTGAAAGTGCTACAGTGGCTGCTACACAAATTGAAAGCAGCATTTACACGGGCTAATACCTACGGTAACGTTCCAATTTATCTTTTGGGCATTATCACCTCCCAGTGTCCCTCCTTGAAAGTTTGACATGTGCCCTGAATTCTCATTTTGTAGGATGATAGATATTCACCCTGAAGAGAACACTGAAGAACCATGTTAAAATGCTAAGAATGCTACCTGAAATGCATTTTCTTAAAATTTGAAAATAGCTACAGTCTTGTGGCAGAAATGGCGTTACATATATACTTGCCTTCTAGGCAGTCTAATCTTTCTGGGTGGAAGCTGTGAATGGATTGATTTAATTCATTGCTGTTGGACTCATGTCCAGCAGCCTGGTGTAGTTTCACAGTGGAATTATTGGTTCCCTTTGAGAAATATTCAAAACCACTGATTTTTGTTTTCCATTGTTCTTAAAAAGAGAAAAAATAATAGACACTATGTTTGTCTCTGTGATGTGAAAGTAAATATAACCTGTTGAAATTCAAGATAGGAAAATGTTTCTTTAGGAAACTAGGAGAGATGATACAGGAAGAAATGTTGCCCACATACAGAGTGATATCTAATAGTTCATGATCTCATTGTTTAGCATCCCCTTTTAGAGTGTGCATTAACAAAAACCCTGCATGGATATTAAATAGACAGTATAATCTTAGAGTGTTTTATGTAACTAGACACTAGCAATAGAGAATACTGTATTGACTCCCAGATTTCAGGCAATGGAACTTCAAGCGACTCATATTGATGCTTTATATTGACATAAAAACTTTCTTCCAAAAAGTACAAAGCACTTTCTTAAAATTGCCTTATTGGGTTTTGTAACAACTCAGCAATGCACAGTATCTGAGACCACGGTGTGTTGAGCTGAGATAATACCTTAAGTTTCCTGATTTCTAATTTAGTATTTCAAACATTTAATCATTAGACATCCTTTCAGTTTCCAACAATGCCAAAAATTATGCATTCTATACAAGACTTGAGAAAGGTTTTACTTCAGAGACGATCCTTTTAGAGTCCATAAACCAGTAAGTAAAAGTTTAAAAATCAATTGTAAGAATTCAAGTGACTTCTTCTTTCAGCCAAGGATGTAAGTCTATTATATTCCATCCCAAAGAAGAATAACACAAATGTTAAGGAGAGATGAACAAAATAAATATTTTCCAATAACTACACAAAATATTCCAAAAGTGTAGCACACTCTCCACTAATTCAAAATGCTTGACTAATCTTTTAACTGCAGAAAAATTTCACCAGACTTTAAAAAAGCTAAGGATCAGCCATATTAGGAAGTATTTAGGATCATTTTGATATAGACAGCAATTGGAAAAGTAGTTCTTTCTTTTGGAAAGTAATCATGTCATACTTTCTTATAACATTATTTCTAGCCTTTGACTTAACAACATGCAGTGTCTAAATTATAAAATCTGCCACCAGATGTAAGGAATGCATCCAGAAATGAACACTAAAAGAACAAACTCTATATACAGGTACAAGGTAAAAGGAGCCTTGGAGGTTCAAAAGCAAGGTATTTGAGTCAAGGCCTCAACCATTAATTTGCCTTCTTATTTTGTTGAGTTTAATACGATAAGCTGAGGTCTAACCAAATGCACTGCCCTCCTCTGCTCTTCTAGAATACATGTTCCCTTATTGCCCTCTTATTCACTTGGTCTTTTAAAGATATTTACATCAATGGGGAGGAAAAACACTTTCCTAGAGCTAGCAGCTGACGGTTAGCATCTCACTGAAATTTCACACAGAGGAGCATTAAGCAAGTTCTTTTACCTTCAATTTTGATAAGATGCATGATAGCCTCACCAACCCCTGCCATTACAATTTTGTTTACCCTTTGGACTAAAACACAGCAAAGAAGAAAAATGCATACATTTCGTTTAGGTTCAAATGACCTCACACTAGCACAATCATGTGCCATCTTTGCCTTTTCTAGATTCCATACACTTTTTCTTTCATTTGGAACAACAGTGTGTTTGGTTAATAACCACACTGTTTTCTGCTGTTAAGTGAACTGAAGTACCATTAACACATATTAAAGTACCATTGATTCCATTAGTGCCGACAAGCACTAAATCCCAATTTCTTTTTTAAATAAGCATTTAGACAAATGCAGATGTCCTTTATGAACAAGTAACATACTGAGCAACCCTTACTGCAAGAGTTTAATATATGAAGGATGTCTTAAAGAACAAGTTAGCATCTTAAGGAGCTGAAATGCTAGCACTTGGGTACCATGAAGGACAGGTGAAGGAATTAATATGAATTTTCTACACATACAGGAATCTATCCAAAGGGCCATTTTTTCTCTCTCAGATTAGAGTCATAATCACTCTTAACCTTCATATGTCTCTGCATTTGTATACTGTGACACAGATAATACCACAGTAGTGAAGACACGCAAGCTATAGAGTACAATAGACCAATTTATGAATGAAGAACCTAAACCCAGGAAATGGGCGTGGTTTAGATGAGCTCTTACTCTGCGGTTTAATCCTGGTCCCCATGATTAGATGCCCCCACAGAATAGCAGAGCACTTTCAACTCGAAAGAATCTCACAAGGAAGATAATTATGTGCCTGGCCATTAGGCCTTCTTGAAAGATGTGCCCATTCTAGGAAGCTTTTCCGTACCCAGAGAACTTAGAAATTTTCAGCATAAACCTTAGAGCCAAATTTGCACCAAAAACAAGTATGTTTCATCTTTTGTATTAATCTCACCCCTACGCACTGTTCCCCTTTTTCTCTTTGTTTTTCATCTCTTCTTTACCTATATCTAGTATGGACTGTGCTATTTGTATGTATTCCTTGAAATCTGTTTTTAATATTTTTTTCAAATAAAGATGAAGATAAAGATACAACAATGAGAGATATTAGGTTGTGCTTGCTCCTGAATTTGCATATTCTGGAACAGTGCCTGAAGGAAAGGAGATGCTCAGTAAACATTTGTTGAATAAATGAAAAAAATGGTAGATGACAGATAAGTAGAGATGGATGGATGTATAGATAGATAGATAGATAAAACCGGTAGGAAGCCAGGAGGGAAGGAAGGGTAGAAGGGAATGCCCGTGCATTTAGGTAGATGTACGGGCTCACAGCTGTGGAGATTTTATCCTACTTAAATGAGTTTGACAGAGTGGAGGGAGGATGGAAGCAGTAGAACACTGAATGAAATAGCTATGCAAAGTGAGTAAGTAGCCTTCTGCAGTTCTGTGGTTGCTAGACACAAGACTCTCTGTCAGAAACCAGGGCCTTTATTACTCACAGCAAAAGCAATAGCAAACATATCCGTATGTATGTGCTGGTTCCCTAAGCTCCAAATTCCACAGGGCTATACAGAGAGTCAGATAGAACCTGAACACGGAGTGGAGTGTGTCACAGGAGATGAACAACAAGCTTAGGGAATCCATCACTTTTATAGCAAGCACTTTTATATGGTCTGGAAGGAGAGCAGATGTGTCGTAGGACCTGTGATTCATTACCTTGCTTTCCAAGATTGCCACTTTTAGGATTCCCAGTCCAGGAAGATGAATAAAAAGGGCAGAGGCATAATGGAAGATACACCTGCTACAGTACGTAGTTTCAGAGATAAAATTGTGTTGAGCTACAATGTATGATCAAGAGATAAGCTGTGATTGTGTGTGCCATCGGAGCTAGAAGACATGCTGAGAGGTGATTGGCCAAATAGATGAATAATAGCAGAAAATTATCAGCACATTCATCATACGGAATAGCCTTAGACAACTTGGAATACAGAGTAATGTCTCCACTCAAAAAAAACAAAGTGTGTATTATGGATGATTTGTACACAGACATAGGCACATATGGAACGCATTGGAGTGTTATGTAGAGTGTGACAAGAGGTGCTGGCCTGGAGTGACAGGGGAGTGAGGGAGTGTCTTCGGGTATAATTGGTAGGTTGCTTCATTGGAAAACACTGAAGCTAAAGTTGAGTTTATTTCCTGGTTGTTCAAAGGAATGGTTCCATTGCAAAGGTTGGGGGAGTGAAGGTAAAGTTTGGGCATCTATGTCCACAAAGTAATGTTCTCTCACCAGACCTCTCTGGTGGCTCATGTGAGCTTTCTGCAGGAGGTTTTGCACTAAACCCCTCCCTGGACTCTCACTTCAGGGTTTTCAAGGTTGTCAGTATCTGCCTCCGTTCTTAAAGAAGCTTTGAAAATATTCTGAGTATATTCTCTTTAGGAAAAAAAAATGTGCCTCACTATGTTTGATTTTGACATGTAACTACTTTCTGAAGGATTTTGTTGGACAGCGGGGAGGCTGGAAAAGGAGACACAATAATGAAATTTAAAAAGAACACCTTTTTATCTCTCAGGGTTTTAGTGGCTTGGGTTCATCTCCTGAAATTCTAACTTCTTTTTGATATCCAAATCTTAATTTCAATTCATTGGCTTATCAAAAACAAAACAGAGACCATGCTCTTTCAGCTGAGGAATAAGCAGCAGGCTAAATGAATTTCTCTGCCTACTTCCCTTGAAGTTTTTGTGGTCTATAGTTAATACCTTGCTATTCAGCTTGCTTCAAACAAACAAACAAACAAACAAAAAACCCTCAAAACTACTATAGCTTCACACAGAAATTCAGGTGGAGTAACCGAAAAACTTTTACTACAAATCTTCCAGATTTGTATTTCTACACAGGTTTTTCTAGGTCCAGCATGCATCTGTCAGCGCATTTACTTTTTTACTTCCGTGGGCTGCACGTGTCATTTCCATCACTGTAGGTATGGGGGGGGGGGGCACATCCTAAGTAAGTTATAAGGGTCTCCCAGACTGTGCCTCTGTTCCTCGCTACTAACTTACTAGAAATGCATGAACCAAGCAGTTGTTTGGGTTTGAATTTTAAGATAAAATAATTACAAATCTCCAAGACATTCCACAGATACAATTTGATAAATATGCCCATATATGTTTACAATATGTTAGATGACTTCGTTCATTTAGCTGTAAATAAATAAATCTAATAGTAAAAATTCTAGAAAGAAGCAAACAAGAAGCTAATTATTATCCGTAGCACAAAATTAGGCTTCTTACTTCACTCATAAGTTTGCTTTTATCTTGAATCTCACTGAAAAGAGCCTTGAATGTCTTCACATGGCTGTAGACCTGGTGATCATTCTGTCTGGCATGGCTTTACTACTACTTAGCCAAGGGGTGCAAGGTCTTAAATTACTTTAATTTGTTTAAGTTTCAGAGCGTCTTCTTTCAAGTTATCCTCCAACTGAAACACCCTGAAGTGGAATGTCTCAGACAACAGGGTGAACACCTTCAAAAGTGCATGAAGTAAGAAAGGAGTAAACATCCGTATTTTCCATTTATACTTTTTCTAATTAATTATTGATAAATAACAAGCTCAGATAATAAACTACACAAAAGTTTGCTCCATACTTACTTAAGGGGAAAAAAATCTATAATAAGGCAAAAAAAAACCCACAAAAAACCCACGTCTACTTCTCTTTCTTTTTTAAAATTTTTATTGGAGTATAGTTGCTTTACAATGTTGTGTTAGTTTCTACTGCACAGCAAAGTGAATCAGCTATACGTATACACATATCCCCTCTCTTTTGGATTTCCTTCCCATTTAGGTCACCACAGAGCACTAAGTAGAGTTCCCTGTGCTATACAGTAGGTTCTCATTAGTTATCTACTTTATACATGCAGTATGAATAGTATATATATGGGTACATATAGTGTATCAATAGTGTATATATGTCTAATTCTCAAACATGCTGGTCAGAGGCCAGAGTGGCAAAAATCAGTGAAAATTAAGTCTTTCATTTCTTTACATAGGACAGTCTCAAATGACTATTTTCTTATTAACCCCTATGCAAAACTGAAGAAGGTAATAGTCATATGATGACCATTTCTATAATAGGTTTGGTCTCTATCCAATGGATAGGCTTTCGAAGGCCACCAAAACCAGTTAAACAATTGCTGAACTACAAAAATGAGCCTGCTACCCAGGGGGAGCCACGGGGATATGGGCCAGCAGGAGGCAGGGAGTGTATCTCTGGCTCGAGCTCTCTCCCTGTCTCTGGCTGCTTGGAGTTATAGGCAAAGGCCAGACTTTGAGCATCCCTCTGTTTTCACAGTGCTTTCTCTGGTATAGGGTTCCTCAACCTTGACACTATTGACATTCTGGGCAGGATAATACTTTATTGTATGGATCTGTGTAACAGCATCCCTGGGCTTTACCCACTAGAAGTCAATAGCATCTCATAAGTCATGACTATCTAAAATGTTTCCAGACATTGCCAGATGTACCCTAAGAGGAAAAATCCCCTGCCTTCCCCCACTTCAACCCCTACTACTGAGACCAACTGAGAGCTACTCTGTCCAGGTTTATTAACAGCTTCCTCCCATTGCCCCTTCAGTCCTAGGGGTAGTAACACACCCCTCATTGCCAACACTGCAGTGCCTCTCTATCCCTGGTTGGTTCCCTTTGCTTTGTAAATAGCCCTTTTGTAAAAATTCTCCTCAGTTGCCTCATCTGAGTGTATTATGTGTTTGCTCCTGGGATTCTGACTGATATACTCTCCATCCTCCTCCAATCCCACTAATCTACTTACTGTCCACCCCAGAAAACGTGTTCACTTTCTTTGAGTTCTTATACAAGTCCTGCTTATAAGAGAAACGAAGGCAGCATTAATTGAGAGCCCACTACCTGTCAGATACGGTGCTGGTGCTTACATATTGTGGTAAATATTAGTGGTTGATTGTCTCACCAGCATCCATTTTCTCCTTCCAAAAAGTACCTTAATTTGGGTTCAAGTCCCACCCCTCCCACATATGACCCAGGTGCTTCAGGCAGAGCTGGCCCTTCTGCTAGCTTCAGAGACTGATTATTCTAAGGATAATCCCTTTGTCCCTCAAGTGACGGGCACAGGAACCCAGGCCTTGAGCAGTCAGTGCACTGCATTAATTGAGAGTTTGACTCAAAAATGAGCACGTGTTACAATTTGGTCAAATGAGACAAGAAGAGAACCTTGATGGGAGTTCTGGGAAAGATATTTCCTCACTCCGAAGATAGAATCACCAAAAATGTCCTCTTTTTCTCTGAATTTTCTTTGTCTAGGACTCTTGCAGCCATCAGTACAGCTATGAAGAAGTCAGCATGGGCAGGAGGTCAAAGTCAGAGAATTACAAAAGATAAAAAAAAAAAAACAAAAATAGGGCTATCAATTCAACCATAATTAATCATTGCCAAGTTTCTGGACTTTCTCAATTATGTTATCCTATATATTAAAATTTTATTCATCTTGAAGAGCATCTGAGTTGGGTTGTCTGCCACTTGTAGCTAAAAGCCTCTTGGCTGAGACATTCATTCAATTCATTCAACAATTGCTTATAGACCAGTATAAGCACTCACTATAGACCAGGTCCAGTTCTGCAATGACCCAAAGAGACCAAAATTAATGAGTAGAGTTATGTAGTTAATTTTTATATTGCTCTAAGAGCTAGATGTAAGTGTCTGAGGCTGAGAGAAGAATTCTCAGCTGAGAGGTGTTAAATGACTTGTTTAAGGAGAACAAACTAGAGAGTGTTGGAACCGGATGAGGTCTGTCTGACCACATGGTCTTTCTAGTCCACGCCTCTCAGTGTGAATCATCCACATTAAACCATTCAGCTGCCACTTACTCTAGACCAGTGTGCATTCAGAAGAGACACAGTTAGATAACCCAGGAGTCTGGAGCAGTTTCCATGAGTTCAGGGGAGAGCTAAAATAGCTGTGGAGTTGCCCTCCCCTAAGGACTTGACCCAGCCTTGGTTCTCACTGATTCAGAGCTCTCTGAGTCCTGTCTATATTCTCCACTTCATAGCATCAGAGTAAGCCAACGGCTCTCAACCTTCTGCTTTCTTGTAGGGGCCAAGAGAACATCTGCAGCCTTTCCAAGTCACGTGGAACTTTGCACAATTATTACAAGCAGGACACAAACGTCCTGCTTCCACTTTTACTCTATTCCTATGTTCCAACGGGAGACCAGAGTACAGCTCTGCTTTCAGATTTCCTCTCAAAATGGCTGCCACTGTCCCAGATGTCCTCCGGGGTATTCAATCCAGAGAAAGAACGGCATTGCAACTATGTCTCACCAATTACCTCCCCTCATTTTTGTGTGTGTGTGTGTGTGGTACGCAGGCCTCTCACCGTTGTGGCCTCTCCCGTTGCGGAGCACAGGCTGCGGACGTGCAGGCTCAGCGGCCATAGCTCACGGGCCCCGCCGCTCCGCCGCAGGTGGGATCCTCCCAGACCGCGGCACAAACCCGTGTCCTTTAGCATTGGTAGGCGGACTCTCAACCACTACGCCACCAGGGAAGCCCCCACCTCCCCTCATTTTGTAGCCTTTTCTCCTTCCCTTTCCTACATGAGGTGAAAGGGGCCGGTTTTACACATCTTTGGGTTTGTCAAGTGTTTTTCTATTTCACATCCCCGACTTTGACCTTTGCTGGGACCACAGGGCGGACCGTGTGCAGAGAGAAAAGCAACTTTTCTGATAATATTCCTCATGAAGCATTCTAAAAATATTTCCCTCATATCATTACAAATGCCAAAATACTGACCAAGTGGAATTGTTTCCAAAATAAAATGAGGTTGTATAAATGCTGTTGATAAAATGTAAGGGACCGGGCTTCCCTGGTGGCGCAGTGGTTGAGAGTCCGCCTGCCGGTGCAAGGGACACGGGTTCCTGACCTGGCCCGCGAAGATCCCACATGCCGCGGAGCGGCGGGGCCCGTGAGCCATGGCCGCTGAGCCTGCGCGTCCGGAGGCTGTGCTCTGCAACGGGAGAGGCCACAACAGTGAGAGGCCCGCGTACCTCAAAAAAAAAAAAACACCATAAAACGTAAGCTCTCACAGTATCATTGTTAAGTCACAAAGGAAACAGTCACTTAGCCCTGTATTCCAACTCCAATATATTTCTGTACTGAAAATAAATTATGAAATTTAAAGATGCCAACTATATACTGCTATAGTCTGGAGTAAGAAACCACTCGATAGATTATATCAGTAAGTTATTAGTAAATCTTTGACTCATCGAATTACACTTTAGAGTGAGATGCTCTTATGGGTTCTCAGTCAGTGGCTCTCGGCCCTGGCTGTACAACAATCATATGGGGAGCATGGAAATCACACTAATGTCAGGCCCTTCAAACTAACGAGAATTAAGCGTTCCTTCTTGAGAAGAATGATATCACATGAAAGAAATAAAAGAATCTAAGAGTTATCAATACACAATTTTAACTTTTAAAGTTAGAGCTCCTCTGGAAAATCAGGACCTCCACATAGGTGAGTAAACTACAGTAAAAAACCTGAGGGCACTTGGCCAGGCTATAATCTTATTTTGGGGGCTGGAAAAATAAAAAGTGATTCTATCTAGACATAGTTTCATTCTTAGAGAAAGAAATATGAAGACTTTGCCAGATTTGTCCAAAGTTTTCCTCTATAACTCACATTCTACATTTCTTAGATTCCACCAGGACTCTCAAAGGCAGTGACGGTGTCCCTGCCGGAATCTCTGCCCTCTGACTCAGGCATCTCGGCATCAACACACACTTCTCTGCCCCTCACCCAAATGAAAGCACTACTTCAGACAAGTATGAAGTAGTTTCAGTTCCTCCTCACACTTAGATTGGCCTAACACATGAGCTGATCAAAAACACAGATGCCTGAGATAGAAATAGCCCTGTCTCCCTGGCTCCCAGGGCCAGAGATAAATGGGGTGGAGGCCAAAGCAGCAAAGGAGGTGCTGTTGGAACCAGCATCCCAGCAGCAAAATGAATTATCGCTGCCATCCAAAACGTGTCCAAAAGAAACCAGAGCTTAAGGGGAAAGGAAGCGGGTTTTTTTTTATCCCGTGACGCCATAGATGGTGGTGAAAACAGCTGTGCTTCCTCCCCTTAGAAAGTCATTTTAGCATTAGATTTTCCCTAAGGAGGAAGCAGATGGAGAGAAGCTTGACTTGCACATATGTGACTGCTGCTGGCTTTCTTACTGCTGTTACTGACCCCAGATTAGATGGAGAAACAGGGCTTTGGAGGAGGGAAAAGATGATTATTCAAGAGGCTCTTTTCAGACCTACTGACCTAAACCTCCAAGGATGCATTAATATTAGGGGTTAACTGTGTATTCTTTGAAACTCTTCTAAAGATGGTGGCAATCGGCTATCATTTTGTGTGAAATGATGATACCTCCTGATTCCCTAGTAAACATGACAGGCATGACAGGTGTAATAGGCAAGGTAGCTACAAAGATGAATAGCATAGGGTTCCTGGCCACAGAGAGGTTATAGTCAGGTTTTCTGGCAGCACAATGAATTGAATTATAGGCTATGTTTTGGCATAATAACCAGCATATTTTCTTTTTGCAGACGGAGTATTTCTCACCCTCACATTATCCTACAGAGAAGCACCAAGTCTGTGCTGTGCATATTACTGAGAAGAGTGACATAATTGGGTGAAAAAAGCAAAGAAGAAAAAAAGTCTTCCTTCTTTCTGACTTTGCTTCCAAAGATTTAAGCCTAAAGGACATAGTGAGCTCCTATAATGGATAAAATATTTGCTTCAAAGATAAAGATTCTCCTTTTCTTTCAGGGAGGAGAGATGAAAGGGGAAAGGATGAGGGCAGAGAGTTTAATGAGAAAGGGAAGAGAGGGCCAAATCCACTAAAGCCATGTGAACTGAAATATATTTCCAGCAAAGGGCAACTATGGCATTGTTCAGGCATCTGGGAGATGAATGGGAGCTGAATTTTCATCCTCAGACTACCAGGCCTGCAAAACATTCCACACTCTCAAGATAATGCTAACAGTTCCTGCCACTGGTAACTGCATCTGTAGAGGATTTCGCTTCATGGGCAACCAGCACTTTGTCAAGGGGAAACACAGCAGTTGACATCTGTCCCAATCCAGAGACTTAGCTTTTACCCTTCCTATGTGCTTCACATAAACATACCTTTGCTACATCCCAGAGAATGAGAGTGGGCACTGGTACCCAGCAGGGATTTAAGGAACCATAGGAAGTTTTCACACCTACTGTTTAGCAATACTTGGAAAAATCTGGTCAAAATCCTTACTCCCCTGAGTAAGGAGACTAGTAAATATATGCCATTATAGGCATTACAGAGAGAATGACATAAGCATGAGTAGAGTAGAATGGGAAAGAAAAAGAAAGGGTCATCCATGTTTCTGGGACAAGAAAAGGAACCACTTCTTTGAGGAAGTGACACTGGGCCCCAGTCTAGAAAGATGAGTGGGTAGAGGCCCTCCAGGTGGAGAGTGAAGCAAGAAGAGCATAGAATCCAGACCAGTAGAAGAGCCAGAACGTTGTATGAAATAAAACTCAAAAGAAGGAATATGGAAGTAGGGGTAAATCACATCAAACACATCCGAAATTTCCTAAGAATCTATTGGACATGAAAAGTGTCCTTTAGACTTAGCCATTAAGCACTGGATTTAGCCATAGGAGAGCACTGGTGACTCTTGTCAGAGCAATGTCAGTAGATGGCGAGGTTGGAAGATAGACTGTGCTGTACTGAAGAGTGAATGAGAGGAGACTGAACAGTGCACATGAAGAGCAGTGGTTCTCCAAGTGCATCCCCTGTACCAGCAGCATCAGTATCACAGGGCAACTCGTTACAAATGGAAATTCTCACACATACACACATATTCCCCAGCCAGTAATCTGGGGTTCACAAGCCCTCCAGATGACTCTGATACTTCCTAGGGTTTGAGAACCACTGATTCCTGTGAGGAACTTGAAGTGGTTATTTAATAATAGTGAGGAGGAATTTATACTAAGTCTTTACTTAAGAATATGGAGTGGGGATAAATTAAGAGTTTGGGGTTAGCAGGTACGAGCTACTATATATAGAATAGGTAAACAGCAAGGTCCTACTGTATAGCACAGGGAACTATATTCAATATCCTGTAATAAATCATAATGGAAACGAATATGAAAAAGAATATATATATACATATATATATATACATGTATAACTGAATCACCTTGCTGTACACCAGAAATTAACACAACATTGTAAATCAACTATACTTCAATTAAAAATTTTTTTAAAAGAATATGGGGGGTGAAACTTATATTAAGATCATCCTGATAACCAGTGAAATACTTTTTAATGATTTTTCATAACCGTTAAGGAAGCTCATCCAATAGATGAGATCAGTAATAGGTACATAAACCCAGGAAATTCCTAAGAACAGATAACTGAGGAGTTAAGGAACCCACCCCAAATCCAGGCAAGGTGACTCAGGGGAATTTCCAGATTGCAGACCTAAAATTTATTTGATTAAAGGTAATTGATGTTTGTCCTTTCTGGAAACAAGGATCTGAGTGTCCATATAAAGCTTTCTGGGCAGAGTGGAGGGGCAGGAGAGTGTGGGATGGTGGGGATTACTGGTAAGGAGATGGAGGTGAGCAGTAGTCCAGATGGTGGGGGTGGAGGAGAAGTGAGTGGTGATGAAGCCAAACTAGCAAGAGCTGAAGCAAGGACAGAACAGCTGAACGGCACTAATCAGTGTTAGGAGGGCCCCTACATTGTGGTCTGAGTCAAGGTCACCAGCCTAGAGCACCTGAGACAACTTAAGTCTACTCTGGGCATCTGGGCTGGATCTAGCATCATGTTCTGATTGCCCAGGACCCTACAGTTCCTACCTAAATGGCTCCAAGTTTGCCACACTAGTCTGTACTGTCTCTTCCCTGGGTCTCACCTCCCAAAGCCAGGCAGAGGAATGGCCGGTGGGTGGCTGTTTGCTGGTGGAACGGATGAACTTGTGCTTGTGTCAGTTGAGGTGTTCACAACATACATGTGAGATGCTTGGCAGGCCATGGAAAGATCCAGGGATGAAAAGAGATGGGTCAGAGGCTGGCGAGCATAGGCATGGAGGCTGGGAGCCATGAAACTGGCTCCTCCCCACAAGGAAAGTGAAGAATTCTAATCCTAACCTGGCCTTCTAGATTATAACGAAGGTACATTTGTCAAGGTAGGAACATTTGTCAAGGTAGGAAGACAGAACATATTTTGATCAATCATATATTAATTTATTACTCCTAAACATTTACATGGTACGTGGGCCCCGATTAGTACCCCCGTCTCAGCCCCACACGGTTAGGGGTGGGCCTGCTAATACCAGGGATGGTTAGTCATAGATATTCTTGTGATAAGAAATATTTTCTATTATAAATTAGTATATTGGCCTTCTTACTTGTAAAGAAATCCCTAGTGGGTCTCTTGATTGTGACCCACTTCCTCAGCATCTAGTCAATTGAGTCCCCTAGTCCTGTGTCCTTGAGAATGAGATCCAAACCACGGGCATCATATAAGACAATGGCACCCATGTGCTTTGCCTAAGTGCTGGCTGACATCTTGAACGACATTGATCTTGTCTATAAGTAGGGTAAGAAAGAAGGGCAGAAAAGAGGGATAAACTAAAGGAGAGCTGAAGCCAGATACAAAGAACTCTTCTTCCTAACACATAAAAAAGAAAAATGCCAGCCATTACTCAGCCTCATTTTTAAGGTTTTAGAATTAATGGTGAAAAACAAAAGTTCTGATGCATCAATCTGGAAAAAGCTGTTATCAAGTACTAAGTGTCCCTTAAATAAAATTATGGAAAATTGGAATAGAAATTCAATATATTGCACTAATAGAAAATTATTTAGGAGGCATAAAAGGAATGTGTTAGTATCTACCTGAACTCTAAAAATTAAGAATATCCTACTGAAACCATTTCTTTACTGCCTACCAGAGACCACTTAAAGTGACTAAAGCTGACAACATCTGTGGGAACTGTAGTGCTGTTAAGGCCGAGTGCATGTGGAATTGCCCCAGGGCTGAGGCAGGGGGCAGTGGAGATCAGTGACAACTCCTGCCAGCAGAGGCAGATCATCTGCACTGTTCTCCTCTGCAGACTCTCCAAGCTGAGATTGTTTTAAATGGGAATTGTTTATCATAACGGCAGAAAATTTTAATACTTTTCAAAGCCGAAAGGAAGCAGTTAGAACTTGTAACGTGTCAGAAGAGTACATTGGTCTCTGGCACACACAGCTTGAAAACACAATTTTTCCATCTGAGCTAAAACTCACAAGGAGTATTTTAGACCACAGCTCAGTTTCTCACAGATAAATATTTGGGCACTAGCGGCTACAGATTGATGGAATACCATCCCTATTTGTCAACTCTAATTTTTAGAAATATCCCCAATATTAGCTACTCTACCCTGTACCAATTTCATTTGAGAAAGTAAGCAGAGAGTAGAGAAAAAAAAGTAACAAATAGGAAAGGGGAAAAAAAGTATAGGCAATATAGTAACACTAATAATATCTCACACTTGGATATAAAGATTCTCCATTTAAAGGATCTTTACATAAGCCCGTTATTTGTTTGTTACAACTAGTGCATGAGGTTGATATTACTACATTCATTTTACTGAAATAAAAAATCTGCACCCAGAGTTAAATGACTTGTCCAAGATCACACAGAACAGCTGTGTGAAGATAGAGCCAGAATCAGTGAAATAATTTCCAGGCCTGCAGTCATAAGATTAATGGTGATGATACTTAACATGGTTTGATGGATTGTTATGGGTTGGGCATTATAACATTTAATCTTGCAAAGCAATGGGATAGGAATAGTCAATGTCTCAATTTCACAGACATGGGGATAGAGGCTAAGTAACTGAGTCACCCAAGCAGCAAAGAGTCAAGAAGCCAGAACTGGCCTGTTCTGCCTGCCTTTATTCATCATTACAGCCCCATGTGCGGTGCAGATAGGTGAAATTCACCTACCTATCTTTGGTTTTCAAACATTATGAAGGAACAAGCCATGGTCATCTTTTTCTTTTCCTTCACGTTAGTATTCTTTCCTGCGCCTCTACCTTTATTCCACACAAGTCAACCTCTAACCCTTTTAAAATAAAAAATAGCTTTCTTGGTGCACTTGGGCCAAACATCAACCTCTTCAACATTCCCGGCTAGAATTTTCAACCATCCATCCATTGCTCTACATTTCCCTCCAAGATCTTTTCTTTATACCCTAAGCAGTTAAATATGGAATCTTTTTAGAAATGCATTTTCCTATTCCGCTCTACATAGGCTCTGCAGAAAAGTCAGTGTAAGGTAGAGACTGCCGGTCACCTACCAATATCTCTAAGTCTTTCCTTCTTCCATACAAATAGAGAACTGGTTTCGTGACCAGCTAAAAGCTGTATTTCCAAGCATTCTCGAGATAGGGATGGTCATCAGACACAGTTTGGGTGAAGAAAATGTAAGCAGATGCCTGGAGATATCTGGAAGAGCTTTGCTTTCCTGATAAAGACACCACCCTTTCTCCATGTGGCTTTGTTCCTCCTCCACTTGTAATGCTCAGGAAAGGCTAGAGATCAAACATCTGGGATTCATGAG
Organism: Globicephala melas; assembly: GCF_963455315.2. NCBI lineage: Eukaryota > Metazoa > Chordata > Mammalia > Artiodactyla > Delphinidae > Globicephala > Globicephala melas. Next base: position 97,689,617 of record NC_083317.1, read on the forward strand.
GTGACCAGGCGGATAAAAGTCATAAGCCAAAAATGCAGGAGCAGAAAGAGAGAAAGCATCTAGATTCTGATGTTAACGAGAGCCACTGTAAAAGTCCTGGCTGGCTGATCCTGGTCTATTTTCTATGAGAGAAAAAGAAACCTTCATTTGGATAATCGACTATGATCCCTTTTATGCAGTTGAAAATTATCTGACACAGTGTGTTAATGCTCAGATAATAGTGTAGCCACACCGGTACAACAACAACAAGAACAAATCTAATAGCAACGAAATCAACAGCAATTATGTCAGAAGAGTACACACTGTGGTCTCAGGGGTGTGAGTTTAGACTCCAAAAATGAGAAATCAAAGCAGATTCCTAAGGGTATGTGGGAAAAAGAGACATTTATTTATTTATTTATATTTACTAGGTCTTTATTGGAGTATAATTGCTTCACAACACTGTGTTAGTTTCTGTTGTACAGCAAAGTGAATCAGCCATATGCATACATATGTCCGCATATCCCCTCCCTCTTGAGCCTCCCTTCCACCCTCCCTATCCCACCCCTCTAGGTGGTCACAGAGCACCGAGCTGATCTCCCTGTGCTATGTGGCTGCTTCCCACTAGCTATCTATTTTACATTTGGTAGTGTATATATGTCGATGCTACTCAAAAAGAAACATTTATTGACAGAGATATAATGAATAGAGAAAACAAAGGGACATTACAAGAAAACACAAGTGTTAAAAAATGATGTAAAGTATACAACAAACATGTCTATTTTATTCCTACGTAATTTTCCTATGCATGTTTAAGGCCATAGAGGACTAAAGCAAATATCAATAAGCTAAATTCTCTGGGAAGAACTCTGCTTAAAGGCAAAATGAATTTTGGAAATGCTTCCACTGATGCCCTTAATTTCTTTCCTACTTCCCTACTGATTTCTGATAACCTCAGCCCCCTCCCAAACCTCATGACTTCTGATATATCAATAGTATCTTAAATGTGTGTCCTCTGGCTCGGCCGAGGAAAACACCCAAAACTCATTTGTTCCATTTTTCAAACCTTCAGGACTCTGCACTTTCCTAGGAAGGACATGGATATCCTAAAGCTCCCTAATATATTAATTAGAAAATATGCCCCCATCCTCCACTTGTGTAAAATATCCATGAACACTTAACACGTGACTAATCACAGGAGTTTCAAGGCACCCCAATGAGGCTTCCAGTTCCGATTTTAAGTGACCCTCTGTAGACAGCTGCCTATTCCCATTTGCAGAGCCAGCCCTGTCGCCAAAGGAAGCCATCATGCAGGTGATGATTTGACAAAATAGCATCCATCACTGACCCCTGTCCCATGGGCAAACTCCTTCAGGATACCCCAAAGTTGCCCTTTCCTAAACTTTTCCTTCTGAGCTCTGCATGGGTCTCTGGTGGCCACTGCGTAACTGCAAAACGCTCTTACTTTGGTCTTTTAGCATCTAATCCTAAGCTTAGAAAATCAGAATTTTCTATAATTCAATGCACCATTTTCCTTCACTGACTTTTGCATCGTGTTAGTTATTACACTTGTTTTTTGAGTCCCTTAGGATGTATGGATTAAAATGACTATGAGAGGAACTTTCATTTCTATTTAATTGTAAGTTACTGGTCATACAAGTGGCCTAGGTAATTGTTCACATGAGGTATTAAAAAAAAATCCATACTGTATTTTCCCAGACCTAAGCAGATCTGTATGATTTTCTCTTACTTTGATATGCACTTCTTTTTCACACAGACCCTGAACTAAATGACCTTGCCAGTCTAGTTTAAAGCTCTAACTGGGAAAAGAGTTTTTTGCTCTTGAGGTTCTTTTGTGACTTTAGCCTTTATTTTTTCAATTGATTAATGGATGAGAATTTTGAACATTCATTTAAAGTCCCTATGATGGATGATTTTAAAAAATCAAATAATTCTAATTCCATATGGTTCTTCTTAATGACTCTTTATAACTGCAGCTATTTTATCCATTGTTCCCACTTCTTTCTCCCTTCCAAGAATGAAATTCAGCATTTGCTAAAGCAAACTACCCGATGAACAATTACACTTAACGTGTATTTTCTCTTTTTCTGTCTCATAGTGTATTGAAGTTATGGATTCAGACAGAATCTCTTTGTAAATGTGGACAGCAGGCTGCACTCTGTCTTTTCGTGCTGTCATATTCCTTTGTTGATATCTCTGTTTTAAGATGAGTTTGCCCCATGCATCACCAATTGTCTTTTGTTTTCACGCTGCAGGGAAGACTGGGCTAATCCATATGTCACTATGAAACTTCAGGCCTCTCTGTTTGACAGGTAGCAAGGCTGACAGCAATCTATTGAAAATGCATTTCAGACTATCACTTTTTCAGTCTAATTTACTCTTAATAAAATGACTTTGAAGACAAGGGGTCCACTCTGTGTTGGTTTGCTTCTTTCAGGTAATTGCATTTTGAGAAAGATGCATTGACAGTTTTCACAAATATAAAATGATGAAATTCCTTTAGGAATAAAACAAGATAGCTTCACAATAAGTAGCATCTTTTAGCCTAAGTGATCCCAAAGCACTTTGGGAACTGTGGACATTCAGATGACTCCCTAGGGTAGGGAAGCATCTAGACATTCATCCAAGCTCTAGAGCAAGACACATTCTATTCTGTGCAGTGGAAAAACACAGCACCACCCCCCATGCACACACACCTTTGCAAAACAAGGAATATTTATGTACTCTATGTATATATATGTGCGTGTTACAATTGCTGGCCAGCCAAATTTTACAAAAGAGTATACATACGAAATATTATAAAAATATATACACTAAACTGAGTTAATATCAAATTATTTCTTAACATGTTTTCCTTTTAAAAATTCACTTCCTGCTGTGCATTTATTCATTTCTTTTGCCTCCAAAGAAGAATCAAAATAGTAAATTTTAACATCTATTGTTTCTTTACCCATTTTCCATCCCCTGGCAAAGTCTTTAATCAGTACCCAGATCTCCAAATTTGAAAGAACAAATCCTTATAGATATTTCCTCATATGAAGTTTTGACTAAATTTTGCCAGATAGACATTTGATCACCCAGTAAAAAATGTTAATTTATAAGGGGTGTGGTATTTTTTAAGCCACTGAAATATTAATAACAACAACAAACAACCCTCAAAGTCTCTTAAACTGTCATCAACAACATAATTGTTAATTATGTTGATTGAAGAAAACACTATCCCACAGTTAGAAGATAATACCAAGAAGATATGTTCATTTCATTAACTGTTTTAATCATTTAAATGGTCACTCATACTATTTTTGCTATATTAATGATAGCTAAATGTTGAAACGGAAAAAAATTACAGTTACATTTTAAAACTAGAGAAAATGGTTAATTTTACTCTTCTGTTTAACTAGGATGCTGGATGCATACATTTGTTTTCACTTAATCTTAATTATTACTTTGGGAAGAGGGAGCTATTGTATTTCTATTCTTGACATGATGTTCTGTAACAAGCAAAGCTTTAGCACTAAGAAAAGGACAGTGAAGGAAACACAAGTGAAAATGACAGTGTCCCTGAAAATATTCATGTTCCTCATTTTGTAATGTCCATCATAGTCTTTTATCCAGAATCTAAAGAGCAGAAAATAAAAAATAAAGATTGTTTACTGAGAAAGGTGTTCTCTCTCTCTCTCTCTCTCTTTCTCTCTCTCTCTCCCCCTCTCCTCTCCCTCTCCCTCTCCCTCTCTCTCTCTCCCCCTCTCCCTCTCTCTCTCTCCTCTCTCTCTCTCTCTCTCCCTCTCCCTCTCTCTCTCTCTCTCTCCTCTCTCTCCCTTTCTCTCTCTCTCCCTCTCTCTTTCTCTCTCTCTCTCTCCCTCTCTCTCTCTCTCTCTCTCTCTCTCTCTCGACAAAATCCAAAACCAAATATTCTGGGAGGTTCGAGTGGGAATTTTAATTTCTGTTGAACTGGCACCTGGGGCTCTGCTTTATCATCTCGTAGTAGTGAAACCTTCGGGCTTTCTTGAAGGTGTACTGAGGGCCGAACACTTGGAATATAATGTTTTGGTGCCATCTGGTGGATAGTTTTCAGGTTAGCAGCTTCACTTGAGAATCATGAATTGTTTCTGAGGAAGGACAGAGGGAAGGACCAGAGGAAGGAAGGAATTATTCATCTCCACTAGTCATATAATGTGGATCCCTCCATAAGACATGCTGGGAACTACTGGGAAGGAGGTGGAGAGGAGGTGGCAAGCAAGACATGGGCAGAGGGGAGCCAGTGATGATAAAACCAAACCAGCAAGAGTGAAGCGAGATAGGAGCAGCTGGACAGCCCTTATCAGCACCAGGAGGGGTCGCACGTCGTAGTCTGAGTTGAGGTAACAAGCCTAGAGCACCTGAGCTATCTGAGGTCTACTCTGGGCAGCCAGGCTGGCTCTGGGATCTGCAGGAGGGAGAGGTTGAATCTGAGGGGCTATAGGGCATGTCCAGTGAACGACTGGACAGCAGCCCTTGACTGTCAGTCTGTGATGACCCAGTTTTCACACAGGATAGGAACTGAGCCAGGAATGGGGAAATTAGAGGTAGGGTACTGGTGGGATAAAGTGTAAGTCAAAGCTAAAACTCCATTACCAAAAATCTTTGAGATCTGAAAGGTGATTTAACTCAAAATTCATGGTCTTCCCTGCTACTCTCAACCCAATCCTTAACAAAACAAAACAAAACAAAACTATTGCTAGCCTTCCTTTTTTCAATGATTGCAAACCATCCAGTTTCCAAGTCAGAAACATAGAGTCTGCTTAATGCCACCCCTGTTTCTCACCCCTCATATGGAGTCAATCCCAAAGTCCTGTTGATTTCACCCCTTAAACGTCTCTTGAATCCCCCCATCTCCCTGCATCACTGCCACCCCCTGGTTTAAGCAATGCCTCTCTCACCTGGCTGACTGAATAATCTACTTCTTCCAACTACTTCCACTTCTCTCGCTTCCAATCTGCTCCCCGCAGGGCAGCTAGGGTTGTATGTTCAAAATGAAATCTGAGCATGGGGCCACCCCTGCTTAAAATGCTTCATTTTAAAAGTCAGAACCCCTTGCCTTTAGGAAAACTATCTACCTCGGACATGTACAGCAAGACTCTGCATGACCAGGCCCCCACCTTTCCAGTCTTGCTCTGTACATTGCCCCACTCCGGTATGCTCAGATTTAGCCACTCAGGCCCTTATAGCCCATTCTTCTTCCTACCACAGGACTTTTGCATATGCTGCTCCTATTGCCTGGGCACTCCTCTCTTCCCGCTTCATCTAGTTAACTCTCATTTATCTTTCAGAACTTGGTTCAAAGTCACTAATTCTCCCCTGGCCTTTCAAATCAAAGCTCCCACTTTAAGCTGTAATAGCTCAAATTTCCATTCGTTTAGGTAAAAGTCACACTTGCAATTTTAATCTTAGAAACTATTTAAATATCTATCTCCCTCCCACCTGGAGAATATAATTCCCATGAGGGCAGAGACTGCATATATTTTGGTTCACCATTATATATCCTGGGACTAACACAGTCCCTGGATTAATAACAACTTGATAAAAAAAAAAAGAAAGAAAGAAGGGAGGGAGGAAGGGAAGAAGAAGAAAGGAATGGCAGGAAATTATTAGAAGTATTATATAGTGAAAAACGGTAAGTTTTTCAAAGATTGATGTACAAAATTAAAATTTTTCTTATGCAGACCATCCTGAACCTTCTTTATGATCCAATGTGTATTGTGAATGCCACCTATAACCCCTAACAACTAAGGGCCCTGCATAATGCAGTAGTTAGGCATGGTCCTGCCCAGGTCAGACAGCCAGATCTAATCCCATGTCCTGCCCTCTCCAGCTGGAAGAACTCAGGCCACTACCCTCACCTCTCTAAGGCTCAATGTCCTTATGCATAACAGAGGGATACTCATAGTACTTGCCTCACAAACTTGAGAAGAATAAATGAAGTAGTCCAAATGAAGCACTCAGGAAATCCTCAGTCAATACTAGCTTTAACTTTTACCTGTAATCAACCTCTGTTGTAACACACTGTCACTCATGAGTATTAGCTCCAGACACATTTCTTTTGCCTCTGGTTTCCCACTCCTTCCCCTTCCCACCATCTGGGCCTATCATGGTAAAACCCTCTTCAAATTCCAAGGCTTAATTCAAATGCTGCCTCCTTTCAGGAAGCCTTCAATGCCCCTTTCATAAAAATCCACATATATTTAGTTAATGAATCCTATGTTGGCCCATTCATACTTTGTAAACTCATGTATGGTACTTACAATAGGTACATGGGAAAAGCATCAAATTGTCAAATTTTCATTTAAAGAAACATTCTTAAAATGTATCTATAAAACAAATGTATCTATAGTATAAGGTGCCTAATTTGGAACTAGATAAATATGTCTTTTCATACAATCCTCTCAAACCTGTTATTTCCAACTGTGGTGATAATAATGACATTTTTAAAAACACTTACCATGTGCCAGCATGGAGCTGTTTTAAAACCTACCCCAGAGGACTGTCTGGGGAAGTAACAGGACAGAAGGCAATAGAGTCTGCTCTGTGGACCTCCAGAAGAAAAAAGAAAAAGAAAAGAAAACGGGGACTGAGGGAGTGAGGGAGAAAGTGGCAACTGGAAGACAAGGTACGGCTTGTACTGGTAAGTTCTCATGGGGGCACCGAAGGATATATAAAATGGCCAAGGAGTCATCCATACTTAACTGCCAGGCCCAGTGTGCACAATGCCATCTTACAGCAGTAGCAAACAAGGGAGAGCTTTCCTTCCCTCCTTTCCCATCTTTCAGATGAAAGCGAGGAGAAGATTGAACTATAAATCAAATTTGGAGTTTTTACTGGTATGTGGGATCAGACCATATTCAGAATTAAGATTATGTTTGCAACCTTGAAATCTGAAAAAGGTCTTAATATCTAAAATGAAGTCGAAAATTCATCCATCAGCCTGTGTTTTCAACCAGCAGCAGAAGAAGGACTTCTCTTCTAAATAAATTTTAAAAGGATAGTAGGAAGTTAAAATAAGGATGATTTCTAATTGTATCTCATGCATCTTGCTTGTTCATCATACCAGATATACACATATTATTTACTTTAATTCTCATAATACTGAAGTAGGCTTAGTATTATTAAGTACCATTCCCTGTTTTTTTGTGGTTTTTTTGCGGTACGCGGGCCTCTCACTGCTGTGGCCTCTCCCGTTGCAGAGCACAGGCTCAGGACGCGCAGGCTCAGCGGCCATGGCTCACGGGCCCAGCCGCTCCGCGGCATGTGGGATCTTCCCGGACCAGGGCACGAACCCGTGTTCCCTGCATCGGCAGGTGGACTCTCAACCACTGCGCCACCAGGGAAGCCCCCATTCCCATTTTAAACATGAAGAAACTGATGCATTGAGAGTTTACATGTTTCCTCAAGACTCACAGCAAATAAATGTGTGATTCATGGTCTGAACTCAGTAATTGAAACCAGGTTATGTTAAACCACTCTGCTATAGGTACCTCGATAAAATACTATCTTATGCAAGGAATTAAGCATTTTAAGTTTATTTTTTATATCCATAGTTCCTTGTCTTCCCTTAAAACGGGATTCTACACCAAAGTTCATCTTATTGGCTGACTGAAATTTTTGGAGGCTTCCCTGGAAATCTCAGTGCCTGGGATCCCACCTCCCTAGGGCACCATGAAGTCACCTCTCTCCTCTCCATCAACCCAGAGGCTGCCATGAGGCTGTGGGTAAAGATCTCTATTTCTATAGAGCGCACAAAATTATCTTCCTTTCTGAACCCAGGAAAATCCCTTTTTTTGTCTCGGGGAACCTATCTCTTCATCTAGTTCTCTTCTCCCAAGTAGGCTGGGGCCGGTAGTTCTTTGTACCAAAAGTTGGATTTCCTTTAGAAATTTGGACGTCTGGCTTCTCTGGGCTCACAAAACGAAACAAATCTGGGGCAGCGCAGCAGATGCCTTCTTTATGCAAACCACATGCCCTCCACTCACCACAGAGCCATCCAGCTCACTCCTCCCATCACTTTATCTGCCAGACCCTTCTAAGTGTTTGGATTTGTTCATCTTGGCTTAGACTTTTGGAAACAAAATCCAGGAAGGTTTGCTGTGACTTCTTTGGGGAGTGTCACAATCCTCCTTGGAAGGGATGAAGCAGAATAAACGACCTGACTTTCTGGATGACAGGGAGAAAAGATTCAGGGCAAGAGAGGGGGAAAAAAGTCTCAACATTTCTTCTACCTGCTACTTCTCCCTAGTAAAGGAAATGTACTTTCCTTCTTGTACTGCTGTGTTTCCTTTATGAAATGCACACCTGCACCCTGTGAAACGCAATGGCTATATTCAGCGTTGGGCAGCATAAAAAGCAGGTCTTCAGTAAATGTTTCCTGAATCAAGTGCCCCAGTAGATTAGTACAAAAGTATTTAAGATCGGCATCCATGCCTAAACACAGACAAGAATTTGTTCTATAAATGTTCTCTGTATCCAGACTCCCACAGTGCTAACAAGTTTGCCAACTCCCATCCTTTGCAGTTGCCAGGTATACAAATGAGAAAGACAGATTTGATCTGTGGGTAAATAATTAGTTCTCTGGGCCCTAGAACATTATTAATGTGTCATCTATACAGATCAAATCCACACAAAGTAACAAAGGATTCGGAAGAGTTTTGTGGGTAAATTCAGTAACCTGGCATTTCCTCTGGGTAAAGATGCTCCTGACTTGTCAATAAAATAAGGGCTTGCGGGCTGCCCAGTGGTCCCGGGCTCGCCTGGCTGAGGGGCGTGAGAAGGCTGGGAGGCGAACTCGACGAGAAGCCCCGCGCCCCAGTGAAAATCAACCCGGCTACAGCAAGCCGGGAGCTGGCTCTCTGTGAGGATGGAAGGGCCCGAGCTGCTACTCGACTCCAACATCCGCCTCTGGGTGGTCCTGCCCATCGTTATCATCACCTTCTTCGTGGGCATGATTCACCACTACGTGTCCATCCTGCTGCAGAGCGACAAGAAGCTCACCCAGGAACAAGTCTCCGACAGTCAAGCCCTCATTCGAAGCAGAGGCCTCAGGGAAAATGGAAAATACATTCCCAAACAGTCTCTCCTGGCACAAACATATTACTTCAACAACCCAGAGGATGGATTTTTCCAAAAAAACTAAAAGGAAGGATGTGCCTCCTTCTCCTGTGATTGACCTCCCTCCCCGCTATGCTCATAGACATGATGAAAGGCAACGCCATATGTGTCCTCCCTATGATTCTTATTGGTGGATGGCTCAACATGACGTTTTCAGGCTTTGTCACAACCAAGGTCCCGTTTCCACTGACCCTGCCTTTTAAGCCCATGCTACAGCAAGGAATTAAACTACTCACATTAGATGCCTCCTGGGTGAGTTCTGCATCCTGGTATTTCCTCCATGTCTTTAGGCTTCGGGGCATTTACTCTCTGATTTGGGGCCAAGATAATGTTGCTGACCAATCGCGGATGACGCAGGAACAGATGACTGGAGCAGCCATGGCCATGCCCGCAGACACCAACAAAGCTTTTAAGACGGTGGGAAGCTTTGGAGCCGACCGACCACCAGTGGGCACTAGATGGCGTCAAAGAGGAGCTCGTGGCTGAAGACCTCCACTTTGAAGGCATGTTCAAAAAGGAATTACAGACCTCTATTTTTTGAAGACCAAGCAGGGTTTAGCTGTGTCAGGAACTCAGAGTAGCGCTTAACCTTGTAACTTTTGTTTTGAGCTGGAGCCTCTCGGAATAAAAAGGGGGATGCGCGAGCTGGCGGGTGTGCAGCAAGGATTGTTCTTGTCTGAGCCGGCTTCCCCTTTATGTTTGAAACCAGAGGAAACATGAGGAGTGTGTGCTGGGTGACTTGCCCAGAAACAGCTATTTTTGAAATACTTTAAATTTCCCTTCTGGTGACTCGAGTAATAAAAGTAAGACAGAGGGGGGAAACTCAAGCTAGTGATAATGTATAAAACTTAGCAAAAATTCAGAAATTTCATAAAAAGTGTTGTCAATTAAACCTAATTATTATGTACCGTCATTCTGACTTCTAAACCATAGTAAACTCCTGTTTTTTTGGGATCCAAAAAGAAAAAGAAAGGCTCTGGTCTTCGGTTACATTTTCCACGTAATTCAATGTATGCATATATGACCCAAGAAAGAGAAAATGATAGAAAGGAAATGCCGAAAACAACGAGCGCTCTATAATATGAAGAAGTTTCAGAGGATCCATTGCCCTCACAGTTAATTATAGGCTGCCTCTCCAAGAATCCTCTCTAATGCTGGCTTTTGCTACCAGTCTAGATCAGCTGAGCAATACACTGCCAGCTCTCCAAACCACCTTCCTTCTTCCTTTTTTACTTTTTTCCACAGGACAAAAATACTTCAAGGATTAAATCATATGTGGCCTTTAAGAACAAATACTAGACCCATTATGTTTTCAGATCTCACTTGCTGTTTGGAAGCCCAGATTTTTACCATAGTAGTTGTACTGGCTTATCATCCGGGTTTGGTAAATACAGTAGTAGGTAATAATAATAACTGGCATTCATTGATTATCTATCAAGTGCTAAATATTTTGCACGTGTTTTAAATATTATATCACCAAGTCTCACAACAACTCCTGGGATCAAATCTCAAAAAGGCAAAGTGACTTGTTCCAAGTCTCACAGTAATTGAACTATGAGTTAAAAGCAACTCCTCTGCTTTTACCTCATGGTCCAATTCACATAGTATCCCTGAACCCAAGGCCTCCACAGGAGTCTTTAAAACACTCTACGGAGGCACAGAGAAGAGTTCCGGCATTATGGCTTTTGATTAAGGGATAGGAAGAAGATACTTTGTTCCTATACTTGCTTGAAGGAAGAAATGAAATCTGAAATGCAAGATCCGTAGGATTCATGGCAAAAAAGCAGTTTGAGTCAGGGAAGGCAACCCAATTACCTCTGATGTTAGCCTGAAGCCACGCCCTTGACTGAGGCTGGAAGTACACATAAGGTGCTTTCGTCTAATCATTTTAAAGTACTTAATTAGCATCGCCTAATTACACATTTTAGCATACATGACCCGTCTTTCATTTTATCTTAACTCAGAAACAAGAATTACTGAGGTCAGGGCTTCCCTGGTGGCGCAGTGGTTGAGAGTCCGCCTGCCGATGCAGGGGACATGGGTTCATGCCCTGGTCCGGGAGGATCCCACATGCCGTGGAGTGGCTGGGCCCATGAGCCATGGCCGCTGAGCCTGCGCGTCCTGTGCTCTGCAACGGGAGAGGCCACAGCAGTGAGAGGCCCGCGTACCGCAAAAAAAAAAAAAAAAAAAAATTACTGAGGTCTTCTGAGAACAGAAAAGAAAAAGAAAAGAAAATGAGATCCAAATTTTTTAAAATAACAGTTACAAAATGTCTTACTCAGAAAAGAGAGATTTATCATTATGTATGTGTAGGGATACTTTAAGCCTCAGAATAGGGAGAAAAGTGTCTAGGTTGAGATTCAAATGCAGGTTCTCTAAGTATTTCAAAGTTTGGACTGTGGTCTCTGGAGATACATGGCAGGTAGGTTCTTCTTTCACATGCAAATCTAGGTTGGGCCATCACATTTCCTGAATTGAGATTGAAAGGAGAATGAAGCTGGGGAAAAATGGGAAACTTTGGGCCAGATAAACAGTTGTTTCTCCCCAGACTAGAAAAAAAGTAATAGAAAAGAATTTCTCGAAATGGGCATCTCTTACCACTTGTATCAGGTCACCTGGGAGTGCTTATTAAAAATACAGCTGCCTAAATACCAACAGGCACAAAAGGGGAAATCGACAGTAACACATTCATAGTAGGGGACTTTAACACCCCACTTTCACCAATGGACACATCATCCAAAATGTAAATAAATAAGGAAACACAAGCTTTAAATGATACATTAAACAAGATGGACTTAATTGATATTTATAGGACACTCCATCCAAAAACAACAGAATACACATTTTTCTCAAGTGCTCATGGAACATTCTCCAGGATAGATCATATCTTGGGTCACAAATCAAGCCTTGGTAAATTTAAGAAAATTGAAATTGTATCAAGTATCTTTTCCGACCACAACGCCATGAGACTAGATATCAATTACAGGAAAAGATCTGTAAAAAATACAAACACATGGAGACTAAACAATACACTACTTAATAACGAAGTGATCACTGAAGAAATCAAAGAGGAAATAAAAAAATACCTAGACACAAATGACAATGGAGACACGACGACCCAAAACCTATGGGATGCAGCAAAAGCAGTTCTAAGAGGGAAGTTTGTAGCAATACAAGCCCACCTTAAGAAGCAGGAAGCATCTCGAATAAACAACCTAACCTTGCACCTAAAGCAATTAGAGAAAGAAGAACAAAAAAACCCCAAAGTTAGCAGGAGGAAAGAAATCATAAACATCAGATCAGAAATAAATGAAAAAGAAATGAAGGAAACAATAGCAAAGATCAATAAAACTAAAAGCTGGTTCTTTGAGAAGATAAAAAAATAGATAAACCATTAGCCAGACTCATCACGAAAAAAAGGGAGAAGATTCAAATCAATAGAATTAGAAATGAAAAAGGAAAAGTAACAACTGACACTGCAAAACTAAAACAGATCATGAGAGATTACTACAAGCAACTCTATGCCAATAAAATGGACAACCTGGAAGAAATGGACAAATTCTTAGAAATGCACAAACTTCCAAGATTGAATCAGGAAGAAATAGAAAATATGAACAGACCAATCACAAGCACTGAAATTGAAACTGTGATTAAAAATCTTCCAACAAACAAAAGCCCAGGACCAGATGGCTTCACAGGCGAATTCTATCAAACATTTACAGAAGAGCTAACACCTATCCTTCTCAAACTCTTCCAAAATATAGCAGAGGGAGGAACACTCCCAAACTCAGTCTACAAGGCCACCATCACCCTGATACCAACACCAGACAAAGATGTCACAAAGAAAGTAAACTACAGGTCAATATCACTGATGAACATAGATGCAAAAATCCTCAACAAAATACTAGCAAACAGAATCCAACAGCACATTAAAAGGATCATACATCATGATCAAGTGGGGTTCATTCCGGGAATGCAAGGATTCATCATATACGCAAATCTATCAATGTGATAAACCATATTAACAAATTGAAGGAGAAAAACCATATGATCATCTCAATAGATGCAGAGAAAGCTTTTGACAAAATTCAACACCCATTTATGATAAAAACCCTGCAGAAAGTAGGCATAGAGGGAACTTTCCTCAACATAATAAAGGCCATATATGACATGCCCACAGCCAACATCATCCTCAATGGTGAAAAACTGAAACCATATCCACTAAGATCAGCAACGAGACAAGGTTGCTCACTCTCACCACTCTTATTCAACATAGTTTTGGAAGTTTTAGCCACAGCAATCAGAGAAGAAAAGGAAATAAAAGGAATCCAAATCGGAAAAGAAGAAGTAAAGCTGTCACTGTCTGCAGATGACATGATACTATACATAGAGAATCCTAAAGATGGTACCAGAAAACTACTAGAGATAATCAATGAATTTGGTAAAGTTGCAGGACACAAAATTAATGCACAGAATTCTCTTGCATTCCTATACACTAATAATGAAGAATCTGAAAGAGAAATTAAGGAAACACTCCCGTTTACCATGGCAACAAAAAGAATAAAATATCTAGGAATAAACCTACCTAAGGAGACAAAAGACCTGTATGCAGAAAATTATAAGACACTGATGAAAGAAATTAAAGATGATACAAATAGATGGAGCGATATACCATGTTCTTGGATGGGAAGGATCAACATTGTGAAAATGACTCTACTACCCAAAGCAATCTATAGATTCAATGCAATCCTTATCAAACTACCACTGGCATTTTTCACAGAACTAGAACAAAAAATTTCACAATTTGTATGGAAACACAAAAGACCCTGAATAGCCAAAGCAATCTTGAGAAAGAAAAATGGAGCTGGAGGAATCAGGCTCCCTGACTTCAGACTATACTACAAAGCTACAGTAATCAAGACAGTATGGTAGTGGCACAAAAACAGAAATATAGATGAATGGAACAGGGTAGAAAGCCCAGAGATAAACCCACGCACATATGGTCACCTTATCTTTGATAAAGGAGGCAAGAATATACATTGAGAAAAGACAACCTCTTCAATAAGTGGTGCTGGGAAAACTGGACAGGTACATGTAAAAGTATGAGATTAGATCACTCGCTAATACCATACACAAAAATAAGCTCAAAATGGATTAAAAACCTAAATGTAAGGCCAGAAACTGTCAAACTCTTAGAGGAAAACATAGGCAGAACACCCTATGACATAAATCACAGCAAGATCTTTTCTGACCCACCTCCTAGAGTAATGGAAATAAAAACAAAAATAAACAAATGGGACCTAATGAAACTTCAAAGCTTTTGCACAGCAAAGGAAACCATAAAAGACAACCCTCAGAATGGGAGAAAATATTTTCAAATGAAGCAACTGACAAAGGATTAATCTCCAAAATTTACAAGCAGCTCATGCGGCTCAATAACAAAAAAACAAACAACCCAATCCAAAAATGGGCAGAAGACCTAAATAGACATTTCTCCAAAGAAGATATACAGACTGCCAACAAACACATGAAAGAATGCTCAACATCATTAATCATTAGAGAAATGCAAATCAAAACTACAATGAGATATCATCTCACACCAGTCAGAATGGCCATCATCAAAAAATCTAGAAACAATAAATGCTGGAGAGGGTGTGGAGAAAAGGGAACACTCTTGCACTGCTGGTGGGAATGTGAATTGGTTCAGCCACTATGGAGAACAGTATGGAGGTTCCTTAAAAAACTACAAATAGAACTACCATATGACCCAGCAATCCCACTACTAGGCATATACCCTGAGAAAACCAAAATTCAAAAAGAGTCATGTACCAAAATGTTCATTGCAGCTCTATTTACAATAGCCCGGAGATGGAAACAACCTAAGTGCCCATCATCGGATGAGTGGATAAAGAAGATGTGGCTCATATATACAATGGAATATTACTCAGCCATAAAAAGAAACGAAATTGAGCTATTTGTAATGAGGTGGATAGACCTAGAGTCTGTCATACAGAGTGAAGTCAGTCAGAAAGAGAAAGACAAATATCGTATGCTAACATATATATATGGAATTTAAGAAAAAAAATGTCATGAAGAACCTAAGGGTAAGACAGGAATAAAGACACAGACCTACTGGAGAACGGACTTGAGGATATAGGGAGGGGGAAGGGTGAGTTGTGACAAAGCGAGAGAGAGGCATGGACATATATACACTAACAAACGTAAGGTAGATAGGTAGTGGGAAGCAGCCTCATAGCACAGGGAGATCAGCTCGGTGCTTTGTGACCACCTAGAGAGGTGGGATAGGGAGGGTGGGAGGGAGGGAGGCGCAAGAGGGAAGAGATACAGGAACATATGTATATGTATAGCTGATTCACTTTGTTATAAAGCAGAAACTAACACACAATTATAAAGCAATTATACCCCAATAAAAATGTTAAAAAAAAAAATACAGCTGCCTAAGCTCCATCTTCAATGTTCTATATCCGGATCTCTGGGGGAGGGGCCTATGAAACAAAATTCTTAACCAGAACCTCCCTAGTGATTCTAATGCACAGTAAATTCTGAGAATCTCTGGTATAGAGAATATTTAGAACATTTATTGACTAGAATGGCTTGTCTCAAACCATATTTTGATAAATGGCAAAAATTAGTGTTGGTGATAACTCATGTTAAAATCAATTTTTGAAATATACATATCAGAAAAACACTGAACAGTTATTTGTCATCATTACATGATTGTCATTACATGACAATCTCCCCCATAAGGAACAGTGTGCAACATAAGAGAACACAAGGAAAGCTCATGAACAAAATCATGTGCGCGTAGATATGAAGAGTTGGATGTGCCGAGTTTTGATTAGACACAATTTGCTAACTACCCATTGCATTCTATCCATCCGTTTTTATTTGATTATGTATGGTTATGCATTTGAATGAACCAGCCCCAATTCTAGCGCTAAGGCCAAAAATAATGGTCAGTATCTGTAGAGCAATTCTCATTCTCATGTAAATCTCATGCTTCACACCCATGAGATTACGTAATTTCCACAACCCTCGGAGGTGGATTTCATCATTAGCCCCATTTTACAGATAAAGAAGCTAGGAATTAGACAAGTTAAATAATTTGGACATGCTCACACAGCCTAAGGAACTGTAGAGCTTGCACTCAAATCCAGTTCTGCCGACTCTAGCCTTAAGATGAACTTCCTCCTAAAAATAATTTCTCCCTCCGCTCTACCCCATTTCTCACTCTGAGCCATATATCACTGTGGAAATTCCACCATCCAGAATTCTTTTCTGGGGGGATGGTATTGCTAATCAAACACCAGAATTCTTCCTTTGCATTAAAACACTGATTGGCCAGGGATGCTAGCTGTCAGTCCTTCATACCTTACTGTGCGTGAGTCATCAGCGGGTCCTGCACCACTTGCTGAACTAGATGAAAGGGAAGTGCACTGAGGGGCAGAGGATGGAGGCGTGGTCACGGGGGCACTGCCTTGCTCAGGGAGGGGTGGCAGAATAAAACCCTCTTACTCCTGAGGAAAGTTTGCAGGTCCTGAGTGCTTGGGGTCCAGGGAAACGAGGTGAGAATCTGTAAATGTGCCTCCTGTGATTTGCCTAGGTCCTATTTGCGTGAAAGTAATGTTCTACTTTCAAACAATGTTTAAAGGACTTGGGCTTGAGACCTAGCTCTGCCATATTGCAAGTCGGTAAAGTTGGGCAAATCTGTCCCTATTGTTGGAACCCTCACTTGGGAGTCATGTTTTTTAAGGTCTGGACCTGTTTTTAACAGTCTTAGGGGAGCAAATGGCCCCATAATATGTAAGATACCATGGGAGTAGGCTAGCCTTATCTTAAGCCTGACTCATTTTTATGGAAACTTTCACTAAGATTTTATTGATGAGAACCCAACCTACTTTTTCAAGATTGTCCCGCATAGCTACCTAATCTTATCTCTCCTGTGTCTCTGCCAGTTGCCACATCCTATATTCCAAAATGAACAGTAGTAAGTAGAAGCTTCTGACATTTGCCTTTTCAAAACCTCATCTTTCTAACCTCCACAGCGTATAATGTTATCAAAAACAAAACAAAATTTTAAAAAATACATAGCCTAAAACCAATCTCAGCTTTTTTCAAATTATTTAGTTTTTATATAAGATACAGGAAACGTGGTTCCCTACAAGGGCCATAAAAGGATATAGCTAAGGAAAATACAGAATATAGTACTAGTAGTCTAAAGAATTAGCGGAGAATATAGAAGATCTCAAGTTTTAGGGTCAGATGGCCTGGGTTGAACCCCGTTTAACCATTTACTAGATGTACACTCTGGGGTAAATTACTACCTCCACACTTCAGTTTCCATGTCTGTATTATATACCCACTTAGGGTACTATGATGATTAAATGTGCTAATTAAACGTTTTTTTATAAAGCTTACAAGTAAGCTTTATACTAGTAAGAACTCAATAGAGTAAGAATTAAAGTAAGAACTCAATAGGTGGTGGCTAATATTATTAAGAGATATAAGCAAAGGACAAACAGCAATATTTCTTTCTCTTATCCCTCCCAGAGTTACATATCTTTATCCACTTACCAGGAAGAATTATGGAATACTCATAATAGTCTCCTTTCTCTACATGTCTTCTTATGAGACCGTGGGTAATCAAATGATCCATTTCAAAAAAAAATGAGACAATAGGAATAAAATTATCCTAGCAAGCTCATCTAATCTTTCTCAATTTCCTTTTCCATAAAAAGGAGCAGGAACACCTATCAGTGTTTTATAGATAAACTTAGTTCACATATGCAAAAATGCTTCCTAAATTACATGATACAGTATAAGTTATTTATTATTTGGGATAGAAGTGGCTGAAGATATAGGACATGGTTTTTTGTTTGTTTGTTTGTTTTTTGCGGTACGCGGGCCTCTCACTGCTGTGGCTTCTCCCGTTGCGGAGCACAGGCTCCGGACGCGCAGGTTCAGCGGCCATGGCTTATGGGCCCAGCCACTCCGCGGCATGTGGGACCTTCCCAGACCGGGGCACGAACCCGTGTCCCCTGCATCAGCAGGCGGACTCTCAACCACTGCGCCACCAGGGAAGCCCATAGGACGTGGTTTTAAATATGAGAACAAAGCACACTGAATAACTGCCTCATCAAAAAGTGGCATTTTCTGTATAACTTTATCCTTATTAATAACTCAAGGCTAACCTACATCACCTTTTTAAAAAAAACTTATCAATGGCAATGATAAATTATGAGATTAAAAATATATTAACCACTGGGAAAGAAGAATTATCACCACAGGGTCTCATTTCTTTATAATATAGTTTCCCAGGTATGTTTGATGAAGAGAAAATCACTCACCTGCCAGCACCTATATCAGCATTCTGGAATAGACCTTTGACCAACATCCTTCCCCCAAGAGACAACAGCTCCTTTAGTACTTAAAGATAACATGGACATTTGCTTAGCTTTTAATATTTAGATGAAAAAATTTCTGTCAAAGGGGTATTTTACTAGCACCAATTTGAAATCTTATTTATTTAATTGTTTTACAATATAATGAAATCTGGCAAAGTGAGCAGTTCTACAGAAGAATGCATTTTCATCTTATGTTTTTACCTAAAAAAAACAAAAAACCCACAAACCTAATACTAAATAAACCTCCTTCTAAAAAGGCTATCTTGTGTCTGTGCAGAGCCCAGGTGGGCTAGGTCCCTGACTAGGTCTTCACTAGGACTCACTTTGCCAGGCTGATGAGAATATTATAGACTGTACTTAAAACTTGAATGTTTATGTATCACAGTTTATTTATTGAAGGAGGTGAAATATTTTTAAACTCGCACTCTCGTTTTATAGAGGGCACAATTTTCCTTGGAGAGAAAGACTGTTACTAGAATGAAAATTAAAAGGTGTGATGATTTAAAAATAGCACAGTGGTGAAAAGAGCAAATTCTAGGGTCCCACTGCCAGGGTCTGAATCAGGCTCTGCATGCAATAGCTGTGTGACTTTAGGCGACTTTCTGAACCACTCTGTGCCTTGGCTCTCCCATCTTTAAACTCTTGTAGCATGTATACACAAACCCTTGTAGCATGTCATAGACTTAATCCTTAAGCTGAGTGGTTAAAGATAAAGAACACCAAGGGCAACAGTGAGAATTTATACACAAGCATGAACTCTTTGTGCAACCAATTCAACATGATACTTTTCCTTTCCACTAAGAAGGCAATAGCTTATTCAGCTTTGCTCAGTGTAGGCTTTTTAGTTAGTGTCTAATATTAGAGCTAGAGTAATTTCTTTTAGGAGAGAAGTGAGAGTCATTACCATGTGGTAGCATGTTTTAGTGGTGTTTATATACACAGTGTTTGCTCCTGCAAGCAGGTTTTGAACAAAGCTGTTTTCTTCCTGTTGGTTTCAAGAACGTCTACACTGAAAGAACTGTGAGCATTTATATGTTGTCTTCTGTGTGCCCTGCACTCTCTGAGAATTACATTTTACATTTCACAGGTAATCCTTCCTTCAAGGGGGGTAAACTCCTGCCCATGGACCAAATCGAGCTCACTGCCTATTTTTATATAGCCTACGAACTAAGTATGATTTTTATTAAATGGGTAGGGGAAAAAAATCTAAACAATAATGTTTCATGACACATGAAAATTAACATTTTGGTATTCATAAAAAAGTGTTATTATTCCTTTACATATTGTCTATTGTCCTGGGTGCTTTTGTGCTACAACAGCAGAGTTGAGTAGTTAGGACAGAAGTCATACGGCCACAAAGCCTAAAATATTTAGTGTCTGGCCCTTTAAGAAAATGTTGCTGACACCCCCCCCCCCACCATTTAGCCTAAATCTATCCTAGAAAGAAAGGAAGATTGGCACTCTAACAAGATCATAGCCAAGGTTTTCCTAAGTAGAAGATAAGCTGGTATTTATCTGATGACTGTAGAATAATCTGCTTCAAGAGAGAAGGTAAAGAGGACCAGTTCTTCGCCAACTGAGAACTTCCACTTGATTTTGCATCATAAGAATTTTCCCCAAACTGTCTTCCTTACAGTGGTAATTTGATCCTAATTATACAAAATGGGGACTTGCTTTGGTTATTCCATCATAATATCACAAAGACAGCAAGTCAGAAATTCAGGCAATAAAGAGCAAATCCAAGCCCGCCCCATATCCCAGGCAATTGATGACATGTTAAATGTCTGCCAGGTTCAAACCTCTTCTGGGAAAGTGGTGTAGAGAATCCCTCCCCTAGGAAGAATTGCCAGGATGGGAACCGTTTAACATTCATCAAGTCACCTTCTACTCTGTTCCAGGCATTACTCTGAATTCTGAGGCTACAGGGATGATCAGAAAAGCAATGACCCTGTTTTCATGGAACTTAAAATGCAATAGAGGCAACAAACAATAAACAAATGAATAAATAAGAAAAGGCTGAAAAGTGCTATAAAAACGCAGGGTATAAAATACTGTATGATTCTGCTTACATGAGGTATCTAGAATAGGCAAATTCAGAGAGACTGAAAGAGAATAGTGGTTGCCAGGGACTGGGGGGAGGTGGGAATGGGGAGTTTATATTTAGTGGATAGAGAGTTTCAGTTTTGCAAAATGAAAAGAGTTCTGGAGATGGATGGTGGTGATGGCTGTACAACAATATGAATGTACTTAAAACCACTGAACTGTACATTTAAAAATAGTTAAAATGGTAAATTTTATGCTATTTGTATTGTACCACAATTTTTTAAATTGGGAAAAAAAACACTAGAGATAAAGAGATGGTCCTAAAAGGGGAGGGGCAAAAAAGACAGGTCTCCTACAGAAAAAAAAAAAAAAAAAAAAGCACATTCAGTTTCTCATCAGAACACCAGATACTAGAAAATAATGAAGAAAAAAATCTATTCAAAATTCTGTGTTAAAATTATTTTCAACTTAAACTTCTATACTCAAATTATTAACTAACTGTGAAGGTGGAAGAAAGTCATTTTCAGGCAAACACATGCACAGGGAGAGTGATGGTGGCTGGCCAAGTGGCTGCTGCTCATGTTAATGTACTTTCGGCTTAAAAAATCACTTAGAATAGGTGATTTATTCACATGCTTTAAAAAATCAGAATTTATAAAAAGATATATGGTAAATCTCCCCTTCCAATGCTCACCTCCATTTTCTCAGGTGTTCTCACTGCTCCTTCCCAGATGGAACCACTGTTGTTGGATTCTCATGTAACTTCCAGAGTATCAGTATGCATGCATAAACACATCTGAATATAGATTATTTCTTTTTCTTCCCTTCCTTTAAATGCTTGGTTTAAAAGGGGTAATTAGGTATGGCCTGAGTAGCAGGAAGATTGAACCAGATGAAGAGGAGAACATTCCAGGGAGAGAAAAGAGAGAGAGAGACCAGAGGCTCCAGGACAGAAATTGGTGTCTTGTATCTAAGGATCAGAAGGAAGGTCAAAGTGATGGATGCAGAGTGGATGAGGGAGGGTGTGGCAGAAGAAAAGGAAGAAAAGGAAGAAGAATACATCATTCCCCCTAGAATAATAGTGCAGAGCTGTCCAACCCTGTCTTCAATGAGAAACTATCTACCATGGTAGCCATCCCTGCCCATTATGTGCCATTATGATAGTTGGACCTCAAAAAGAGGATCCCATGGACCCCAACTTGTTCCAGGAAATAGCCACCTCCAGAACACCCCTGCTCCCAACACTAAACACATCTTCCTCTTTAGAAATGTCCCTGGGTGGCTCACTTGCCCCCTGAAGCCAACCAAGGAATTATGAGTGTGCCTGGAGTCCAAGCAGCAAGTCCTCCTCACTTGCAAAAATCCCACCTCCAGAGAGTGTTTCCAGTCAGAGGCTGTGTTTCCTCTCTTTACTCTGTAAACGTATTCTCCTTTCTACCACCTTAGAACTCCTGCCGAAATGAAAGCAATGACAGATGGGTTCCCTTGCCCAGTTTATGAATCAACAGCCTTTGCTCATTTTGTCTCTGATGCAGGTTTGTCTTTGACATCATGAAACAGTTCCACCTTGAGCCTAAGTTCAGGTCCTATCTTACCCCACCTCCCAAGATGAAGAGGGAAGAGGGGAGAGAGAAATCAGAAGATGCTTTTTTATTTTATTTTATTTTATTTTAGTATTCTGTGTTTCTTAAACTCTACTATCTCCCAATACTATTTCCAAATATTTATTTTATTTTAGTCCCAAATTTGGCATTTAGAGAGTTCATTTTTTTTCTCAGACTGAAAAACTCTATTTTGTCCAATGCATACATAGACATAAACTCATGAAAGTTTCCAAGCTTTACTTAAATAGTTTTCTGATGTGGTTTCCATAAAGCAATACTATGACTCAGTGTTCATATTTAGAGAAATGATGATGATTTCTTTTAAAATTCTAATTATAGTATAAATGATCTAATTGCTATTCAAAATTAGACACATTATATGCCCAATTCAACATACTTCTTTAAAATATTGCCAAGGATTAAAATAAATTATAATGTACAGTGCATAATTTCACCTTAATTACGTATTTCTGTGATTAGTTTCCAGATTCACATTTCTGTTATCTTTGTAAACCATCTTCCTTCTCCACCATAATTCTTGCTTGATAAAGGGGTAATGCTGAAAAGATGAGACTCTTAAATTTTTAAAATGTTTTTTATTATTAAGTAATGGGTACTTATAAAAATTTAAAACAGTATGGAAGTGGGTAAGTAGGAGGTAACATTTGTCCCTGTCCCCATGAATTCTACTGCCATTAAGTAATCAAGATATGATATGTGTGTGTATTAAATTAAAATCAAGAGTGAGACTGGGAAGAGTTTAGCCAACTGTAAAATTAGAGAGCACACAGAATACACAAACCACCCTCATTTCTGACACCAACTGCAAGTTTGTGGGGATCCCAGAACCACCCTCAGTTTTGACAATTTCTAGATGGACTCACAGAACTCACTGGAAAATGTTATACTCACAGTTAAAGTTTATTACAGGGAAAGAATACAGATGAAAGTCAGTCAACAGAGGAAGCACACAGGGTGGAGTCCAGGGAAGTACCAAACATGGGGCTCCCACTGTCCTCTCCCCATGGAGTCAGGACACATTACTTTCCTGACACCAATATGCGACAAAACACATGGAGTGCTGCCAAAAAGGGAAAGTCAGCCAGGTCTCAGTGTCCAGAGTTTTTATTGGGGCTCCATTACATAGATACGATTGATGGGCTCACTGCCCATGTGGTTGTCTGACCCAGCATAATTCTAAATGACATTGCTGGGTTTTCTAGTGTGGCTGGCTCCACCCTAAGACTATCTGGGTATAGCCAGTGCCCACTGTGTAGCATAGTGCTAGACTATCTGGTGAACCAAGGCCCAGGAAAATAAAGACACTTTTTTCAGGCCTGTAATTCCAAGGGCTTAGTGATTACCTCCCAGAAGCCAAGGTCAAAGGCCAGAATGCTTTTTGAACAAGGTTAAATTCTTTACTACACAGGCTTCCTAGTGGAAAAAAAAAAAAAATTAGAGGAGCAAAGCATCCAAACTGATTATTTTCAATTAATTTCAGACATTATTTAATGATGTCCCTTAAAGGAGAGAACCAGTAACTGTCTTCTTGCCACCATACAGAGTGTCAGGGATAGTAGGGGAGAACATATTTATTTGTTTTATTCTTTTCCTCTTTGTCATAATAGGTCTCTATTCCATTTGATTCCCTTTCTCTCCTGCTCCACTTCCACTACTGTTAGTTCCGATTACTACGATTAGTCACTCTGAGGTAGGGATCACCTGTAGAAATACCCACAGAGGTGAGTAAAGGAGTGAAGCTCCCATTTGATATTGGTTCAGCGTTGATATACTTCATTTACATATTAAACACAAAAGAATATCCTTCTTTTCCATAAAGGAAATGGGTTTCCTCACTTTTCCACTAACCCCTCCTTTCTTCTTGAATGGTTTAGCTCTCTCAGCAAATATTTTATTTTCTTGCTTTTGATGGAGCTCGCAGAGAAATAGCTCTCTGCTACAATACAGTCAAAAGCTAGGGCATGTAGAATCTTGGCCCTGACTTTTACTCTCAGACTCAAGTCAACAATTCAGGGTTTGGGCTTCCCTGGTGGCGCAGTGGTTGGGAGTCTGCCTGCCGATGCAGGGGACACGGGTTCGTGCCCCGGTCTGGGAAGATCCCATGTGCCGCAGAGCGGCTGGGCCCGTGAGCCATGGCCGCTGAGCCTGCGCGTCCGGAGCCTGTGCTCCATGACAGGAGAGGCCACAGCAGGGAGAGGCCCACATACCGCAAAAATAAAAAATAAAAAAATAAAATTCAGGGTTTGGCAATGCGGTCCCTAAAGCACATATTCTCATCTAAAGCTTAGCTCTAGCTGACAGTTACAATAGTGAGAATCAGAGAGCAGTTTCCCAAGAAAGGTAGAAAATCTGAAATCACTCCATTCATTCATCTATGTGAAATTCACATAGCATAAAATTAACCATTTTGAAGTGAACAGTGGCTTTGAGTACTTTCACAATGCTATGCAGTCACTACCTCTATCTAGTTCTGAAACATTTCCATCACTCCAAAATAAAGCACCATACCCATTAAGCAATCACTCCCTGTTCCTCCTCCTTACAGCCACTAAAAACCACCAATCTGCTTTCTATTTCTACAGACTTATGTACGCCAGATATCTCATATACATGGAATCATATAGTATGTGATCTTTTCTGTCTGGCTCCTAAAATTACTCAATGTTAAATGTGGTCACAATACCAGAAAACAATGAACAACAACACTGGGTTAGATAAACCAAACACGTGTGAGGGAGAGTATGGCCCACTTGCTGCTAGTTAATAGCCTCTGCCCTGATACAAAGAGTGATAGAAGAGGGCTTCCCTGGTGGTGTAGTGCTTGAGAGTCCGCCTGCCGATGCAGGGGACACGGGTTCGTGCCCAGGTCCGGGCAGATCCCACATGCCGCGGAGTGGCTGGGCCCATGAGCCATGGCCGCTGAGACTGCGCGTCCGGAGCCTGTGTTCCACAATGGGAGAGGCCACAACAGTGAGAGGCCCGCATACCGCAAAAAAAAAAAAAAAAAAAAAAAAGTGATAGAAGGGATCATAGCTAGACATTGATTAAGAAGAAGGAGCCTGGAAAAGATGTTCTCTAGGAGGCCAAGTTATTAAGCTAGGTCACCAACGATTCACAAATCCGGTCAAGAACAATCAAGGACACAGAATTCAGTAGAGAGAGCCTGTTAGAATCATGGTTTAGACAGCCAAGCCAAGTCCAGTGTTCTAGAAAGTCCTGGAAAGTAGAGAATTCAGGAACTTTATTTGCAACAACTTTGTGTCTGTGTCAGGGGGTGCTGGAGACACAGTTTGAGGCCAGTGAATCCCCTCAATCAGAATGCGTAGGTTAAACAAAGCTTTTAAAAGGTGTTTTTAAGCACGTTATATGACCTCAAGGTTGTTGACCTGGTCATCTCATGCCAATCAGTAGCTCTGATTGTCAATCATGTAGACTCCAGACTTAAAAAGCATGCAGGATAAAAAGGGAAGATTATGGGGTAAAATAGAAATGTTAGGGATGATGCCAGTTGGAACTCAATGTGAAGCACAGCCTTGCTTTGATACTTAACATTTTAGTCTCAGTTTCTCCAACAGAAAAATGAGTGTAATTACCCATTGTGCTGGCTTGTTGTTAGAATGATGTATATTGTCTATGCAATATATGGTGCAAAATGAAAGGCAGTAGGTATGAATTATTATAATAATGAGACTGATATTGACGAACAATTTAAACCACTAATTTTAGGATAGACATTTGCTCTCGGACTTCCTCTCTGTTCCCTGCTGCGTGCAGGTGAAACATCATACACAGGTAAGGCAGTTCCTCAAAGGGTTTAGTAGGTCGTCATTATAAGGATAGAAATGTATCTTACAAATGGATATGAAGCAACTGTACCACTAGTTCAGGGGAATGGTCATGGGTTTTTTAATTAAATCTAAAGTAATTTTACTCATTGGAAAGGATGACAGATGGACAGTGTGACCCCCTGTAATCCTTTTTAGTTGTGGAAATGGCAGTTGGTTGGAGGGATTAGGCCTGTCAGTGTCACACTGCCAACTGGACAGATCTCAAATTTAGAAGGACAACTCTTGTGTCAGACTAAGTAGGTCAAATTTTTGTGGCTTTTCTATAAAGTCCTCTCTGCCAAACAGAAGGTGAAGATTCAGGGGCGCTTGTTGGTTTGACAAAATTTAGATTTAACTTTTTCAAATTCCTTTAGTAATTATGTCAAATTTTAATGGTAATAGAGAATTA
Source organism: Globicephala melas (assembly GCF_963455315.2). Classification (NCBI taxonomy): domain Eukaryota; kingdom Metazoa; phylum Chordata; class Mammalia; order Artiodactyla; family Delphinidae; genus Globicephala; species Globicephala melas. The sequence continues at coordinate 97,716,084 of NC_083317.1, forward strand.
AGTCAACATGTCCAGAGTACAAACAATATCTTGGTCTATTTTAAAGCAATTTTGCATCATAAAGAAAGAGATTTAAGACATGATACCAAGTCTCAACTATTATATAATCTTACATCATGTATTTTTTTTGAAAAATGCAGTGTGCTCTGTATAATGTGGAAATGAAGGGTAGGACCATCTTTCACTCCTTAAAATTCTATTTTATGATTAGCTTTGTGTACATTAATGATAAAAGTCTAACATCCTTTTCAGAAATTGCGTCTAGTGAGTTAAGGAGAAAAACGTCTGATTTCTAGAAATCAATATATCAAAGAAAAGAAAATCAGGTGTGAAACTGTCATTTCTCTCTCAAAAAAGGAAACCCATGGATTTGTCACGTGCAGTCCTTTCTTTAGGGATTTCTGTGGTCCTTGGGTGGATGTTGACAAGATGGATGTAGCACCTACAGGACAGATTGGGACCCAGTAATTTTAAGAAGCAGGGATCTTAAGGTGAGCCAGTTTCTGTTAGATCCTCGGCCTCAAGAAATTTATATGGCTATTGACTGGGCAGGGGTAGGAGCAAAACTGCGGGGAGTAAATTCCTAGTTTCTGATTGATTAACTGATTGATTGCTTGATTAGGCTAGGACTAGCAGGGGAGCAGGAAGCAGAAATTATTTAAACAAGTATTTCCAAAAATATAGCACTTACTACAGGTATTAAACAGGTAAAATTAGATCACATAATACATGTACATTAATAATTTTAATTAACCTCTCTATGACAAACGACACTGATTTTCTGTTTATATTGGTGATACATAATTTTGTTTTACATTTACTAGGCTAAGTGAAAAAAGTTTTATAAAACATGACAAAAATTATGAAGGTTGTATATGAATGACTGGTTTGTGAGACATTTATTTCAACTTAAATAGCAGATATCTTTTTTTTTTTTTTTTTTTTTTTTTCGGTACGCGGGCCTCTCACTGCTGTGACCTCTCCCATTGCGGAGCACAGGCTCCGGACGCACAGACTCAGCGGCCATGGCTCACAGGCCCAGCCGCTCCGCGGCATGTGGGATCTTCCCAGACCGGGGCACGAACCCGTGTCCTCTGCATCGGCAGGTGGACTCTCAACCACTGCGCCACCAGGGAAGCCCCAGATATCTTGTTTAACTGAAGCATGTCTAACCTTAAGAGGCACTGGGCATGTGAACTGACATTCCGAGATTCTGGGGTAAAAACCTGTCAGAACCACTGGATTTGGGGGGAGGTTGATTGGGATTTTTATCTTTGTGTATTTTAATTTTTATATCCTATGAATGTAGCCCAAAAGATAATAAACAGAAAAAGATATCATTTTCCCAATATCCAGGATGAAGATGAATCAGAAAACACCAGTACAACTTGATGCCTTTGAATATTAGCTAGAATGAGATATAATAGAAGTCAGCTACCATAGCACATGGTAGAAACAGCTACCATGGTAAATAGATATCTGTATCTACCAAACTGATATTTTGGTATTTGCTTAACAAATTTACACATTATGAACTGAGAATTATATCTACAGTAATATAAAATCAATTCCCAATTAAATACTATGTTTAATCTAATTCAATTATGTTAATCTTATTTCAAAAATGAATTCATGTGATGGCTTGAGATACAAACAATAGAACAGAATATTTAAAAGGTGGCTGAGAACACTGGCATAAAGGAAAGATGACATGAGTGGGGTGATGTACAGCTTGCATGCGGTGTGGTCCATGCTGGAAGCGGACTGCAAAGTTGGGTCTGAGCTTCCTAACAGCCAAAACAAGTACAACTGTATAATTAGTTACAGCAGGGGTGGCAAACTATGGCCCTTTGGCCAAATTCTATCTGCCAGCTGATTTTGTAAATAAACTTTCACTGGAACACAGCTGTGCTCATTTGTTTCTGTATTGTCTATAGCTCTTTGTGGGTTACAATGGCAGAACTGAGTAGCTACAACAGAGACAGTACCGCCTGCAAAGATGGAAATAGTTGAACTCTGGTCTTTAAGAAGAAGTTTGCCAACCCCTGAGTTACAATATTACAGTATCCAAGACATTTTTTAAAAATTCCCTGGCTCAGTGAATTTTTTAAAAACCTGTTTTTCATTATTAAAAGCCATTGATATTGATTAAAATTTTAATAAAATTGATATGATATTTTTGCCATGAAATTTACGTTTATTTTTCCATACCAATGGCTTAGTCTTAAAAGGGACTGCCTCCACAGGCCCAGATCTAAAACAAATCCGTTACCTAACAGTTATCCTTTACACAGAATTTTCAACTACAGTCTTCCACCTTTTAAGCTGCATCACATTAATCATTAATTTCAGAGGAAAGGAAATCTCTTATTGAAGGACATTTCCTTCTGCTCAGTCTTAAGGACAGATCAACAGCAACAGTCATATGATGAATTTAGGGCAATACACTGGAAGAAAAGGATGAGAATGTCAATAAAGCTTCTTTTAAAATCTTTCTATCTACTTGGACTTCAGAGAAGGCAGAAAGAGAGAGTAAAGTTCACAGTTCTAGCTGTGAATATGTGAAGTGTCCCTTCTTAGTTCTGACTTCTAGAAAACTAAATTTGAAGCCCACTTTACTACCTGAGCATACTTTTCTGATCCAAGAGTGGACCTGACATAGGCTGGATGGTCAGATTCTCTCTCCAGAGAATTGAGAAGAGACTGGGATGCTGGCGCTGAGACACATCGGCAGTGGCATCCAGAAAAAGGAGCCTCAAGCTTAAACACTGAAACTTCCCTGATGCCCGCCTCACTGAAGCCTGGTTGTTCAGATCTTCCTTAGATCCTGATCCTTTCCTAATGTCTGTTACTTGTATCCAAAGGAACTTTATTTAACTTGCCCAGATGGTACATTTTCAAATACTTAAGGATATTTATCATATCCCTCTAAACTTCCCTTCTCCACATAAAACATAATTAATCTTTTCTTCAAAATTATTCTCCTGGGGGAGAAAAATCCCAACCGTCTAAAGAAATGAATTTTTTAAAATAGACCTTAATCCCAAATCCAGACCCCAGCCTCTTTAAAATCTTGTGTGGAGAACTGAACACAATGCTTCAGGCATTGTGTGATTAGCAAAGAGTAGGACAAGACTATCACCTCCTTTATTCTAAACACTTTACTTCTCTTAATGCAGCCATAGGTCATATTTACTTTTTTTGATAGCTACATCATACTACTGACCTTACATTTAACTAAATCAAACTTGTTTTTATCATTAAAGCTGATACTCAATTTTGTTATTTTTTAATCCAAATATATAAGTGTGTATTTATCCCTAGCATATTTGATCCTATTAATATACTCATTTTTCCAGTTTGCCAAGACAACTTTGGATTAGTAATAACTAATTATATAGTTTCTGTGTGATAGAAAACATGTTAAGCATTTTATATCTTTTATATTATTGCATTTTTTCACAAAAATCTTACTGGAAATGTGTTTATTTGTTCCCAGCTTCCACCACTCTCTACCCCCTCACCCTTGGAAAGAAAAACATAACTCTTTTGATTGAAGTTAATTTTCTTAGTGGAGGTGAACAGCAATCTTACCATAATGGAATTATATAGATAACTGTATATTAAATAAATAAATAAGCTTCATGAAAAATGTGTCCATACTATGTAAATAGATAAGAACAGGTAGGAAGGTCATAATTAAAAAGATAATGAGATGCCAAAGGAAGAAGAAATAACTGATAAGCTGGACTTCATTAAAATTAAAAATTTTATGCTGCTAAAGACAGTGTCAAGATAACTTAGACAAGCTACAAACTGGGAGAAAATATTTGCAAAAGACACATCTGATAAAGGGCTGTTATCCAAAATATGCAAAGAACTTTTAAGAACTCAACAATAAAGAAAACAACCTGATTAAAAAATTAACCAAAAACCTTAACAGACACCTCACCACATATCTACATAGGACACATAAGCATTTGAAAAAATCCATACCATGTCTCATCAAGGAAATGAAAATTAAAACTATGAGATACCACTACATGCCTATTAGAATGGCCAAAATCCTGAGCACTGACAATACCAAATGCTGACAAGGATACGGAGCAACAGGAACTCTCACACATTGCTGGTTGGAATGCAAAATAGTATGGTCACTTTGAAGATAGTTTGGTGTTTTCTTACAAATCTAAACATATAATTTTATCATATCATCCAGCAATTGTGATCCTTGGTATCTACTCAAAGGAGCTGAAAACTTATGTCCACACAAAAACCTGCACATAGATGTTGATAGCAGCTTTATTGATAATTACCTGAACATGGAAGCAAGCAAGATGCCCTTCAGTCGGTGAATGGATAAACTGTGTGTATGTATATATATATATATATATATATATATAGACAATGGAATATTATTCAGCGCTAAAAAGAAAAGAGCTATCAAACTATGAAAAGACATGGAGGGAACTTAAATCATATTACTAAGTGAAAGAAGCCAATATGAAAAGGATATATACTGTATGATTCCAACTACATGACATTCTGAAAAAGGTAAAACTATGGAGACAGTAAAAAGATCAGTAGTTGCTAGGGATTGGGGAGAGGGAAGGGTGAATAGGCAGACCACAGAGGACTTTCAGGGCAGTGAAAATATTCTGTATGATACTATAATGATAGATACATGTCATTATACATTTGTCCAAACTAATAGACTAAGAGTGAACCCTAAGATAAACTATAGACTTCGGGTGATTTTGATATGTCAGTGTAGGCTCACCAGTTGTAACAAATGTTTGACTCAGGTGGGTAATGTTGATAAAGGGGGTGGCTATGTGTGTATGGGGACAGGGAGTATATGAAAAATCACTATACCTTCCTCTCAGTTTTGCTGTGACCCTAAAAATGCTCCAAAAATGAGGTACTTTTTATTAAAAAAAGAAAGGTAACGAGATTAAGAGAGGTTAGGTGACCTGGCCAAAGTTACAGAGCCAGCAAGTGGTGAAGCTGATCTTTAAAACTGAGTCTGACTCCAAATCCCATGCATCTAACTACTACTATGTTCTGGTGCCTCCAAAGTTTAGCCAAACAATTGCTTCCTAGATGTCAGTTTTCTTAATCGTTAAGTTTTCTAAGAAGATTTTCTATATATTCATTTATATCATTGATTTAAAAAAATACTATATAGAATAGAGCCCAGTGGCAAGCTTCTAGAAACCCTGTCTAAAGCTGACGTCTTTATTTTAATCAGTACCCCTGGGTACATTAAATTCATTTATTGAACTATTATCTACTCTGCATTTCACAAACTTTTCCATAAGGATGAAATAATTCTTTTTTTTTTTAAAAATAATTCTTTTCCAAACCCTTCTTTACATCGAGTTACATTACACCTGCTATTTTTCCTTGATAGAACAATCAAATTATCTGCCAAAAAGAAGTTGTATAACCTTTCTGGAAACCAATTTAAAAGTATATACCAAGGCTCACAAAAATCATCTTATAAAATCTCCCTTCAGGAATATATACCAAGAAAATAATCCAACATTATGTGCATAAATCTTTTTCTGGATTTTACATTCTTTTATATTTCTTCTATTTCTGTGTTATTTATAAAGGTTAAAAAAGCAAACATAAAAATAGAATTATAAATTACATTATAGCACAAAATGAGCTACTATACAGACTTTTAAACAATGATTTTGAAAAATATATATGGACATGGGCAAAATGTTCATGATAAGACAAATGAAAAATAAGGATGCAAATAGTATAATCTAATTTTATAAGTATATTTAACATGTATAAATAATGGTATTATATGTACGTGTAATAAATAAATAGACTTTCCTATGCTTCATTAGTTTGTAGATCTAATATATATTTTTTATATATATATATATATATATACACAAATTTGTATTACCTAGTCTCCTACAAAATTTTCCCTGAGTATTTCTGAGAGTAACCTGGAAGTATACATGAATATGTTCACTTTAACTACCACTATGCACTCCTTCACAATGTTTTCTTTGGGATTGCCCTACTGAGAACTGAAGTTTCTGCCAGGAATTGCCACCATTACCTTTTATCAGACACTATTCCCAAATGACTAAATAATGCTCAAAAAAAGAAAAGCTGTACACTCCCAACAGCCACAAAGGATAATAAGTTTCACCTTCCCCAAAATGTTCTAGATGCCTGTTTTCATGTATTATTTTCATGATGGTTTGCTGATTGTCTGGAACCTACAGTTCAGACTATTGGAAGACTTAGCAAATCACTGAATCCCAAAAACATTTGAACTCTCAGATATTTGACAAAGATTGTGACCTATATTTTCTCAGGATTTACGCTCAGCACTTGTTTGGACACTGAGCATCTCATGTATTTCATGGCATCAGTCAAGGAACAGTGTTGAGATTATATCACCAAGACATTTGTTCATTTGCCTGCAAGATATTTCTAAGATAATTATATCATTTATTCAAGCTTGTTCTTCCCAATAATTCACATCACTAATCATTTTTTCCATGAACCACTGGAAAGTAGTAGCTGGAATCACATCTTTTAAATTTTGGTAGAGCCCCATAGGAACGATGAGTACCATCTTGACCTTCTCTTTCTTAGCCATAAAGATATGAAATATTATTCTGCTCTGTACAGTTGTATAGGTTGTACACTGCTCGACAGAAGCAGCACAGTATCTAAGGGAGTATCATTTACATCCTAGTCACTATAGATTTATATAAAATGTTTCATTATAAATAAATCATTACACAATGGAAGTTATTATATATTGTTTTAAGAAGTACAATATCTCATAGAAGGAAGTGACTTTGTCTAATTTGCAAAAAGGCGTTGCATAGACCTTCAACAGCCCTAGGACTGATTGTAGTCACTTTTAAGTCCAACTTGGAATGGCCCTAGCTAACACTTGAGTAATGAAGAGAGACTGGGTTTATGTTGAATGACTCCACTAACTGAAACAGAGAGGGAAAGGAAGAAAAGGATAAACTACACTTCAGCATTGGAAATATGAGACTGGAACTCAGTAGAAAAGTAAAGTGTACAAGTCTAGGGAGTTGAATTTGTGAGAGTGAATGAGACTACCCAAACAGACGATGGGCAAGAATATACTCAGGAATAAGAAAATCAACAACTTGCCCCAAAGAGACAGAAAGGGGAAAATGTAGTGAGAAACACAAATAGAAAATGGTCAGGATATTAAGAGGACTAGAAGAAAAAGTATCATAGAAACAAAGGGAAACTCTTAAGAGAAATAGGCAATCAATACTATCAAGAGTAAAGATGAGTCAAGGGAAATAAGGATTGGAAAGAGGTCATTAGCTTCCATAAATACAAGGTCTTTGGTAGCTTCAGCAAGAGTAGATTCTATGCAGGGATTGGTGTGGAAATTAGATTGCAGTGAGTGAGGGAGGAATAAAAAGTGAGTAACTAGTGGTAATAAATGTAGCCTAGATTCTTAAGAAATCTGGTTTTGAATGAAGAGAGATTATTATTTCAAATGCAATTTCTCATGGAAAAAATGCTACATTAGAGGTTAATTTCCTAGGTCAGCCTACAGCACTTATCTAGTTCATAGTAAAATGCAGAAACTGCAGATTTATGATTCAAGCTGGAGGAGAGAAATGCTGTTGCAACACTTGTAATAAAACAAAACCAGAATAATAAATCTTAACAATAAACTGTTTTCTATGTGTCTTGAATGCTGGTAGGTGGGGAAGATATATTTAATTAAAGAATTATGACTTCGCAGATATTTTTATGTAAGGATTCTGATATGGACTTCCAGAAGATCTTAAGGTCTTAAAGTTTTCTTCACTGTGTTTAATTTCAGTTCTAAACAAATGATCATGCTTTACTTTGATTCTCTGTCACTGGCATTAGTTCCATAGTTTCCAGCTCTATTTGTCTCAAGATAGACTGTCTAAAGCCAGTCTCAAGATTAGTGTGGAGAACAGAAGTCTCTGTGACTCAAAGGCATTTATTTTTTTAAGGAGCTTCCTATCCAAGGTGACCAAATCTTGAAACAGCCTAGATTCCAATTTTTACTTAGAAAGAAAAGGGTAGAAAAAGCAAAATGGTGCAAGATGGGGTCAAAATTGCAAGTGAAGGAAGAGTGAGAAGAAAAGGGGCAGCATTCAATTGACCAAGAAATTAATTTTCCAGAATAGATGTCTATTAATAAGATAATAAGAGTCTCATAAGCTCTTACCATGCTGCTGCAATAAGATATTATACTTCAACTGACCATTGGGTAAAATGAAAAGTGATGAAACCTAGCTACCTCTATTGTCATGGAGAGAAAAGTCAACTGGCGAGGGTAACTTCTTGGATCTTAATGGTTTGTAAGCTACCGGAAAACTGGACTCTTTGAAGACAAAACTGAGTGTGGTAGTATTTGGAAGACTATAAATATGAGACATTACAAAAAAAAAAAAGAGTTGACCAAAGTAAATTACTTAAAATCTGCAATTACTGTACTACTGTTAAGGATCTCAACTTGAAAGCATTTAATGGGCCTGAAGATATTAACATCAACAGTTGCTATAGAATATATAATAAGAAATATTAAAGTAACAATTTAGAAGAGTCTGTCTTACTTCCCCTATCCTTCTCCCCATGCCATCTTCTCTCCCCCCACAAACAAACCCTCCAGTCTCAGATCCCTCACAGATGAATTCTACTTAATATTTAAGAAATAGATAATACTAGTTCTACACAAACTCTCAGAAAATAAAAGAGGAGGAAACACTTCTCAACTCATTTTATAAGGTCTGCATTATCCTAATCTTAAAACTTAATAAACGCATGATAAAAAAATTTATGCACCCATATCCTCATGAAAATAGATGTAAAAATCTTCAACAAAATATTAACAAATGGAATTCAGCAATATATAAAAAGATAATATAGCTTGACAACTGGCATCTTTCCCAGGAATGCACAATATTAACAAACTAAAAATGGAAAATCTTATGATCATATTAATAGATACAGAAAAAGCATTTATAAAATATAAGCCTATTTCTGATTTAAAATTCCCACCAAACTAAGAACGAAAGGGAACTTTCTTAATCTAACATAATATTTAATAGTGAAAGAGTAAAGATTTTTTTCTCTAAGATTGGGAACACGGCAAGGATATTCACTCTACCCTTACATTCAGCATTATACCCAGGGTCCTCGGCAGTATTATAAGGCAAGAAAAAGAGCTAAATGGCATATAAACTGGAAAGGAAGAAGTAAAACTGTCATTATTCACAGGCACCATGATTGTCTATGTAGGAAATCTTAAGTCATCTACAAAAAAATTGCTAGAACTAATAAATGAATTTGACAAGGTTGCAGGACACAAGCTCAGTAAATAAATCAATTATAATCTATATACTAACAAAGAACAATTGGAAACTGAAATTTTAAAATTTTGCAGTAGCATCAAAAATATAAAATACTTAGAGGTATATTAACAATAATGTGCAGAACACATACATTGAAAATTACAAAACATTGCTAGTAGAAATAAAAGAATCCCTAAGTAAGTGGGGAGATACCAATTTTGTTAAGGTGTCAATTCCCCCTAAATTGATCTGTAGATTTAGCACAATCTTAAACAAAATTGTAGCAGGCTCTTTGTTGTTGAAATTGACTAGTTCATTTTATAAGTAGTGTGAAAATAAAATGAAGGACAAAGTTGAAGGACTTTCACTGATGTAAGGATAGAAATATAGATCAATGGAACAGGAAAAAAATGTCCATAAATGGATCCACAGACATATGGACAATTGATTTTTGAAAAATATTTGAAGGCAACGCAAAAGGTAAAGGATAAAACTTTCAACAAGTGGTGCTGGAACAACTAGATAGCCATAAGCCAAAAATCAACCTTGATTGTTACTTCACAACATATACAAAAATTATAGTAAAATTTATCATAACCTAAACATAAGAGCTAAAACTATCAAACTTCTAAAATTAAACATAAAAGAAAATCTTTGAGGCACTGGTTTAGGCAAAGATTTCCTACTTAAGACTCAACAAGCATAAATCACAAAAGCCAAAAAAAATCAATAATTTGAACTTCATCAAAATTTTTAAAACTCTTACTTTTTATATCATTTTTTTCTTCCAGTTTTATTGAGATGCAGTTGACATACAGTGCTGTATAAGTTTAAGGTGAACAGCAGGATTTTACTTACATACATTATAAAATGATCACCACAATAAATTTAGTGAACGTCCATTTTCTCATATAGATACAAAATAAAAGGAAAAAAAATGTGAGAGTAGGATGGAGAGACGGGAGTTGGGAAGATGTTACCAGGCAGGCCCCCACAAACTGTTGCTGTAACCCCTGGAAAGAAGAAAACACAACAATATGAAGAGCTGCATGCTCCAGCTCCACCACCGCCACCAGTGGCTTCCTTCATCACAAATGAAGTAGACATGCGATATTACAATGATTTGCTGAATCTAATCTAATTCATTTCTGTGCCCTTGATACTGCATTGTATGCTGGAACAGGTTGTGGCAAGTGAAGAAGACCTTGTCCCACGGAGTCTGGCGGAGCCGCCTCCCAGAACAGATGGCCTGGACCACAGAATTGCAGCTCACATCATGTCCATTCTGCCCTCTCTCTGTCTGACAGAGAGGGAGAAAAAGAATCTCCATGAAATATTCTTATCTGAAGAGGAAAATGAAAGCAAACCAGTGCCCAGAGCCCCTCTCCTACTGAACTATCACGATGCCCTCGCCCACAAGAAATATGTGCTAAAGGACCTAAAGAATTTTGACCTGGTTCAAGTTGAGCAGAAGATGCAGTCTAAGTTGCCACTGTGGGAATTCCTTGAATTCCTTCTGCCCTCCGCCATGGAACAGCACAAAACGTCTAGCTACAATTCATGAGCTCATGCACTTTTGTACAAGTGAAGTTTTGAGCTGGAATGAAGTAGAACGAGCCTTCAAAGTGTTTACTTTTGAGAGCCTGAAACTCTCTGAGGTTGATGAAGAAGGGAAACTGAAGCATTCTAGAATGATGTATGGGACAGATTCTGAGATGTTCAACATACCATGGGACAACCCTGCTAAACAGATAAGGCAAAAGTACATCATGAAAATGAATACCCAAGAGACCAGACATCAAAAAGATAGTGGAATCAAAGACAGAATTTTATTTCTGGATCAGAATTGGTCAACATCTATGCCAGATGATGAGATCAACAAAGAACCTTCCAATCCTAGTCAGCCTGATACTAACAATATGAAGTATTCTGACCTGGATAATAGGAAATCCTTAGACTCTGATTACAGAGACCCATCAGCGCAGAACAGCTTGAAGTCGCAGCTCCAACCTGAGCCTTTGAAGCAGACCGTGAACAATGAGATCAAAGATAAAGCGGTCACAAATGCTGATCCTCTTGAAAAGAAACCCAAGAAGATGACTGTGGAAGCAGAGTTACAGGACATAAAGAAAATGCAGCAACGCAATCTAATGGACTTGAGTTTTACAACATTTTAAGCCAGAAGTTCTGCTTCAGGTTCTTCAAGAAGCCAATCAGCAATACAGGTGTATTGATTCTTATTACCACACCCAGGATAACTCTTTACTGTTGGTCTTTCCTAATCCAATGAATTTGCAACGTCTGCACTGTGAACATTGGAACATTGCTCTTCACTGTAATGTTGGATTCAGGAATTATTTGGAACTTGTTGCAAAATCCATTCAAGATTGGATCATAAAAGAAGAAGCTGTATATCAGGAAGTTAAATGGCTGAGGAAATCAGTAGGACCAAGAATGAGTTGGAAATAAAATCTGCTGGTACCAAAATTTCTTCTACTAGCAAAATTTATTCTATTAAAAAATCTAAAACTAAGTAACCAGTTGAACTTATACGTAAGTCCAAAGACATTCTATTTATTAATTTAATCAAGACAGTGAACATTTCAGGATTAAAAAGAGTTGTCCACAAAATTTCTGTGACTCTTCACTTTCCCTAAAAAGTAGAATAGCTGCATTCTAAATATGATGAAAATATTTGTTGTATATTGATTGATACTTGTCTTATATTGACCATACTTCCTGCCAGATCTGAAAGATTCAATCTATTCAGATCCAGTGTGATGCTGAGAAATGCCAAATGTCTTTATTTTGCTGGGATTGATAGGTTCGCCTATCTAAGTTTTGTTGGCAATACGTGAGTCAGATTCAGAGTCAGTATGTCTCTGTAAGAATCATTATGGCTTCCAAAGTGAGATTAAAACAAGACCTTCCTTAGAAGAGTAAACAAAATAGTCCCGAGACTAACTGGGAGTTAGAATTTAAAAATGAAGGAAAAACGGATTATTGGGGGCCTGTGACATGGACTCGACAGGATGTTGGATCAATAGATACTTTCATTTTTGTTCTTGTCAATTTTCATGGCTTTGATGCTGTCGGTCAGTGAAGAGGGTGAGAAAAAGAGGAAGGATACTCGATAAATAAGTGAAATGTTGAGGTAATTCATCTGGAAAATAAAGATATTTCACTGGGTTCGTAAAAAAAAAAAAAGAAAAGAAAAAATATTTCCCTTGTGATGAGAACTCTTAGGATTTACTCTCTTAACAAATTTTATATAGACATACAACAGTGTTAATTATATTAATCACATAGTACATTACATTCCTAGTACTTATTTATCTTATAATTGGAAGTTTGTACCTTATTGACTATATTCCCTATACTGTACATTTTGGCCCCATGATTCATTTATTTTTAACTGGAAGTTTGCTCCTCTTAATTTCCCTCACCTATTTCACTCATCCCTCTCCCTCCCCTCTGGCAACCAACTCTCTTTTTGCAGATAACATGATTGTCTAGAGCTAATAAATGAGTTTAGCAAGGTCATAGGATACAAGATAAACACACAAAAAAATCAATTACACATCTAACAAAGAACATGCAAGAAACAAAATTAAAAACACAATACCATTTGTAATTGCCCCAAAGAAAATGAAATACTTAAGTATATACTTAAAACATATAGAGAATCTATGTGCTGAAAATTACAAAATGCTGATGAAAGAAATCAAGGACCTAAACAAATGACATACTGTGTTCATGAATTAGAAGATTCAGTATAGTATAGATGTCAGTTATACTCAAATTGACCTATAGGTTTGATGCAATTCCTACTAAGATCCTAGCACATATTCCCATAGACTTAGACAAGATTATTCTAAAATTTATTTGGAAAAGCACATGCCTAGAATTGTTAAAGCAATCTTGACAAAGAAGAATAAAGTGCAAGGAATCACGTTATTCAATATTAAGGTATACCATATAGCTACAATAATCAAGACAATGTGGTATTGGTGGAGAGGTAGCCATATAGATCAGTGGAGCACAACAGAGAGCCCAGAAATAGACCCATACAAATATTTTTAACTGATTTTTGACTAGTTTGTTTTCTGTATCTGAGAGTCTGCTTCTTTTTGGTTATACTCACTAGTTTGTTGTATTTTTTAGATTCCGCATATAAGTGATATGATAAGGTATTTGTCTTTCTCTGTCTGATTTATTTCACTTAGCATAATGCCCTCCAAGTCCATCCATGTTGCTGCAAATGGCAAAATTTCATTCTTTTTTATGACAGAGTAGTATTCCATTGCATATATAAACCACATCTTATTTATCCAATCATCAGTTGATGGACACTTAGGTTGCTTCCATACCTTGGCAATTATAAATAATGCTGCTGTGAATATTAGGGTGTGTGTATCTTTTCAAATTAGTGTTTCTGATTTACTTTGGATACATACCCAGGAGTGGAATTGCTGGATCAATTAATATATTCTCATGGGGTAAAAACTGGGGTAAGAAACTCACATTGCACACCAGACTGCAGCTTATCACCCTACAGAGTCATTCTCTGAAATACTTAAGGGCAAGAAACAAGTGAATAGAGATTTATTTCCAGACATATTTCTTAAAGGCACCAACCTAGTTATTCCTCCCACTCTTCACCTCCACATTCAGGGTCAACATGTTTGGTTAGGCAAGACTATTCCCTACACCAATGCACTCAGACAAGAGGTGGGATGAAATCTAGACTACGCTCTATTCCTCAAGCTGTGTACCCAGGTGTTGCCTCTTCCTGTAGGCGCTGCCTTTGTCTCATTTTCACACGGGTGTTGTTTGGGCTGGAGGAGATTGGGGCTGCCAAATAAAGTTAGTTCCACCACCCAGTGTCCCTTAAATTGACCAAGTCTTCTCTAGCGCTCCAAGTCAGCATCATGTCTTCACTTACACAGACCACTGAGACAGCCTTCTATTTGCAATGCATACATACAAAATTATTTAGCGCAACATACAAAATATTTTGCAAAGGGGCCTCATCTCCCTTTGCTGTCCAACATGCAGCCTACGACCTAGTCACACAGGGCTATTTAACCATAATGTGCTCTTCTGTGCTTCAAGAAAATGGGGCAGAGGAAGCCCAAGGGAAATCTGGAGAATCTGAGGTCAAAGGGACCTGTGACCCAGTTCCTAGATAAAACCAAGGGAAGAGGCTTCAAGATGCCAGCGTAAAAATGTATGTTCGTGTATCTAAGCAGATAGGGCAGTAGACAGCCCTACAGGAGCAGCAGAATGTCTGAGAAGGTAGCTGAAGTAGATGAGAAAGAGGCAGACTCGAAGAAACCTATGTACAGAAACAAGCAGATTTTTTTTTTCCAGCAGTGACTTATGAGGGCCAATGTCCAAACAGCAGACAAACAAAACCATCTCAGCCGAAGACAGCAATGCAGAGCGCTAAAATGCAGAGGTCTCACTGCAATTAAACCCTAGAGCTCAGACCCAACCAGGGCAAGGGGTGTAGAGGCACTAAAGTGACGAAGGGTAAGTTCTCAGCACCAAATGAAATGGAGGTTTAATATAGATATTGATTATGTTATAGAAAAATAAAGTGGGAATTCTTGGACATCTGGGTTTGTGGGCTTAACTGAAAATCATTACTACATGATTCCTAGAACTTATTAATGTGCCTGGTACATAGCAGGTCCTCAATGATTGTTATTGAAAGAGTGAATAAATCTCATAATAATTATGTTAAGCCACCTCCAAGTTCTGAAATCCTGTTGTGGTTCATTTTCTCCGAATCCTCCAGTTTGCCACTAGGTGGCGTCCATTACCTGGAGTTCTTTCTTTCCTGGTTGCTACGGGGGTCTTTCTCCCCAGTGACCCACGGTTTCTTGTTTGCAGTTGGCCAACGTCTTTTACTTCACTAGACTTGTACATTTTCTTCTTCTGCAGAACTAGTGGGTTTTTTCCCTTTAATCTTTCCCAGGCTGCCTCTCTAACTGCTGAGGGGAAAGACTGAAGAATTTAGCTTCAGCTCGTTTAAATACCAGAGCAGATGCAGTAAACACGTCCGTTTCACTTTCTTAAAAATGTCCTTTGGACATAGATTTTGTAGTATTTTTCTCCCTTCTGCATGTATTTATCAGGTTTGTCTCACTTTTAAGCTCTTCATCCCTATTTCTTCATCAGAAGTAATATTCTATTTTAACTTTTTTTTTAAGTTTTCTATTTAGAACTGTTTGAATTTTGGACAAGAACATAAGAAAACAGTTATGAGAAATTCCAAAGAAACTAGACAATCCTAATTAGAAAACAACATTCTTGAAATGTAATTAAAAATTTTTGAACATTATATTTTTACCCTCCGAAAAACAAAACTGAGAGAAAAATCTCAGTTACTTGAAGGGGAACAAATGAAGGACTAGAAAGATCAGTGAAAAATCTTGGAAAAAGTAGAGAGAACAAAATAAAGCTTAAATATGTTGAATTCTTCTGGCCTGGACCCTGGTAGAACATACAGGTTATATCACTTAATTGTCAATGAGCTTTGTGGAATCTTGTAGTTTCTGAGGATTCTTGTCCTCATTCTAATCTACACACTCCGCTGAGGCATCATCCCAGGCAATTTTTGTCACCCACAGATTCCAATGCCTGAAGGCCATTCCCTGCTGACTCGAGCCATCTCTCGATCCCAGAACTTACTCCCCAGAAACAGACAACCTAGTACATCTCCGCCTGGATATCTCCCGTGGAACTGAAATTCAGTAGGCTCAAAGCTTGACTCCATCACCATCGCCCTCTGTAGTCCTGTCTGGGCAATGACATCACCATCCACTCAAGACAGAAACTTAGGAATTCCCCTCAAATCTTCCTCTTCTCCACCTCATATGTAGTCAATCAATCAGCCAGTTCCGTCATTTGTATCTACCCTACATCTCTTCTTCGCATCCTTTCCACTCTGTTCCTAATATCTTTCTTTTGGTTTAATATTCATCAGCTCTCACTAGGAGTAATGCTGCAAGCTCTTAAATTTCTCTGCCTCACCACCCTCCAACTGCTCATCCACTGTCCCCAGATTGGTCTTTCCAAAACATAAATGTGATCATGCAGCTAACTCCTCTGCTTAAAACCCTGTTCTATCCCTAGAATAAAAGCCCAAAGCCCCGAGTCAGCCCTTGCCTCCTATAATATCATCTACCACTGCTCCTGACCTGAACCCTGCATTCCAGCCTTCAAAACAACTTACATTCACAAAGGGGCCCTACTCTTTCATGTCCTGTGCTTTTATTAATGCTCACGTTACATCCTTTCTCCGGAATGTCCTCTTTCCTTCTTCTCCCATATTTATTTAGAAAACTCCTGATCATTCTTCAACATCCCCTCAATTGATCATTTCTTTCTCTGTTCCATCCTGGTATCTGGCATATAAATCTACTACAGTGCCATTATATTATAATGTCAATACTGCCAGTTCCCTGATAGGAGGGACTGCTTCTTATTTTTGTGTTGTCTAGTGACAAGCACTGTGCCTGGTCCTACTCAGAATATCTCAAACAATGAAAGAATGAGGAGGCAGGATATTAATGATCATAATTTACTGACTGCTTAATGAGACAAGCACTGTGCTCAAACCTTATAAACATTATCTCATTTAATTCTACAGCCCAATGAGGTAAGTTCGATAATTATTCTATTTTGCTGATGATAAGTTTTAGGAAGTTAAAAAATATATGCAAAATCAATATATGCAAAGGAAGGGCTCCGATTCTTTGTTTTGTTTCCTGACCAGAGCTCAAACTCTTAACCTCAAATGTAGGCCTCTTCCCCAAGGACTGAACACAGGAAATACTATTCTGACTGTCAAAAAACTTTTTAAAGTCATGGATTATGCAAGCTAGTCACTTGAGAGTTTTATACTGATTCCAAGAAAAAAGTAAGAGTGACTCTCAAGCATGGTTTGTGAACACTTCGTGAGGGAAGTCTTACTAATGCCCTTGGGCATTACCAGGAAGAAGGATGGTTTCTCTAAGAACAAGTAATCCCAAAGCAACTTCCGTCCCTTCTGGAAGACAGGATTACTTGACAGGAAAACCAGGGAACTAGAGTCGGTGTGGGGGGGGGTATGACTCCCCAGCATCCTCCCCAGCCCTGCCCCACTGCATAGCAGTCATGCCGTTCTGGGTGTTGACCGAAGCTTCAGGGATAAGCACCATTAGGTCTAAACCAGTGTTTCTCTAAGCCCTGGTGTGTAGGACCACCATCTGCAGTGCTTGATAAAAATTAATTTCCCATTTCCATGCCCAGAGATTCTGAATCAGTAGGTTTGGTGCCAAGGAATCTGCCCCCAGTGGAATCCGATAGACCACAGCCACACTTCAGAAATGTGTGCGCAAACCAACCATGAGTGCCCATCCTTTTGCCAATGGGTTAAGACAATCAGAATCAGGTTTTATCCTGGTAATGGTCACCGGTCTACGTGTAGGGGCTAGGGTGACCAGCTGTCCCTGCTAGCCCAGGATCTTCCTGGTTTTAGCACCAAAAGTCCCATATCCTGGGACTTTTTTTTATTCTATCCCTAGAATAAAAGCCCAAAGCCTCACTCCCAAGCACATCAGGATTGCTGGTCACTCTAAAGGTCATGTAGGAGGTTGTCCTAGTCAAACTGAAAGAACAGTCTTCTATTCACACTTTCTCCCCTTTCCACCCTCCCTCTGGACACAAACAAGGAAGCACACTCTCCCCACTGCTGTTGGCAGTCAGCGTATATCCACAAAGGAAACTGGCCTGAGGACAAGACATGGGAGAAGGTAAACTACAAACAGCAGAACAGAGTCTCAGCCCTGGTTGTGCTGTGCTTGGAGTCTTCCCTACCTCTGTGCACTAATAAATGTTCTTATTGTTTATTCCAGGCTGACTCAGAGTTTCACCCTTGCAGGCAAAAACATCCTAACCGATGCAGTTTGGCAAATTATGATGTTAGGAAGAAATATGACCAAGTCCCTTTCAGACAAAATGAAGATCTGAACTAAAAAACAACACATAGGGTAAATCTGTCACTTTTGAATGTGCATAAGTAATTCCTCTGGGTTCTGTCTTATTGAAAGTTATAGGGGAAATGTGTGAAAACCTGCATCAGTACGTAAAATATTCTCTGAAACTTGATACCATGGCCTAAATCTAACAAGATTAAATTTAATAGCCATAATTGTAAAGCCCTACTTTTAGGCCCAAAACGGTAATTAATTTCACCAGTACAACATGGCAGAAACATGACTTAGGAGCAGCGCGTGTGAAAGATTTAGGGATTTTGGTCGACTGTAAGCTCAATATAAGCCCAAGGTGTGATGTGTTTGCCAAAGATGCTAATTCGATTGCAGGCTGCCTTACTGGAAGTGTAACAAAGATTTCCCCCAGGCCACACCAGCCTCAGTAACTTTTTATAGAACAGGGCTTTTCTGCTTCTCCAACCACCTGTGTTCTCCTGTTCGGCCCATGAGAATTCTAGATGCCCTCCCCCGACCAAGTCTTTCTGGGACGTTTTTAGAATCTTATTGTAAACTTGTCCCTCTACTTTCTTTTTGGACATTATTTCTTTTTGGACAGCCTGGATTAATCTGGCTGTCTGCTTTTTACGTTCTTGTGTTTAAGCTACTAATCGCTGAAGAGAATCAGATATATGACAGCACCACGAACTCTTCTCGGTATCCCCAGCCAGGCCCTCTGCACTGTTCAGCAATCTTTCATGAGCCCCAGACAGAGCTGTGTCCTATTCCCCATTAATTTTCCCTCCTCTCCTCAAGACCCACACCTCACCTCTCCCGGGGATGGCCTAGCCTCTCTCTTCATGAAAACGTAACCTGCATTAAGATAGCCCTTGCTTTCATCGGCTCCCTCAGGACTTCAGCCCCATGATTTCCTGGACAACCGCATGGAGTGTCCACCCCAAACTGAGAGATACAGAGACCTGTAGAGGCCGATAAGCATCTCAAACCGGCATCTTCTGAGCATCTCCACGTGTTCCACGAACCCGTTTGGTCCCAGGGCTTCTGTCATTGCAGGGCCAGGAACCAAAGTGCCGGCAGGGGTCCTCTAGGTGCCAAGTAAGGCTGTGTCCAACTAACACTGTCAGCTGGTGCCCCCGTATCTCAAGAAGAAGAGCTCCTTCAGCTTGCTGCTAACAAACAGAGGAGCTGGAAGTGAATGCCTTTTCTCTTTTCCCATTCCCACCTTCACTCTCCCCTCCCCCACACCCACCAGGGGCAAAAAACACTTCTTCATCATTTCACCAAATAAAAAACTCTTCTGGAAACTGACTCATATAACTGACTGCTGCAGAGTCTGTTCCCGAATTTACCCATCGTTCCTAGGCGTGCCTCAGCCCAGCCATGAACACAACCCAGGCCCAAGATTAGTCTCCTGCCCTGGACAACTAGAGGCCAGTGAACAGAAAGTCAAGTTCCTGACTGCACCTTGGAGCCTCCCACCTCCGCAGATAGGGCTCTCCCTGGCTTCGCCACTGCTCTGTGTGTGACACCTCTCACCTCTTCAGAGTTTGTTTCTCTCCAGAATCTTCATCTTCTCTCTCTGGACTTTTTCTTTTTTTGGATCTAGACATCCTCAAGTCTTTCCAACCCCTCCAGAAATAATAAAACAAGAAATTAAAAAAGAAATCTCTTGACTCAGTAGCACAAACTAATAAAAATGTGTCCCAGAGTAGAATCTCATAGGAATCCACCTCCATAAATGAGCTCACATCTTTCTTTCTTCTTGGAGTATTGCTAGTGGGATTGGCTAAGCAGGGACAGTCTTTCGATGGAGGGGGTGTTGGGGGAAGGACAGAGGGCTCGATGTGAGGAGTACAGTGAAGTGAACAGAGAGAGAGGCCCAGGGTACATTTTCCTGCTTCTCCTCCTTCTTCAGTGCTGGAGTTGGGTCGCAGAAGAAGAGAACGTAAGCTCAGTCTCCGGAGCCTGATTGCCCCCAGGCAGGTGGGCACTGAGCGATCCCAGCTTGGCCAGCCCCTTCTGTGTGTTCCTGTGGTGGCTCAGCACTGACGCATCTTTGTTCCCTTTAGTTCCTGCTCCTGGGCCTCCACAGAAGGCCACCCTCACCCCAGCAAGGACCCTGATTCATAGCCTCTCTGCCATCAGCTTAGTTTTTCCAGTGTCACTATGTTGTAGCCCCCATTAGCTTTTGCCCAACTTTCCAATGTCCCCCAACCCTTCTCTCCTCAACCAATTTTGTGTTCCACCGCCACCCCAATCTATGGAAACCTTTCTCACTGAGGTCCCTGATGACCACCTTGTTGCCTAATTCAGTTAATGTTGTCTGGGGCCTTTATTCTTGAATTCTCGACAATATTCAATGCTGGCTTTATTCATCTTTTCTTGAAACTTTTCTTACTTGGCTCCCATGAAATCACTTGCTTTAGTCCCTCTTTCTACCTCCCAGGTCATTTAATCTCAGACTCCTGAGTTGTCATCTCTTATTTCCGTAAGTATTAGTGTTTCCAAAGACTCTGGTCTTTTCCCTGTATCTTACTCTCCTCCCCCCCGATCCTTGAGTGATTGCACCCAACCCCATGGTCTCAACCACCACCTACAGACCACCAACTTCCAAAGCTACATCTTTTATCAATCTCTCATCTGAGTTACGAAGCCATTTCCCCCCTAAATATATGTTAGAGGCTTCAAATTGAACCCCAAATCATGCTCCCTCCACCCCAGCCCTAGGCCTTCTCCTCCTGTGACCTGAACCGGTGTTAATGATACTGTGTTCAAGACCTGGGTGCCTTCTGCAACTCCTCTGTTTCTGCCACTCACCCACATTTCTTCTGTGGGTTAAAACCTCATGTCTTCTCTAAAGGTTCAAGTTCCACTGACTGAGTTTAATGCCTTTATCACTGTCTAGATGATGGTGATATACTCCTAAAATGTCTCCTTACCTCTATCTAATGCCCTACCCTCTCCCCACTACCTGGCTATTCTCACTATTACCAGATAACATTTTTTCTAATGATATGATCATCTCATTCTCTTGCTTCAAGTCCTTTAGTAGTGGCTTCTCACAGACTTCAAGACAAATGCCAAATCCTTTATCAGGAACTGTAAGGCTATTATCACCTGCTCTTGCTTCCCTTTCCAGCCTATTTATTTATCAGCACTCTCCAGCTCGGTCCTCATGCTATAGCAAAAAGAAGCTACAGTTCTCAGTACCATGAGAATTATCTAGCACCATGAATGAATAAATAAGTCATTGAATTGGAGAAAAAGCCTTCTTCCTTGTCTTAAAAAACATCAGCTTAACCCCAAACATCCTTGTTAATTGCATACCTGTATGTTTCTCCCAACACTAGATTGTGTGGTCACTAAAGGCAGTAGTGGGTTTTTTTTTTTTTTTCATATTTCTCTCTCTCTCATGCATAGCCTGGCCTGTTGTACTGTTCAATAAATGGATGGAAGCAAAAACAGAAGAGAGAGAAAAAGGGAGAAAAAGAGAGAAATAGAAAAGGCAGAAGTGCAAGAGAAAGAAAGAAGAGAAAATGGAAGTGAAAAAGAGAAGAAAGAAAGGAAGGGAGGAAGGGGAAAAGGGAGGAAAGAAAGAAGGAAGGAAGGATGGGAAGGATGGGAAGGAAGGAAGGGAGGGAGGAAGGAAAGACAGGCTGTCCTTAAATAAGGGCACTATTTTACAATTGCTTTCAAATAATATTCTGGTCTTGGCCTGACTCTGTTTTACAAACACACGAAGCCCCTAAAGCTTACCATATAATTTTTTAAGTCACGCAACCTTGTAAGAGAATTTCTGTTTGAGAGACAGAAAGAATACTTTGCCTTAAGCATCTAAGAATCTTTTTGGAAAGTAAGCATCTAAGCATTTGCAGACATCAGGGGATTTTTTGAAGAAAAGGAGAAAAGGAATTGAGCAGCATCATTAGCTTTGTGTCTCATTAATATCCAAACCAGGTATATCTTTAGCAAACAGGAGAGAGAATATTAAATTTCCCCTGTCTTCTAATTGACTATTCTAAGTACCCTAGACTCCCAATCTAGGCAGAATGAGGAGCCTGGAGTAAGAACTCCTGCAAGATTAAATAAGGTTAGATTCCCTTCTTCCAGGTTCCTCGTCTATAACTCACACCATGTAAGAGCCCTTTCCTTTTGTCTCAGGAGCTTCACCTTTCCTCCAGCTGATATGTGGGGCATAAGGCATCCTAGATAATGGGGAAGGGATTTGAGTGCCAAAGTGTCCGGGAAAATCCCCCATTGCTAAAAGGCCTGTCATTAGATGTCACCAGCTCATATAAAGATCAGAGGAACTTCCCAGGAGAAATTCCATGGACTACGGTGAAAATCCTTGGGATCAAGATAATGCGTTCTCTCTCCCAACAGCACTCATGTAAATTGGGAGCTCATAAGCTGATGTTAGGAGGAAAAATATTACATGTTTGACCTCTAAAGGCTTTGGCCAGAAATGTATACTTTCAAGAGGTTTGATTTGTTCATTGCTTATCTCTTGCTCATGAGGAAGAAATAGAGCTGAACGCTCACAAATGGCTCAGTGAACTACAATCAAATGGGATGAAACATGGCTGCAAACGGCATGAAGTGAGTGGCTCAAGTGAAGGAGGGGAATGGTTGGCAGGAGCCAGGGTGTCTTCACTGGGATGGAGAGGGCTTTGGACTTGACTCTGTAGGCAGTGAGAAACTACTCATGGCCGAGATATTAAGCTCAAAAGTGAAAGAGATCTAATTTTAGGAAGGGGATTCTGGCAGCAAGTAGAAGAAAGAGAATGAAGACCAGGAGATCAGTTAGGAGGTTTTGGCAATAATCCAAGGTAGGTATAATAGAGTCCAAATTTAAGCAGCAAAAATGAAGAGTGGTGGTGAAAAGCTGAAGGAGAGAAAGGGGGAAATTAAGTAAGAGAAATAGTCATGGTAGTAGGAGACCTTTTCCCGTACTTCACCTGACTCCAACCAAGTTGTCTAATTTCATTAGCTGCTCCCCAACCTTACAAGCATGCAGGGGAGCACATCTTTTCTACTCTCTACAAATCTCTGCATTTAAAGCAGAACTTCTCACCAGCATTGCCCATTAGCAGCATCTTTTGAACTTTTTAACATTAATGATTCCTGGGCACTGTGCCACTTTCTCTCCTTGTTGTCAGTTCGGTGGGGTACTCTTGGTCAGCAAAATCACTGCTTTAAAATGAAATCACATCAACAAATACATGCTCCAGACATTAAAAAGATGAACACTCCTTAACTCTTCAGGAGCCTTGCCACACCATGCCTTTTAAATTGTCCCAATACAAAAATAAGCAACATATTTGCCTGTTCAAATATGTGAAATGCACTTCCTGTTCTGTGGTTATGTATGGTGTTCTGTTGACTGCTTATGACACATTTTCTTTTGGATATAATTGAAATAAGAATCAGTGAAGAATAATGAAAAACAGAAACTTGCCAGATTACTAAAATGATTTCATATAAAATAACACACTTATTCAGTTACTCTCCCACCTGATGCCTGTCAGAATTACATCTGGTGAGTGTTAAACTCTGGGGCCTGTCTCTAGAGATTCTTATCCAAAAGGATTAGAGAAGGAGCCAGAAACTGAATTGTATTTAGCTTCCCCAGGTACTTCTGATGTGGGTGGCTCACAGGCCATGCTTTGGGAAACATGCATTCTCTGTCTTGTACTTGGTTCATAGTGTATCAGTAAAAGGTGTCCAACTTTTGCTTCATCTACAAAGATTTTTGACTCCTCCCTCACTGAATCCAGGTGTCATTAGTTTGGAAATCAGCCTCCTCAAAACCATAAAGAGACTGATGTCAGTGAGCACCATGGTGGCATGAAAAGCTCTTTTTATCCCTCTCCTCTTCAATCTATGACATGTGAAGGATCCAGAATCCAACAGAGATTCCTCTGCCCAGCCCACCAGGACACCAGAGAGGTCCACACATCTGTACACCTGAAGGTGGGTGGACTGAAATTCATGGACGAGGCAGACTGGGGAAGCAGTGCAGGCAGTGCCCAGAAGCCCAGCCTCCTGACTGCAGTGGCTGAGCTGCAGCCCCAGAGAACCCAGTAGCAGGAGAGGAAGAGGCACATGTTACTCCAGCCTCCTGGCTACATCGGAACCTGTGAGCACAGTGAGCTGGGCAGTGCAAGCAGCAGGGCCCATGACCCTGGTTCCTCCAGCTGGGGTACCACTTTCAACTCTAGTCCTCCACAACTGCCACTGCTGGCAGCACCCACAAACCCAACAACCCCAGATGTGGTAGAGGTACTGGTGACCCTGACTCTTCCCCCACCCTTCCCCTCCCCTTGCCATGGCATCAATGCCCTCAATCTAGGTGACCCTGGGTGCAGTGGAAGCTCCTGCCATCCCAGTGTCCCCAGCTGCAAAGCCAGCAACAGTAGTGACACTAGCAGCTGCAAGGCACCAGTGACCCAGAGGTACAGGCAATGATAATGATGACACCAGTGACACCTCTGGCAGAGGCAGTGGAAGGTGGAAAGTGCCAGTTCTCTAATATAGCCAGAGGCAGTTCAGGTAAGAAATCAAAACTTTGTGCTATAATGCCACCTGCTGAAAATCAAAAGAAAAGTTTTAATTACCAACCAGTTGAGTTGTTAGAATCAAAATTTTAAAAGCTTTATCTAAATAAGAAAGGTGTTTGCTGTTTCAAATGTACCAATTGAGGAACAACTCATCAAGCACCATGAAAAACCATGGTAACATAGTTATCACAAAAAGAAAACGACAGTTCTCCAGAAATCAAACTTAAAGTCACAGAATACTGCAATCTGACTGAAAGAAAATTCAAAATAGCTGTCATAAAGAAACTCAGTGAGCTACAAGAAAACTAAGAAAGGCAGTTCAGTGAGCTCAGGAGTAAAATTAATGCACAGAAGGAACACTTTACTGGAATGAGCTCTTAAAAAAAAAAAAAAAACACCAGAATTTCTGGAGCAGAATAACCCAATAAATGAGTTGAAGAATGCATTAGAAAGCATTGGAGAGAGGACCTTCAAGATGGTGGAGGAGTAACACATGGAGATCACCTTCCTCCCCACAAATACATCAAAAATACATCTACATGTGGAACAGCTCCTACAGAACACCTACTGTACGCTGGCAGAAGACCTCAGATTTCCCAAAAGGCAAGAAACTCCCCAGGTACTGGTCTGTGTGGCTGACAGGGTCTTGGTGCTCTGGCCGGGTGTCAGGCCTGAGCCACTGAGGAGGGAGAGCCAAGTTCAGGACATTGGTCCACCAGAGACCTCCCGGCCCCTTGTAATATCAGTTGGCAAGAGCCCTACCAGTGATCTCCGTCTCAACGCTAAGACCCAGCTCCACTCAACATCCAGCAAGCTCCAGTGCTGGACACCCCATGCCAAACAACCAGGAAGACAGGAACACAACACCACCCATTAGCAGAGAGGCTGCCTAAAATCATAATAAGATCATAGACACCCCAAAACCCACCATCGGATGCGGTCCTGCCCACCAGTAAGACAAGATCCAGCCTGATCCATCAGAACACAGGCAAGGGAGGGTGGGAGGGGGAAGCAAGATGGAGGAAATATGGAGATATATGTATACATATAGCTGATTCACTTTGTTATAACACACCACTGTAAAGCAACTATACTTTAATAAAGATGTTAAAAAAAAAAAAAAAGAACAGAGGCAAGAGTCCCCTCCAGCAGGAAGCCTACACAAGGCACTGAACCAACCTTACCCAATGGGGGCAGACAGCAAAAACAACAGGAACTATGAACTTGCAGGCTCTGAAAAGGAGACCCCAAACACAAAAAGTTAAGCAAAATGAGAAGACAGAGAAATACACAGTAGATGAAGGAGCAATGTAAAAATCCACCAGACCAAACAAATGAAGAGGAAATAGGCAGACTACCTGAAAAAGAATTCAGAGGAATGACAGTAAAGATGATCCAAAATCTTGGAAATAGAATGGAGAAAATACAAGAAACATTTAACAAGGACCTAGAAGAACTAAAGAGCAAACAAACAATGATGAACAACACAATAAAGGAAATTAAGAATTCTCTACAAGGAATCAATAGCAGAATAGCTGAGGCAGAAGAACGGATAAGTGACCTGGAAGATAAAATAGTGGAAATTACTGCAGAGCAGAAAAAAGAAAAAAGAATGAAAAGAACTGAGGACAGTCTCAGAGACTTCTGGGACAACATTAAATGCACCAATATTTGAATTATAGGGATCCCAGAAAAAGAAGAGAAAAAGAAAGGGACTGAGAAAATATTCGAGGAAATTATAGTTGAAAATTTCCCTAATATGGGAAAGGAAATAGTCAATCAAGCCCAGGAAGCACATAATAGGAACATACATATTGATAATTACCTTAAATGTAAATGGATTAAATTGTCCAACCAAAAGACATAGACTAGCTGAATGGATACAAAAACAAGACCCATATACATGTTGTCTACAAGAGACCCACTTCAGACCTAGGGACATATACAGACTGAAAGTGAGGGGTGGAAACAGAGATTCCATGCATATGGAAACCAAAAGAAAGCTGGAGTAGCAATTCTCATATCACACAAAATAGACTTTAAAATAAAGACTATTACAAGAAACAAAGAAGGACACTACATAATGATCAAGGAATCAAGCCAAGAAGATATAACAATTGTAAATATTTATGCATGCAATATAGGAGCACCTCAAAACATAAGGCAAATGCTAACAGCCATTAAAGGGGAAATTGACAGTAACATAATAATAGTAGGGAGCTTTAACACCCCACTTTCACCAATGGACAGGTCATCTAAAATGAAAATAAATAAGGAAACACAGCTTTAAATGACACATTAAACAAGATGGACTTAATTGATATTTATAGGACATTCCATCCAAACACAACAGAATACACTTTCTTCTCAAGTGCTCATAGAACATTCTTCAGGATAGATCATATCTTGGGTCACAAATCAAGCCTTGGTAAATTTAAGAAAATTGAAACCTTATCAAGTAACTTTTCTGACCATAATGTTATAAAACTAGATATCAATTACAGGGAAAAAAATGTAAAAAATACAAACACATGGAGGCTAAACAATACACTACTAAATAACCAAGAGATCACTGAAGACAACAAAGAGGAAATCAAAGAATACCTAGAAAAAATGACAATGAAAACACAATGAACCAAAAGCTATGGGATGCAGCAAAAGTAGTTCTAAGAGGGAAGATTATAGCAATACAATCCTCCCTCAAGAAATGAGAAACATCTCAAATAAACAACCTAATATTACATCTAAAGCACTTAGAGACAGAAGAACAAAAAAAGCAAAGATCTATAAAACTGAAAGCTGGTTCTTTGAGAAGATAAACAAAATTGATGAACCATTAGCCAGACTCATCAAGAAAAAAAGGGAAAAGACTCAAATCAATAGAATTAGAAATGAAAAGGGAGAAGTAACAACTGACACTGCAGAAATACAAAGCATCACAAAAGACTACTACAAGCAACTCTATGCCAATAAAATGGACAACCTGGAAGAAATGGACAAATTCTTAGAAAAGCACAACCTTCTGAGACTGAACCAGGAAGAAATAGAAAATATAACAGACCAATCACAAGCCCTGAAACTGAAACTGTGATTAAAAGTCTTCCAACAGACAAAAGCCCAGGACCAGATGGCTTCACAGGCAAATTCTATCAAACGTTTAGAGAAGAGCTAACACCTATCCTTCTCAAACTCTTCCAAAATAGTAGAGGGAGGAACACTCCCAAACTCATTCTAAGAGGCCACCATCACCCTGATACCAAAACCAGACAAAGATGTCACAAAAGAAGAAAACTATGGGCCAATATCACTGATGAACATAGATGCAAAAATCCTCAACAAAATACTAGCAAACAGAATCCAACAGCACATTAAAAGGACCATACACCATGATCAAGTGGGGTTTATCCCGGGAATGCGAGGATTCTTCAATATCCTCAAATCAATCAATGTGCTACACCATATTAACAAACTAAAGAATGAAAACCATATGATCATCTCAACAGATGCAGAAAAAGCTTTCAACAAAATTCAACACCCATTTATGATAAAAACCCTGCAGAAAGTACGCATAGAGGGAAATTACCTCAACATAATAAAGGCCGTATATGACAAACCCACAGCTAACATCGTTCTCAATGCTGAAAAACTGAAACTATTTCCACCAAGATCAGGAACAAGACAAGGTTGCCCACTCTCACTCCTATTATTGAACATAGTTTTGGAAGTTTTAGCCACAGAAATCAGAGAAGAAAAAGAAACAAAAGGAACCCAAATCGGAAAAGAAGAAGTAAAACTGTCACTGTTTGCAGATGACATGATACTATATATAGAGAACCCTAAAGATGCTACCAGAATACTACCAGAGCTAATCAATGAATTTGGTAAAGTAGCAGGATACAAAATTAATGCACAGAAATCTCTTGTATTCCTATACACTAATAATGAAGAATCTGAAAGAGAAATTAAGGAAACACTCCCATTTACCATGGCAACAAAAAGAACAAAATACCTAGGAATAAACATACCTAAGGAGACAAAAGACCTGTATGCAGAAAACTATAAGACACTGATGAAAGAAATTAAAGATGATACAAACAGATGGAGAGATATACCATGGTCTTGGATTGGAAGAATCCACATTGTGAAAATGACTATACTGCCCAAAGCAATCTACAGATTCAGTGCAATCCATATCAAACTACCAATGGAATTTTTCACAGAACCAGAACAAAAAATTGTACAATTTGTATGGAAACACAAAAGACCCTGAATAGCCAAAGCAATATTGAGAAAGAAAAACAGAACTGGAGGAATCAGGCTCCCTGACTCCAGACTAAACTACAAAGCTACAGTAATCAAGACAGTATGGTACTGGCACAAAAACAGAAAGATAGATCAATGGAACAGGATAGAAAGCCCAGAGATAAACCCACACACATATGGTCACTTTATCTTTGATAAAGGAAGCAAGAATGTACAATGGAGAAAAGACAGCCACTTCAATAAGTGGTGCTGGGAAAACTGGACAGCTACATGTAAAAGAATAAAATTAGAACACTTCCTAACACCATACACAAAAATAAACTCAAAATGGACTCAAGACCTAAATGTGAGTCCAGACACTATAAAACTCTTAGAGGAAAACATAGGCAGAACACTCTATGACATAAATCACAGCAAAATCCTTTTTGACCCACCTGCTAGAGAAAGGGAAATAAAAATAAAAATAAACAAATGAGACCTAATGAAACTTAAAAACTTTTGCACAGCAAAGGAAACCATAAACCAGACGAAAAGACAGCCCTCAGAATGGGAGAAAATATTTGCAAACGAAGCAACTGACAAAGGATTAATCTTCAAAATATACAAGGAACTCATACAGCTCAATATCAAAAAAACAAACAACCCAATCCAAAAATGGGCAGAAGACCTAAATAGACATTTCTCCACAGTAGATATACAGATTGCCGACAAATACATGAAAGGATGCTCAACATCACTAATCATTAGAGAAATGCAAATCAAAACTACAATGAGGTATCACCTCACACCAGTCAGAATGGCCATCATCAAAAAATCTACAAACCATAAATGCTGGATAGGGTGTAGAGAAAAGGGAACCCTCTTGCACTGTTGGTGGGAATGTAAATTGATACAGCCACTATGGAGAACAGTATGGAGGTTCCTTAAAAAGTAAAAATAGAACTACCATATGACCCAGCAATCTCACCACTGGGCATATACCCTGAGAAAACCATACTTCAAAAAGAGTCATGTACCAAAATATTCATTGCAGCTCTATTTACAATAGCCAGGACATGGAAACAACCTAAGTGTCCATCAACAGATGAATGGATAAAGATGTGGCACATATATACAATGGAACATTACTCAACCATAAAAAGAAACGAAATTGAGTTATTTGTAGTGAGTTGGATGGACCTAGAGTCTTTTGTACAGAGTGAAGTAAGTCAGAAAGAAAAACAAATACCACATGCTAACACATATATATGGAATGTAAAAAAAGAAAAAGGTTTTGAAGAACCTGGGGGCAGGACAGGAATAAAGATGCAGACATAGAGAATGGACTTGAGGACACGGGTAGCGGGAAGTGTAAGCTGGGATGAAGTGAGAGAGTGGCATGGACATATATACACTACCAAATGTGAAATAAATAGCTAGTGGGAAGCAGCTGCATAGCACAGGGAAATCAGCTCGGTGCTTTGTGACCACCTAGAGGGGTGGGATAGGGAGGGTGGGAGAGAGGCTCCAGAGGGAGGGCATATGGGGATATATGTATACATATAGCTGATTCACTTTGTGATGCAGCAGAAACTAACACACCACTGTAAAGCAATTATACTCCAATAAAGATGTTAAAAAAAAAACAAAAAAAAACATTGGAAATAGAGCAGACCATATGGAAGAGAATTAGTGAGCTCAAAGATAGAAATATAGAAATGATTCAGGTAAAAGAGGAGAGAGAACTATGATTTTTAAAAGTGAAGAAATTCTACAAGAACTATCCAACTCCATTACGAAAGGCAACAGAAGGATACTGGGAATCCCTGAAGGAGAGGAGAGGGAGAAGGGAGAGAGTTTATTTAAAGAAATAACAGTTAAAAACTTCCCAAACCTCATGAATTAACTAGATTTACAAGTCCATGAAGCTAAGAGATCATCTAATTTTCTAAATGCAAAAAATAACCTTCTCTAAGACATATTATATTAAAGCTGTTAAAAGTTATTGATAAAGACTTTTCAGTTTGGGTGGGGGGGGGAGGCAGTAACCTACAAAGGAACCCTATTAGGCCATTAGCAGATTTCTCAGCAGAGACTCTACATGTCAGGAGAGAGTGGAATGACACATCCAAATATTGAAAGATGTAAACTATCAGACAAGAATACTCTCTCCAGCAGTTATCCTTCAGATATGAAGGAGAAATAAAGGCTTTCTCAGACAGACAAAGGCTGAGTTCATCCCCACTAGACCTGTCTTATAAGAAATGTTGAAAGGAGATTTTCTATGGGAAATGAAAAGGTAAAAGTACACAAAACTATTAGTAAGTTGATAAATAGACAGAATCAGGAAACTGCAATTCTATATCAGAATAGATTGTTAAACACATAATTATAGCATAAAAGATAAAGGGAAAGAGGCAGTAAAAATTCTTTAATTTGGTAACAAATGCACAATATAAAAAGGGATAATTTGAGACAACAAAAACTTAAAGGGGGAAGAGTTAAAAGACAGAGCCCATTTGCCAAATGAAGATATGATACTATCTGCAGAAAAGGGACTATTTTATCTATGAGATATTTTATACAAACCTCATGGTAACCACAAAACATGAATTTAGAGCACAGACACAAAACATAAAAAGAGGAAACTGAGAAAAACATCATGAGAACCACTAAACTAGAAAGGCAGACAGAAACACAAGGAAAAAGAAACAATGGAGATATGGAGCAACCAGAAAACAAAAGATAAAATGACAGTACTAAGTCCTCACTTATCAGTAATCACCCTAAATGTAAATGGCTTGAATTCATCAATCAAAAGACATAGAATGGTTGTTTGGATTAAAAACAAGGCCCACCTATATGCTGCCTCTAGGAGACTCATCTCAGCTCCAAAGACAAACATAGGGTCAAAGTAAAGAGATAGAAGATGATACTCCAAGCAAATGGCAGCCAAAAGAAAACAGGTATATCCATACTCAGACAAAATACATGTCAAGCCAAAACAGGTAACACGAGACAAAAGTGGACATTACACAATGATAAAGGGGACAACCCATCAAGAAGCCATAACATTTATGAATACATATGCACCTAACATGAGAGCACCAAAATACATAAAGCAATTGTTAATAGACCTAAAGGGAGAAATTGACAGCAACACAATAATAATAGAGGACTTTAACACCCCACTTACATCAATGAATAGATCATCCAGACAGAAAGTCAACAAGGAAACAGCAGCCTTACGTGAAACATTATACCAGATGAACTTAATAGATTTATATAGAACATTCCATCCAAATGGAGCAAAGCACACATCCTTCTCAAGCACACATGGAACTTTCTCAAGAATAGACCATATGTTGGGACACAAAACAAGTCTCAAATTTAATAAGATTGATATCATATCAGGCACCATTTCTGATCACAATAATATGAAACTACAAATCAACTACAAGAAGAAAGCTGGACATTACACAAGTACATGGAGACTAGACAACATGCTATTGAACTATTGGGTCAATGAAGAAACCAAAAGAGATATTAAAAAAAATACCCGAAGACAAATAAAAATGAAAACATGATATACCAAAAATCTATGGGATACAGCAAGCAGTAGTACTTAGAAGGAAGTTTATAACAACAGGTTAACCTCAAGAAATAAGAAAAATCTCAAATAAACAATCTAACCTTAAACTAGAGGAACTACAAAAAGAAGAACAAATGAAGCCCAGTGTCAGTAGAAGGAAGGAAAAAATAAAAATCACAATGGAAATAGATGAAATAGAGACTAAAAAGACAACAGAAAACATCAATGAAACTCACAGCTGGTTCTTTAAAAAAAATAAACAAAATTGTCATAGCGTAAGCTAGACTTACTAAGAAAAGAAGGGACCCAGATAATAAAATCAAAAAAAAAAAAAGAGGAGAAATTACAAAGGATACCACAGAAATACAAAAGATTATAAGAGAATACTATGAACAGCTATATGCCCACAAATTGGACAACCTAGAAGAATGGATGAATTCTTATAATCAACCAACCTCTGACGACTAATTCATGAAGAAATAGAAAATCTGAATAGATCAATCATTAGGAGATTGAAATAGTAATCCAAACCTTACCAAAAAACAGAAGTTCAGAACCAGATGCCTTCACAGGTGAATTCTACCAAACATTCAAAGAAGATTTAATACATTATTCTTTTCAAACTCTTCCAAAAAAATTGAAGATGAGAGAACACTTCCTAACTCACTTTATGATTTATAACAAAATCAAACAAAGAGAGCATGAAAAAAGAAAATTCAGGCCAATATCTCTGATGAATATAGATGCAAAAACCTCAACAAAATATTAGCAAACTAAATACAACAATATATTAAAAGGATCATACACCATGATCAAGTGGGATTTATTCCAGGTTTCAATATCTACAAATCAGTTAATGTGATATACCACATTAACAAAACAAAGAATGAAAATCTTATGATCATCACAATAGAGGCACTGATGCATTTATGATAAAAATTCTCAATAAAGTGGGTACAGAAGAAATATATCTCAACCTAATAAAGGCCATATATGACAAATCCAAAGCTAACATCACACTCAAATGAAAAATTGAAAGCTATTTCTCCAAGATCAGAAACAAGATAAGGATGCCCACTCTCACCACTTTTACTCAACATAGTATTGGAAGTCCTAGCCACAGAAATTAATCAAGAAAAAGAAATAAAATGCATCTAAATTGGAAAGGAAGAAGCAAAACTCACTATCAGCAGATGACATGATTTTACATAAAGAAAAAACCTAAAGACCCCCACCAATAAACTATTAAAAATAATAAACTAATACAGTAAAGTTGCAGGGTACAAAGTCAATCTGCAAAAATCTGTTGCATTTCTATACAATAACAATGAACTAGCTGAAAGATAAAGAAAACAATCCCATTTACAGTCACAGCAAAAATAATAAAATACCAAGAATAAATTTAGCCAAGGAGGTGAAAGACCTGTACACCAAAAATTATAAGACACTGTTGAAAGGAACTGAATAAGACACAAATAAATGGAAAGATTTTCTGTGCTCATGGATTGGAATAATTAACATTGTTAAAATGTCCATATTACCTGTAGCAATCTACAGATTCAATGCAATCCCTATTAAAATCCCAACAACATTTTTCACAGAAGTAGAACAAAAAATCCTAAAATTTGTATGGAATGATAAAAGACCCTGAATAGCCAAAGCAATCTTTAAAATAAAGAACAAAGCTGAAAGTACACTTCCTGCTTTCAAATTATACTATGAAGCTATAGTAATAAAAACAGCATGGTATTGGAAGAAAAACAGACACACAGATCAGTGGAACAGAACTAAAGCCCAGAAATGAACCACACATATATGGATAATAAATTTATGACAAAGGAGCAAAGAACATACTATGGAGAAAGGACAGTCTCTTCCATAAATGGTGTTGGGAAAACTAGACAGCCACATGCACAAGAACAAAACTAGACCACAATCTTATACAATACACAAAAATTAACTCAACATGGATTAAAGAC
This sequence comes from Globicephala melas, assembly GCF_963455315.2. Classification (NCBI taxonomy): domain Eukaryota; kingdom Metazoa; phylum Chordata; class Mammalia; order Artiodactyla; family Delphinidae; genus Globicephala; species Globicephala melas. The sequence goes on from NC_083317.1 coordinate 97,750,824, forward strand.
TTCAGTGTAAGACCTGAAACCACAAAACTCCTAGAGGAAAGCATAGGCAGTATACTCTGACATTGGTCTTAGCAATGTCTTTCTAGATATGTCTCCTCAGGCAAGGGAAACAAAAGCAAAAATAAACAAATGCGACTACATTAAAATAAAAAGCTTCTGCAGAGAAAAGGAAGCCATCAACAAAACAAAAAGACAACTTACTGAATGAAGATTTTTGCAAATCATATATCTGATAAGGTGTTGATATCCAAAATATATAAAGAACTCAAACAATCCAACTAAAAATGCGCAGAGGATCTGATTAGACATTTTTCCAAAGAAGACATACAGATGGCCAACAGGCACATGGAAAGATGTTAATCATCACTAATTATTAGGGAAATGATAATCAAAACCACCATGAGATATTTCTTCACACACGTTAGAATGGCTATTATCAAAAAGTCAAGAAACAGGGGCTTCCCTGGTGGTGCAGTGGTTGAGAGTCCGCCTGCCGATGCAGGGGACACGGGTTCATGCCCCAGTCCGGGAAGATCCCACATGCCGCGGAGCGGCTGGGCCCGTGAGCCATGGCCGCTGAGCTTGCGCGTCCGGAGCCTGTGCTCTGCAATGGGAGAGGCCACAACAGTAAGAGGCCCATGTACAGCAAAAAAAAAAAAAAAAAGTCAAGAAATAACAAGTGTTGGCAAGGATGTGGAGAGAAGGATGCCCTCATACACTGTTGATGGGAATGTAAATTGGTTCAGCCACTATGAAAAACAGTACGGAGATTCCTCAAAAATTAATAATACAACTACCGTATGACGCAGCTAGTTCACTTTTGGGTATTTATTCAAAGAATAAGAAAACACTAAGTTGAAAAGATCTATGCACACCTATGTTTACTGAAGCATTGTTTACAATAGCCAAGATATGGAAACAATCTAAGTGCCCATCAACAGTTGAATGGATATAGATAGATAGGTGTTGTATATACATATACACACACACACACAATGCTACTTAGCCATAATAAAGATAAAATCTTGCCTTTTGCAGCAACAGGGATGGACCTTGAGGGTATTATGCTAAAGTCAGATGGAAAAAGACAAATGCTGTATGATTTCATTCATATGAGGAATATAAAAATAAAATAAATAAATGAACAAACAAAATAAAACCAAATACATAGATACAGAGAGAATATAGTGGTTGCTAGAGGGTAAGGGGAATGGTGGGGGAGGGTGAAATGGGTAAAGGGGGTCAACTATATAGAGATAGATGGAAACTAAGCTTTTGGTGGTGAGCACACTATAATGTATACAGAATATCTAAATATCTAAATATTTAAATATTTAAATATTTAAATAAATATCTAAAATAAATATCTAAATATCTAAATATCATATTGTACATATGAAACATAACATTTAAACCAATGTTACCTCAATTTAAAAAACTGTAAAAGAAAATCTTTTGATATTCTATTTATTTGGGGGAGAAAATTATGACGTCTTATACTGTGGGTAGGGCTGCACGCTAGTTATAGAGATTGGGTGCATCTGTTCTCAGGCAGCTCTAATGCTAACTTTTCTGAGAGTGGGCTGGCTCTGGCCCCAACATGCGGTGATTTACAGAAAAAGCACTCCATGCTCATGGGGGGTCACACGAATACGGCATCTACCGTCAGACTTAGTCCAGGATCCAAGGGGTAACAAGTTGCGATTCATGACAAGGGTGGGTCTGAAGTCCAGGGCCGAAAGGTGGGTCAGGAACCAGATGAAATGGTCAGAAGATCCAGAGTGTAAAGAGGGAAACCAAGCACAAAAGAACTATAATAGCCTTGTGTGGACCCTAGAGTCATCTGCAGAACATAAACAAACAAAGAAACGAATGTCCAGATCTCCTCCCAGACTAACAAAATCAGTAACTCTGGAGGTGGAGCCATGAATATGCATTCTGAAAGTTCTCCAGGTAATTCTATGTGAAGCCAAGTTTGAGATTCACTCCTCTAAATATCTCCTTTCTCTGAATAACTTGTGGCCCTGAATGATGATGTTCATTGGCCTAGTTGCAAATGAAAAGGCTCAAATTCTAGTGCCTTTGGTTAATACCTATTAATCTTTCAAGACTCAGCTCCAATACTATGTCTGTAATATGTCTTTCCTGATTCCCAACCCAACCTCTTTGTTGCTCTGTGCTCTATTATACACAGTATATATATATATATATATATATATATATGGTTCTATCATAGCACCTATAAATCTCATGCACTTTATTTGTCTCTTCCATTTGGCTCCCAGGGGATATGATTTATGTGTCTTTGTATCCCCAGCCCACGTGGCATATAGTCTGGCACGTGACAGACCCTCAAAAAATGTTTATTGAATTCTTAAGAATTTATTTATTCTTAAATACATATTTAACCGCCATGTAACTTATTTTCAACAATTACAAAAGGAAGAGATTGAACTGCATTGTCTCTAAATCTTTATCCCTTTGAGATCTAAAATTCCTGATTGTTTTCCTCCCTATATCACAGAAAAAGTATATATATGATCCCAGAAATAATGCTTGAGGCTTGTGTTTCCCAAACTTTACATGCTACTTACCTGGGGATCTTCTTAAAATGCAAATTAAAATTTGGTAGGTCTGGGGTGAGGTTGAGATGCTGCATTTTTCATAAGCTCCCAGGTGATGTCGGTGCATCTGGTGAGTAGCACAATTTTAGGAGATGGAGACTGGTCGTAGCCCTTACTGGTGTGTTCACATCATACATTAGAAGGCAGATAAGGTTCTCCTCAGCACCAGACTCCTTGGGTTCAGATCCTGGCCCTGACACTTCTGTGAGACAAGGAATCATCTTAGCATATTTGCACCTCAACTTCCTCATCTGTAACACAGGGACAATGATAGAGTTTTTGTGAAAATAATGACATGATTCATGCAATCCTTATAATGGTGCTTCACGCATAGTAAACACAACACATGTGAACTCTACACTTTCACTCCTTTTCAGTCTGCTTGTTTCAGCAGTGATCAGTTCTATAGGCTCAGGAGCCCTGATATTTTTTAATCTTGAAAACAGTAGAGAGAAAATATTTTCCCTTCCTTACATTGAGAAGGTAAATACATCCACACACCCAGAAAGGATCAGAAGAGAGAAGAAAATTTAACTTGTCATTCTCCAGTAACATCATTCTCTGTCTTTTTACTCCATCGCTGCCCCAGTTGCAGCATTGAAAACATTGTGACATTTTACCATTTCAGAAAAGGTAAAATGCAGGGATTAAGATCCATGATAAAAAGAAATTTTGGCCAGAATATATGAACTGACAGTCAGTACAGCATAAATATCAGCACACACACACACACACTTTTTTTTTTTTTGCGGTACGCGGGCCTCTCACTGTTGTTGGCCTCTCCCGTTGCGGAGCACAGGCTCCGGACACACAGGCTCAGCGGCCATGGCTCACAGGCCTAGCCACTCCGCGGCATGTGGGATCTCCCCGGACCGGGGCACGAACCCGTGTCGCCTGCATCGGCAGGCGGACTCTCAACCACTGCACCACCAGGGAAGCCCACAAAGACACTTTTAATAGCAAGAGGCAAAGCTCATTTCCTGACACTAAGGTATAATTTAATAGCAAGCATAGGGCTCAGTTTCAGAGATGGAGGAAAGAATCAGAGAGAGAAAAGTAAAGGACAACAAAAACAGAAAATCTGACATTAGTAGCCCTCTGTCAGCATAAAAGGGAGAAAGAGAAAAGGAAGAAAGAGGTTCACAGCAATCATTATTGAGTCCTTACTATGTGCCAAGTGCTTCAGTATATGAGTTTTAAAAAAACAGTAACACTCTCCGTGGAAGATGTTAGGAACCTCATTTTAGAGATGAGGGACTTGGTGTAGGAGGGTTACACCTGCCAGACCTAGATTTGGCAGAGCTGAGATTTGAAACTGCTGCTGGTGGATACTCTACGACTCCAGTGAGTCCCATCTCCTGAAACAAACTTTGAAAGAATCTCCAGATCTGGGCTTTCTCAAGTTTAAATCAAGTTTAAGGTCACATAATAAATCACAAGCTAGGACAAAATGAAGTAGGAATGAATACATAAAACAGCTGAAATTATGCCAAAGATACATTCCACCTTTTAATAGCTTTCACCAAGAGTAAGTCCTGGGACCCAAACAAGTTAGTCAAACTTGTTACCTACCAGTCGGGTCAGCTTAGTTTACATTTCCCCTGGATTCCAGCCAGGTGCAGAATGGTATGCACTGTCCCTTCTTTTGCTTTAAGGTATATTTGGAGAAGAATGTCTGCCCTGCTGAGTGGTCCAAAGTACAAGACTCACCAGTAACTTGTATTCTGCCCCTGGCTTCTTCTTATATTGAAACAGAGGCTGTTTGGTTGCCGGCACTGCTTTGATTGGTGTAAATTCCATGGGGCCTCTGAGCCCTTGTTAAGTGAAGGAGGTTAACTCAGTGGCATTAAGAGAAATGCCAGGTTAATTCAGGGTCTTGAAAGATGGCTGATTTACACCCAGAGTTTAGTTAACCTAAAGTTCAGCCTATTTACTTATTTCTAAGCAAAACAGAATAGAGAGCCTGCCCTATTGGTTTGATCTCTATCTCACCATGAGTCAAGATCCTTTTTATATCCTGATTTATATACATTCACTGATTATATTACCTGCTTTTAATGCTGAACCTAACATGTTGCTTTTGGTTTTCACTACATTGAAAAAAAAAAACTTAGCCCTAGTTAAGACTTTCAGAGAGTCTATTTTTCATGCTTAGAAAAGTACAATTATTTCTTATTCAATTATAAGCTCCTGGATTAGAAGAAAGTCACTAATAGTGATACTGTTAAGGGGATCTAATAACTTGAACAATATTTCATCATTTAGGGGTCTCCTAAATAGTAAACTATTCAAATCTTTTCACTTTAACTTTTTTTTCCCACAGAATATATGAATAAAAGGAAAATAAGTTAGTCATATTCTATAATAATTAGTATGTCAGGAATTTCAACAGGCTGTAAAGAAGTACTTGAAATGGAAAATGACTGCAAATTCCAGGGTTTCTTTTTTTAACATATCCTAGGAATAAGGTATTCTAATGTATAGAGGATTATTGTCTATATTATATAGAGATTAAATATTGTCAAAGAATTACAATTTTCTAGATACTGAAGTGCCTTGGAAAATATAAATAATTTAATCTTTCTTTGATAAGTCAGAGGGTATTTAAAAATCTTACACATTTTTGGGGTCACAATAATAAATACCAATTATCACATTCTAACCTATTACTGCCAAAACACAAATGTCATTATTAAGAGAAATGCCAGGTTAATAGAGTGGCCAATAAACCATATTTTACTGTAACACACAATATTTTTTTTTAACACACAATATTTTGGAAGATGTGTCCACTCTTTGTATTTTCATTTAAACTGTATTATTAAGAAATAACTATTTTAGTGGTCATGAACCTCCACACTTTAGAACTAATCAAATGCAATTGCATATGATTTCTTGCCTCCTGCATGTCGTCATTACAAAAGGGGGATTTGGGGACTTTCCTGGCGGTCCTGTGGTTAAGATTCCATGCTTCCACTTCAGGGGGCATGGTACGATCCCTGGTCAGGGAACTAAGATCCCACATGCTGTGTAGTGCAGCCAAAACAAAAACGGCGGGGTAGGGGGAGGATTTGGCATGACAAATATATTCCTTATTCCTTACTAAAACCCATGTGACATGAAGAGCCAAACCAGTTATGAGCCACGTTTCAAATACACAAATGCAAATCTTAGAGATTCAACAATTTCTCATAAATCAATTCTCAACCTAAGGAGAGAAAACTTCCCATTCAACTTATAACTTGTAAGGAATCAACCAATTTTTCTATAGAAACTGGAAACAAACAGGTATACTTTTAAAATTATTTTAAGTCATTATGACTCCTGAGAGAAATGTGCTTTTGCAATATTACAAAAGGAACCTCAACTTTCTCATTTGGAGGATTTGGAGGATTTACCTGGTAACTAATATTGATATATTGACTATAAAATGCAGCTATTTTGTAAATGGACTGCATTAATGCAACCGGTAGCATTCACTGAATGCAATAAACATCCACCAAACTTTAAAACAGAAATAGTGACTGGAACATGCTCATCCATTATTTTCACAATAAAAACAGACATAGTCTTAACATTTCAGTCATAGAGAGATTTCTAAAATGTTAAATGCTTTTGTAATAAAAAATAATTGGGTGGGGGCTTCCCTGGTGGCACAGTGGTTGAGAGTCCGCCTGCCGATGCAGGGGACACGGGTTCGTGCCCCGGTCTGGGAGGATCCCACATGCCGCGGAGCGGCTGGGCCCGTGAGCCATGGCCGCTGAGCCTGCGCATCCGGAGCCTGTGCTCCGCAACGGGAGAGGCCACGACAGTGAGAGGCCCACGTACCGCAACAAAAATAAATAAATAATAATTGGGTGGGAAGCTGTTTTGAGGGTGGAGAATAATAAAAACATTCTGCACGTCAAATGGATCAAAGGGAAAAACTCTTGAAAACCACAGCCTCTTAATTATGGAACAATGATAAAAAAAAAAACCAGAATTGCTACATAATCATGGAAGAACTTCATGAAACCAGTTATCTGGGAAGTAGTTCTATAACTGTGCTCTCAGCAAGGTCTTCACAATTTATACAAATGTACTGGTTATAGTTCCACATCCCCATTGTCATCTACACTACTTATTTCTATCTTAGCTTCCTGAAGCCAATCTTCAAAATATATATATTTAAAAGTATGTTTATAATTTCAAACATCATCTTCTAAGAATATAATAATGTTTATATAACCAACTTAAAAAGATGTATTAGTTAACCAAAAGTTAAAAATAAAGCATATTAATATTACAATTTTTTCCCTATTCTTAGTTTTATTTTTGAATAAGCAAGTCATTCACATACTATAAGATTTAGAAGTTAATAATATTTTACAAACTTCTATATATTGTTGAGAGACATGACTATGCCCCAAGCAAGTCCTAAAAATAATAAACTTCCACTAATATCCTGTCTTGCTTTTCTTCCACATCCTGTTATAATATTTTAGCCCTCTAGTTTTAATTCTGCATCTGTATCTTCAGTATTTTGAGGCACTGCTTTAGCCAATATGCAGAATTTCATTATGACATGCTTTATAAACTGTGTAGCATTTAAATTTATATTTACAGACTTTATGCCATCTCTAGGAACTAAAATGGCTATCAAAATAAATTGCTTCTCCATCTCATTTGTGGCTAGAAGCCAACAGAATAGATAATACAGCTCTACCACATTTGCTGATTTGTTTGGTATTTGGCGTACGATAGCTTGAAAAGTTAATTACTTTTCATGAGTAGATGACTAAACTCTAGATTGCCAGCTCCTATGTTATGGGAATACTTGCATAGGAGAACAAGTATTCAGTACTGGGGCACAAAAAATTTGATAGAAAAAAGCATCACGTACAGAGGTTATTATAATACCTTGTTATTAGGGTTAAAATAGAAATGCGAGCCCAATGCTGGGTCAGCTCCACAGTGCTCTATTCCTCTCATATATCTCAGACCTGCTTCTATTACATTGCACCCAAGGAAGAAGGTAAGATACTACCCAAATAATTGAGAAATTATTAATAATTATAAATATGCTAAGTAAAGTAGAAGTGTATTTGGGAGTTCATAACTGAGAAAAACTCATCTGGTATGCCAGTGAAATTTAAAACAAGACCTGAAGGGAATGTAGGACAAAAGAAAATAGGGGAGAGAGGAATGTTCTAGGCAAAAAAAAAACCAGCCTGTGCAAAGGCCCTCAGGCAGGAAGAAAGGGCCCTGAGAAGCTACCTAGGAGCCTACGGCCTAGCATGTCCTCAGCACAATACACAGGGCTTCATTTAGAACCTAAAGAAGTGAAATGCAATGAAAACGTACTGTGTGCCTATCAGGGAATTTGACCACAGAGTCCGAGGCTGAGGTTTGACTAAACCTCTGGGTCTGGTCTTAATGAGTTTCAGTGGCGGTGGGGGGTTATACTCTCTTCAATCCCATAATCTTTGGGAGATGTGACAGAGCTAAAATCTCCTGCATTCTTTCCCTAAAAATAGGGTTTTATGAGCAGACATCTGGGGGAGAGTGAGGTCAGTCCCACTTGCTTCATGTTTGAGAAGTCAGAGGTGCTAGAACATCATGTTTAATGATGCAATCATTGATGATCAATTCCTTGATTAACTGTCTTGATATTAAGATTAAAACAAACTGAAGGAGAGCTACCTTCTAAATAGGAACAGAAAGCCTAAGAATAGAATGAAAGACAAATAAAGCAGCTATTCAAAGTCCTAAGTTGTCCAAACTTCCAATTAATTAAATGTGACAGAAAAAGTCATGGCAATGCTGCTACAGTTATTTATTTTTAATTTGTGTCTCCTACACTCCCAAAATCAATGGAAAAATCTCTAACGGCTGCACTGGTGTGATTACAGCAGAAAGCAGTTTCTAATTTTGAGTTCCTGCTTCTTATTATTCAGACAAGCTTTGGAATTTTTCTCCACAACTTCAATCTTGGTTGCTGCCCTGTTACTTAGCCAACATTGCATGATTTTAATTGAGTATGGCTGTATCTAAGAGGGAAAGGGCACCAACTTTGAAAAGCAAACATACCAGCATGGCTCAAGATTGCTAGCTGTTCTGCTGGCTGATACAAAATTTCTACAAATGTTGGAAACTGAATCACTATGGAATCAAAGTCCCCATTAAAATGCTCTATTTATCATGCTGAATCAATAGGATGCAATAAGTTAATACTGGTTTCCCAATGCAATGAATCATGAAATATTTTGAGGTTATATATTTAATTTCTTGTTCAGTTGAATTGTGAGTTTATCCAATGACTGCATAAGCACTCAATTAGCCTACTATTCTGTGTCCAGAATTCCTGGGACACTCTCCAACACATTTTTCTCTCCCATCAAAATAGTTTATTACTAGGAGGTTATATAACCTAACAGCTTAAGTGATTATTGAAACAAATTTCTTCTTTATGGAATTTAAAATATAAAAATATTTAAATTACAAAAACCTTTTCTTTTCTATAAATAGGTCAGCACCAGTCGCAACTCCAGTACTGTTAACAATAACAACAGTGACAAACAAACCTATATTGCACGGGATTCAAGACCTTGCTACTGCAAAGCCCTTCTCTCATTCTTCTTTGCCAATGGGATCCCATTTTGGGGGGCTTGCCCAAAAATTTGTTAAAAGAACAAAAAGGGAAAGAGAGGGGTGGGGGAGGAAGGAGGGAGATGGAGGAAGAGCAAGAAAGAAGGAAGGAAGGAAAGAAGGGAGGGAGGGAGGGAGGAAGGGAGGGAGGGAGGGAGAGAAGGAAGGAAGGAAGGAAGGAGAGAGAGAAGGAAAACAGACTTTTCCTTCCTGCCTGGCGCCCAGAAGTGGAGGCTGGCTATGAAGCAGCCATCCTGCAACATTGAGAGGAAACCTCCTATTACAGAAGACTGAAACAAGATGATCCGTGTCTTTGATGATTCCTTTTGAGCAGCTGTGCATCAGTTCTGGACTGCCTCCTCCCAAATTTCTTATTATCTGAGAAAAAAGTAACCCCTTTATGGTCAGGGAAGAGTGGCCAGGATTTGTGACATAGCTAAAAGAAATCCTCACTGGTAAAATACCACTCTACGTGTCCAGTGTGGTTGGGTTACACAAGTCCAGTAAGCATCATTTATTTGTATCCTACACCAGGGGTCTCCAACCCCCAGGGCACAGACCGGTGCCAGTCCGTGGCCTGTTAGAAACCAGGCCGCACAGCAGGAGGTGAGTGGCAGGTGAGTGAAGCTTCAGGAGGTGAGTGGCAGGTGAGTGAGCAAAGCTTCATCTGTTTTTACAGCCACTCCCCTTCGCTCGCATTACTGCCTGAGCTCAGCCTCCTGTCAGATCAGTGGCGGCATCACATTCTCACAGGAGCACGAACCCTAAGCATGTGAGGAATCTAGGTTGTGTTCTTCTCATGGGAATCTAATGCCTGATGATTTGAGGTAGAGATGAGGCGGTGATGCTAGCACTGGGGAGCAGCTGCAAATACAGATCATCATTAGCAAAGAGGTTTGACTGCACAGAGACCATAATAAATCAATTGCTTGCAGACTCATATCAAAACCCTATCAGTGAGTGGCAAGTGAAAACAAGTTCAGGGCTCCCATTGATTCTGCATTATGGTGAGTTGTATAATTATTTCATTATATATTACAATGTAATAATAATAGAAATAAAGTGCACAATAAATGTAATGTGCTTGAATCATCCAGAAACCATCCCCCTCACCCCCAGGTCCGTGGAAAAACTGTCTTCCACGAAACCGGTCCCTGGTGCCAAAATGGTTGGGGACCGCTGTCCTATACAACCGCATGGCCCTATAGCTGTCAGATGCTAAGCATGTTCTGAGGATTCAAAAATTAGTGAAATATGGATTCTGCCTTTCAGAAGCTTACAACCTACTGAGACAAATTTGTAAACAGATAGTTACAAAATAATGTTACCTGTGAAGTCAGGGTCTCATAAATGGTGTTCCCTGGGACAGCACTCAAGTTAAAAAATGGTCTGTCATCATATCAGTTTGGGAAATGTACTACATCTTCCCAATGTACTCTGGCATATTAAAGCCTCCGAGGAGTACTGTAAATAGCCTGTACAGCCATTTAACTTTCTTTGACCTACTGTTTCCTAAAACTATTTAATAATAAGACCCTTTCCCCCCCCCCCAAGCAGTACCTCCTATTATCCCACAGACTAGTTTAAAAAACACACTTGAGGAAATGTTGCACTAAGTGATTTAATAAAGTTATAACCTTAGTCCTATGGCAAGTGTTACTTGTGGAAATAATTCAACCATATTTAAATTAGTCACATATTAGTCCCATTTTTAAAAAATCATCTGTTGTGGTTTAAATTGTGTTCTCCTGAAAGACATGCTGACATCCTAACCCCTGGTACCTGTGTATGTGATCTAACTTGGAAATAGGGTCTGTGGAGATGTAATTAAGATACAAGTTAAGATGAGGTCATACTGGATTAGAGTGGGCTCTAAATCCAACCACTGGTGTCCTTATAAGAAGAACAAAGGATACCAGACGCATAGAATAGAAAGCCGTGTAAAGACAAAGGTAGAAATTGGAGAGATACAGCTGCAAACCAAGGAACGCCAAGGAATGCTGTCAACCACCAGAAGCGAGGAGACAGCCCTAGAACAGATCCTCCCTCTGAGCTCCCAAGAAAGACCCAAGCCGTCTGACACCTTGATTCGTACTTATGGCCCCCAGAACTGTGAGAAACTAAATTTCTATTGTTATAAGCCACCTAGTTTGTGGTACTTTGTTTCCTCAGCGCTAGGAAACTAACATACAATCATACTTCCTATTTGGCTTCTATCAATTCTATTTGTTTGATAAATTTGTCTTTGTATTTTCTCCGCAGTCTAGCGGCTGGATTGGGAAAAAGGAAGGGCTTGAAGTCCAAAAGAGTTTGAGCCCTGACTCAACTTATTTTGAACTCTGAATTTAGGCAAGTCACTCAGATGTTCCGATTCTCGGTTTTCTCAACTATGAAATAGGGATAGAAACTTTCATTCATTCATCAAGTCATCCATTCCTTTGGCAAGTACTGATTCAACAGATACTGTCTGCTAAGCACTGTGTAAGGCACACAGATAGATATTAAATAAGCAATTACTAAATTCTGCAAAGGTAAATCAGGTGTTAAGGGAGGGCATAATTTGACCACATAAGCTAACCTTGAGGTGGTTATGAGGATTCGATGAGAAGTATGTGAATGTGCTTTATAATCTGTACTTTAAATATAAACAAAGGTATTATTATAAGTATATAATAATATAAGTAGGATCAGACGGATTAAAGAGAATGGGTATCTCTGTTCCCTCTGGTCAAACTGGTAAATATTAAGTAAAAAAAAAATGTGTTGGTGGGATTTCAGAGGACTGGCAGGAGAAACTGTTGGAGATCATAAGAGGGAATCAAAGTATTTGAGAGATTTGTGAATTTATTCATCACTCATTCAGCAAAACAGACCTGGTCATGCTCCTCATGGAGTTTAGCCAAAGCCCACCAATCATGTATTGCAATTAAGTGAGATGGTTGATAATTGATCCTTTTTTCTTCCAAAAGGAGATAAAATGGATGTTCATGTTGACTCATTAAGTGGTATACATATAGGAAATAATATCAGTATATCAATAACAGGAAGGTAAAGTAGCTATTGGTGTTACATTGGGAAAATGTGTAATAGAACAGAACAGAATAAATTGTCTTATATCAAACATCTCTGAAGTCAGGCAGCTAAATATCTGAAAGTTCAAGCCACTGGTACCTGCATGATGATGGTGCAAAAATCTCCTCAGTGAGCATGTCAGGGGTCGTCGTCTGATTTCTTTTGGAATCAGCCAGCCACTGGAAAGACTCCCCCCTTGGCATCCAGAACACGTGACTCTCCCACTCTCATAAAGTAAGTAGCCAAGAGTTTTCCATGCAAGCACAAGTACTGTCCTATTAAAACTTTATGAACTGACATACAGTCGTCTTTCAGAAACCAGTCATGCAGTTATTCTACATGAAAATTCCCAACACAAAGGTTCATCCTCTAAATAAAGATGATACTGGAGTACAGAAAGAGTCACAGAGCCGGGGCTCTGGATATATACACTGACCACCTCAATCTACTGGCCCAACCCTCGGACTTTCCAGCTCAAGGGTCAATAATTTATCTTTCACTTTGTCCCCCCAAAGTTAAAAAAAGAACACACGAACAAATACTAAAACAATGATAATATGTGTTGGTGTAAATAAATACACAAAAGTTTATATTCCTACCTATTTCAAAAAAGGCTTTGGAGCTGGTTTTTTTTTAATACTTTTGATAATAAAATACTTAATTCTGCTATCACAGGACTTATATTAAGTCCTATAATATATTATAGGTTTTATTAAGAATATTAAGTTTTTAATATCACATATAAAAGTTTTAATATTATAACTAATATTTTTTCATGTTAATTCATGGTATAAATTTCTTAAAAAACTCATATTGGATTTCTTTCATCTATTCAAGATTCAAAGAAGAGTAACCATAGCTCCAAGCCTTGCCAGCAATAATTCAAAATAAACTACCTAATCAGCAAGAAGAGATTTGTTTCATGGACTCTGAGGGAATTCTAGTTAACAAGGCTCATACGCCTAATGGGCATCAAAAAATTGTGAGGAAAATATAGCAGCATGAATAGCATTTTAGTTATAATTATATCTACCTTAAAATATCTCAATTATATTTATTAATTACCCTAAGATCATCCATACTTCTGAAGCTTTTCTGCTATCGTATATTCTGGCCTCTAGATCCTCTTCTTTAACACTTCCATGGCGCTTCTCATAGGGTTGACTGGTCCAGCTGAAATTGAAGTGGGCAAATGGGGTTTGAATATGGGAAAGATATGATTGAACAACAAGAGACAATTTGAGAGCCTGAACATTCTACTCAGAGATGGCAAGTGTGTGTAAGAGAATATGGACATTTAGAGAAATCGCAAGGAATCACAACAGGATCTAGAAGGATCTAGAGACATATGTATATACACACACATATATACATTCAGCTAAGAGGCAAAATATGATATCTAATTACTGTTTCAAACCTCTAACTTCAGTTATAAAATGTTAGTGTTGAAAAGGTATAAGAGGTAATCTGTATACCTCATTTTTCTCAGTTTACAGTCGTCTTAGTCATTTCAGGCTGCTATAACAAACTACATAAACTGGTCGCTTAAACAACAAACATTTCTCATAGTCCCGGAGACTGGGAAGTCCAAGATCAAGGCACCTACAGATCCAGTTCTGGTGAGAGCCCACATCGCATTTGCAAAAGGCTGCCTTCTCACTGTCCTTGCAGGGCAGAGAGAGAAGGCTCTGTTGTCTCTTCCTCTTCTTATAAGGGCACCAACACTATCAGATTAGGACCTCACCCTGATGACCTTAATGAGCCTCCTCACAGTCCCTATCTCCAAATACAGTCACGAGGGGGGTTATGGGCACAACTTATGAATTTGAGGGGATACACACATTCAGTCCATAGCAACAGGTGTGTAACCAAGAGCAGGAAAGGTGAAATTGCTTGTTCAAGGTCACAGAGTACGCAGTTGGTTGGAAGTGGGCAAGCGAAAACCTGAATAGCCCATCGTTAGGACAGGAGCCTAGACATCACTGAGCTTGGAGAAGAGGGACTGACCTGGAAAGATTATGCTCCTGGAGAAAATTCTCCCCTTCTCTTTCCTTTTCTCCCTTCCATGGTCTACGTGCTCCTCTCAAACTACATCACCAGCCACTTAATTTCACTCCACATTGTACTTACTGATAGTGCAAGGGTTCATATTTGTTTGTTTTTTTTTACTGGAAACTAGCACATCAACTAACAGTAAATCTCAGCAATTTTTTACTCATCTGTGTATGTCCAACAATTATGAAGACACACTCTTTTATTTATTTGATTGCGTGATGAGAATCTAGAGGTTTTTCATTTGCTTTTTTTTCCTCCTGTGCATTAAAATTGTGCACTCTTCAAGGGGAAACGTAACTGAGAATGTATATGAACAAACTAAAGTTTGATTTAAACACTACCATTAGTTTTCTTCTATCGACTACTCATAACTGTTTTTTTTTTTAAAGTAAGTAATTTTTGAACTCAGTATCATCAATATAATAAAATAAAGGCACAGGGCTGGCGTGTTTTGTGGCCCTTCAGCCTGAAAGGTGTCTTGTCTTCTTACTTTTTCTCCTGAGGCTCAGTCTTTGAAGAGAACAAAGTAGTTCTGGAGTTTCTCTTCCTTCCCCAGAGTCATTATCTGAAGAGCAAAGAAAATAAAGCAGAATGTTGCTTCACCAAGGCACTCCTCAATCTTTCATGCTTATTTCATCTTGTGATAGTGGTGGCGTTGTTCCAGGCTACGGGGAAAATAGGCTCTTACATTAAGTGCTTAAGCAAAGAGTAATTTATTAATACTAACACAGATGAGTACATAGGCGCTAAAAGAAATAAACAAAAGGAAGAAGCCCTTTAGGCATGCTTGCAACAGTAAAGCACTATTCCCTCAAGGGCCACCCTAAGAAACAGTATTTTCTATCAGGCCCTTGTCTCTAAAATTTCACACCTTCTACTGCTTTTTCTCAGTGCCCCAGTTTATTCCTAGGTGAACTAGGCAGTCTCTGGTCAGTCACAACAGAAGATTAGTATTAGAAGTATGTAAAATAGGTTATTTACTGCCTCACCTCAAAATGACATAATTGCTCCCTGAAGATTATCAAATTTAACACTGGTTTAGTTTTTCAGCTTGCAATACAAATTCAATATAGAAATGCCTATCTGGTGATTCGTATCTCATCAATCACCAAGGAGAGAAAATTAGCCCAGCTATTTTTTTCTCAGATGTCGGACAACTATAATTTCCACACAAAATTTTCTATTTCAACACATTTTAAGTGGAAATCTTTCTAAAATGCGTAAGAAGTTTTCACAACTCTACCAATAGGGTAAATACAACATAATTTAAGTTGTTACTAATCTCAGGATTATCCAAGTGGGTCCTAGTCTTCCAGATTAAGACACTGCTTTGTCAAAGAGCAACATGGCCTCTCTTAAGTGAACTGCAGCAAGCCAGGCAGCTGCTAGGTAGAAAGGACTCCTATGAGTCTAGGCCAGTGGTTATCAGATACTTGGCACCAGGACCTTCAACTGACATGACTATTCTCAGAAGTTCTGGGAAAGATTCCTATTTAACTCCTCCAGAGCAAAGACTTGGCATGAGACCACAGCTACCCCAGAGTTACAGATGGGGCTGTCTCGTGATTCTGTGGGAAATTTGCTTCTTTACTTGGCACGTGCTGCACAGTATGTCATTTTCTGCCCACAGTTTGGTGAAAAGAGAACTCCTAGAAGCTCCTCTTTAAGCATGTACATGCAATGCAAAAGCTAGGCTTCTGAGTGCCAAGTATAACTGAATAAAGGACGAAGGAATAAGATCGTCTATTCTCTAAAAGTACCTTGCGTAATACAACCCAAAGAATGCGCTCTACCTTCAAGCCTATGGCTAGTTCAAATAAATGTAGTCATCACTACCCTTGAATTAAATGGATAATAAAAGGTTATAAACATGTTGTAAAATAATTCAAACTCAGTCATAGCAATGATTTTTCTATGTTTTGGGCAAAGGGTTAATCTCTGAAGAATACCAATAGTATAAATGGTTAAAATATCTATAAGAAAGATACTAATTCAAACCCCTTCGCCTACTTGGATATAGTTTTGTTGACAGATGTTGACAGAGATACTTAAGAAAACATTATGAACAAAAAGATGTATAAATGTTATAGTTCAAGTATAATTCATACACTTCCTTTCCCAAGTTTCTTCATTATACGCTAGCTTCAATTTTTTTTTAATAGTAGGTGTATTTTACAATACTTTGATCCTCTTCAATATTCTGGCATGACTCCCTTTTTCCTAATGAAGCCCATATTTTAGCATTCTTAAGTTTATATATTACAAATGTAAGAGTCAGGTCTCTCAGTTGCAAAATAACAGAAACCCTCCCAATTCAAAGTGGCTTAGTTCCTAAATGGGGAATTTATTGACTCATATAAACGGCCAGTCCAGGGATGCAGCAAACCTCAAATATAAAAGGATTTATGGGCTCAAAGAATTTCATTACAGTTCTCTCTCTCCATCTCTGTACTCCTTCTATATTTCTTTGTCTTCATTATTTAAGGAGATATTTTTCCCTTGGCAGTCAAGAAAGGCACCAGCAGCCTCAGGTCACAAACTCCAGGAAAGAAAACCATTGGCTCTTCTTGGGTTTCATAAAGTCATACCAGATACAGAAACAAAAGCATAGTTTCCTAATGGAACTCAAAGACAAAAGAAGCATGCTGGACAGTAAAATAAAAAACCCTACGAAATTACACTGCAAATTACAAATTAACTTTTTAAGACTCTACAGACAAACATAAGGGTTAGCTTTATCATTTTTAAATTTTAGTGAAAATATCAAATCAACAAGCAAATATTATATGACTGTGTATTATGCTTAAGGGATATAAATGTTATAAAAGTCAAAGTTTCAACCACTGAAGAATCATAGTCTAGTTGGTGGTTGACAAAATTTGATGCATGACAAACGAATGAATGGAAGATGGGATTTTAACCAAGTGCTAAATATTACAGCACATATTATAACCTTAATATTAATTCAGGAAAGAAAGGATGATTGTGGAGTAGAACAATCATTGAAAGTTTATAGAGATGGTGAAAACTATTTTATTTCATAAAAGATGGATTGTCATTGTTGGAAGAGGGTGGGAAAGAGTGAGGGTTGAAGGAAAAAGAATGAAATGGCTCCGAGGTGGGCATTCATATATGTAGAGACCTGATGGTAGACAACAGCCCACTCATAATGGAGAATTCATGTTGAGGATAAGGTAAGATGGTTACAGAGAAGTTAGCTGACGGAAGATTTTAAATACTGGGTTTGAATTTGAACTAGTTATAATTTCTCGATATGTAGGTTTACAGAAGAATAGAGAGGGAAATCCAGCTGCAGGTCATGATATAATTGGAGTTCAGAGGTTGGAATAATATTTCTGCTCTGAGACAGGGGCCGTCGCTTCCATTTATGCAGGTTGTAAGCTGTACAACACTAGTGGGCACCAACCACGTTGCAGTGTGAACAGTGCTTCTGAAAGTTGGGAAATACACTACCCTTATAAAAATATACAGTCCATCTAGATGACTTCAAGAAACAAAACATATCAATTTGAAGGGTTAGAAGATAGGTAGGTACTAGGTAGAAGTTACAGAGAAGGTTGAAGAGAAAAGTGGAGACCAGATTATGGAGTGCCTTGAATTCCAGGCTAAGAAATACAAACTTTATTCTGCGTTTAATGCAGGGAAATTGGGGAGCTATTGCAGGATTTTGACTAGAATAGTGAAGTAGCAATCAGTGTTTGAGGAAAATTAAATTTAGGCTACAGGTCCAGGATTGATTCAAGGGGGCAGAAATTAGCAAAATAGAGAACTATGAAAAGATCATTAGAGCAGTGCAGGAAAAAACTGGACCATAAGATAGAAAGCAAAGGAGATCTTTGGGAGGTATTTTAAAAAGAAAAAAAAGATAAAAAGAAAGAAAGGCAAGAAAGTGGAATTTTGTGAACCTCTTACAAAAGAAACATATGCCCTGGGACATATTATTATTATTTAGGTAGAGAATAAAGAACAGAAATTACGTTTCTTTCAAATCGCTCCCAGTGACTTTACTGTTGGCAGTTATATAGTTCTTTAGAGTTTACACAGTAATTTCAAATATATTATTCCATTTGGATAAAGATATTTTTTGAAATTATGAAACTAAGCACTGTCCTAAGCTTATATATAAAGGTAACATCTAAACTACAGAAATTTTTATCCATCACCTATGATAGAATGCAATTTAATATTGCAATGACAAACTTCCATGTGTTTATTTGGACCAGAAAAGAATGGGCAGTAATACCAGCATGTCTGAAACCAAACTTTCCATGTACTCTGGATCTTATTTCTTTCTGATCTCATTCTTCTTCAGGGACCTTGTTCCCTGTCTTTCCTCTTCCCATCCCTGATCTTCCCTTCAGCATTTTAGAAGAATATTCTTTAACCTATTTCCATTCTGAGTCATCTCTTCACTTTCCATCAATCTAAGCTGCTGACAGCGTAAGTATATGTTTCATGTCTCTACCTCCTCTGCATTGGCACTTCTCAATCCATCCCACCTCTGTAAGGTTTTCTCCCTGGAGATAACACAAACCTCCTATTTGCTATTTTTGTTGGACGTTTTTCAGTATTTACCATATTTGACCTCTTGGCAGTGGATGATAGTTTTCCTCTTCTTCATTCTTGAAACTCCTGCCTTGGGTTCCTGGTCTCATTCTGTTATCTTGCCTCTGTGACTTTGACTTTCTCCTGTCCTTTCATATTTATAATCCTCCTGGGTTCCATCCTTCACCCTCTACCCTTTCTTTTTATACACACTTTCTCTGGGGAATTTCATCCTCTCCTTCTAAAGCTTATATACTGACCACTGTCAATTCTGTATCTCCAATCCAAATCCAAAGCAGTATATTTACAATTGGATGACCCATATATGCTCCACAAAACATGTCCAGCACTAAACTTCTCACCGGTACCTCAAGTCTGCCTTTCTTTCCATACTCTCTTCAGAAATTATGGACCTGTTCACACAGGGATCTAAGGTAGAACACAGAGAACTGTCTTTGATTCCTTTCTTCTTCATCCTCCATGTGATGGTTAATTATATGTGTTAACAAAATTGGACCACAGGGTGCACAGATTTTGATTAAATATTATTTCTGGGTGTGTCTGTGAGGGTGTTGCTGGATGACGTTAAAATTTAAATTGGTAGTCTGAATAAAGTAGATTGAGCAAAACTACTTTCTATGGGGCTGCATGTTTGCCATCCTTCCTGAAATTATATTGATTTTTCATAGGAATTCTTCCTAATGACACTCTTGCACACAAATCCTTTTTTCAAGGTCCCTTTCTGAGGATTCCAAGTTAGAACAACAAGTTTTAATGGCTGGTTAATATTTTTATATACCATTTATACCAGAATTTAACTATTTCCCAATAGTTCAGTGTTTAGATTGTTTCTATTTTTTTCTACAATAACTAGCTTTGTAATGATTATCTTTGTATGCAAAAATGTTCTCATGTGTTCTAGATTGCTTTCCATGGATGTATTCCTAGAAGGGAAATTACCAAATCAAAAGGCATGAAGGCATATTTTACAGTGCTTGATCTATCTGTATTGCTTTCAAAAATATTTTTACCACAATATGCCAATCTTAATGTAAACATTTTAAAAAACTTATTTTATTAGTTATGAGATTATTAGCATTGTTTTCATTTCTTTGATCGCTGAGATTAAACATTTTCTTACATATTTACTGGTTGTTTACCTTCTGTTTATAAACTTTGCAATTTTAAATTATCCTAGTGTTTTTTAACAATATACATATAATTATATAACTTAAAGTTGTTAAATCTATGTCATTCATGCAATTATTTAATCTATGCAAATATTCTGTTTGCTTTTAAGTTTTTAAAAATTGCTTAAAATACAATAGTTTTGATTTTTGAGTAATCCAATCTATTTGTTTTCCTTTGTGATTTCTTCTAATGCTTCCCTACTCAGAAAGTTGTCCTGCAATTAAAATCAGATAAATTTTACCTTACATTTTTTTCTCGAATTTTTTCTCTCTTTCCTATGTCTCTCTTTAACATTTATCTTGTGAATCCCTCTGTTATTTACTTTGACACATGGCAGAGATCGAAAATAGATTCCATCTTGTGTGCCAGGTTTATTCACTCACTCAATAAAAATATATTCAGTGTTTACTATGTACCAGGCACAGTGTTAGGCACCATCGTTAGAGGCAAATGTTGAGAGGGATACTGAAGTCACATTTGAAGTCACTCAGTGGGAGAGTGCACTTAACTGATTGCCAATGGGAGAGAGAAGAGGGAGGGGAAATGTGTGGCCCCGTAGCCTAGTGCTAGGGATTTTGCCCTCTTTTTGCATGTTGTGCTATCAACTCACTCCTTGTAGAGAAACAGATCTTATGATCAGGGGATATGCTCAATAATGTTAAAAACTGCAAATGAGTCAAAAGCATAATTATCCTGAAAAGAATAAATAGGTTTTCAGGAGTAAGTAAAAATATCTGCTCCCCCCCCACCCCACTGCTTCATTTAATCACTCAAAAGTAGTAAGATATAACAAATTACCTTTTCTATAAGTATTTTAACATGGTTATAATCATATTGTTTGTACAATTTTATGTTCTACCTTTTCCATTTAACATTATAAAATATTTGCATATGCCATAAGCTTCTTAGTAAACACAATATCTGATAGTGATACCTAACAGGTTTCAATGGACAAATTACTCTTTTCAAAGCAGAGTTAGTTTCTTTTCTTAAATAAGTAGACATTTTTACAGGTTCTCTACTTGAGATATTATCAGACAACCATGCCCATTTTTTCAGGTGTACACATTTAATCCAAGTGAATTAATATAAGCACACACTACCTTACGTCCTCAAGCAAATTTCTTTTTCCTTTAGCCAGACAGTGTTTTCAATGTTCTTCTTTCTGGTAACTCTGAAGACCATTCATTCCATAATTTATTGAGCCTCTAAAATGCAAAATGATCTATAATAGGGCACTGCCTTAAGAAATCATGTTCCATATATTCCAATATATTTAAATGTAGCCCTTTACATTCTTAACCTACTCCTCTCTACTAGCTCCTTTCTAAAATTTTTAAGTGTATGGTAATCCAAAAACAAAACCCCAAACTCCAAAACCAAACTTCTTCTCAACCTAATTTCTTCCTCAAACTCCACCCAATCTATCTTCCTTCTCAGCCAAACATAACAAAAGCAGAGTCCACTCTTACTATTTCTCTCCCCTTAATTATCTATCACCCATTTATTCCCCAAGTACTGCAATCTTCCACCCCAACCCTAATCAGTTAACTTTACTTGACCTCTCTGTAACTCAATCAGAAAGACTCCCCTCTCTCTTCAAAGTACTCTCTTCCCAACACCTTTGCTTTCACTGTTACTTCTCTCACATACCTTGTTCTTAATCACCAATTCCTCCTTTTATCTCACTAGCCTTTGAATGTACAGTAGAAGCCCTTAACTCCAGGTAACTAATTCACAGGATTAGAGGAGACTCTTCCTCTCTCTGTAAATGGGTTCCTTCCCCACCACACTTCAGGGCTGAAGGCTACTGGCACAAAAAAGTGAACCTCCAATCCATCTGTGTATACTTACTGACCTATATGCTCAGTCAGTAGAGACAAATAGTTTATTCTAAAAACTGTTTATGCAATTACACTTGCTGTTTTTATCATGTAATTTAATCAAATGTTATATAAACTAATGAGATATGAGAGTAAAAAAAGAGTTGTTTCTATGAAAATTAATATGAGTGGTTTGGAAAAGCTTCATAATGGTTGGTAGCTTAAAGAAAATTTGCAGTCAAATTAGGTGAAAAACAAGGCCAAGAAAAATATTTTTCAAATCTAGACATATTTTACATTGAGTGACCTTACCATGCATGTGTCTTTAAGCTCTTGCACCACTCAACAAAGCTAAAACTGGAATCTGAATGATGCTCTATGGCTTAACAGACGAAGGTGAGCTCCAACCAACAATAGATCCGCACACAAAGCAAAAACCTTGACCCTGCATCAAGAGAGAATTAAAGGAAAGTAGATTTATGTGTTTTAAGATGTTTATGCATCATTTATTTTTCCCAGCTGTAACTGACTCTATTGATTAACCTGTCCCAGTTGCCTTGTCTAAGAGGCATTCGTTAGAAATATCTTGATTACATCACGAGGCCTCTTCTTTCCTTGCTTTGTGTCTCCTTGAGAAATTTAATTTCCAACCAGAGCTTCAGTTGAGCCTTTAGACAAATAACACCACAGCTGCAAGCTCTTCACAGAAGGGTCCAAGATTCATTCATCATCAAATCTTCACCTTCTGCTGCCCTCACTGCATTGTGTCTTGCACATAGTAACTACTTCAAAAATTATTGAGATTTAAAGCATAATGAAAACGTTAGTCCATAAGTTACAACCCAAGAATTAGAAATCTGGTTGAAATTGGTGTATTACAAGAAAACTCCTCTGTTTTGAAGTCATAATTTACCCCCTCTCAACAATTAAAGGAAAGAAACTCAATCGATAATTATAATCGGAAAACTATCAGTTTTAATTGGGTAGCTGAAGCTAATTTTAAAAATCAACTACAGTTTTCCAGAAATGTACAAACAAATTTGGTGGACAATGACAAGTACCACTACAGCTTTCAATTTTATCTAAATGAAGGCTAAAGTTTTGCTAATCTCTTGAATCCTGTGGGTTTATTCTCTCTGAAGCAATTTCCTCTAAGCTAGATAGGACAGATATGATTATCTCTTCCATTTGACAAATGAGAGAATTAATGGTTCCTGACTTACCCTTGACCTTATAGATAGTTTGTGACTTAAATGGGATTTGTACCCAGGCATTAGGCATCTTGAGTCACCTTTTAATTTTTCCTAAGCTCCTTCATAATTGGGCAGGAGAATCAGGAAGTAAATAGTGAAAAGCCAAACTTTTCTATCCACAATTATCACTCCTCTTTTTACCAGGCTGTCTAGGATTATGCCTTTAGAGTTCAGTCCTTTAACACATTTTCCCACAAAATTCTTGGGAGGAATAATAAGTTAATAATTCATTCTTTAACATCTTTCTATTAATTAATATATCCAATTTGCTTTCCTTCGATTAAGTAATTACCTGAGGAAAAGGAAAGGAAAGTAATGGGTATTTTGAGAAAGAATTTGTTTCTTTTTTTTTTTGCATTTTTAAAAATTGAGGTTTCTTGTCCCATTTCTTTTCAAACCCTTATCCTGATCTCCTGTTGAAGATGGAGCCATCTTTGGCTTCCAGGCATCATTCTCCATCTAAGATCAACAATGTGCTTACTACAAAGAAAACTAATGTTAATTGAAACTGTTTCTTGTTTCATTTTTTTCTTGCTATTTACATTTTGCCTATACCTGTTTGTGACTATCATTCTGTCCCTAGTCCATGAATGTTTTTCTCATGCTTTCAACAGGAAACTCTCATCATCATAATACAATTCCTAGTCACATATCGCCTTTTTTCTGGCATTCCTTTAATCCAACTCTTCCCCATCTCATAAACCTAAATTTACTTATCACTTGTGCTAGAATAACAAATACATCACACAAGCCAAACTTAATTAGCATATTTTCTGAAATTATGTGATGTTGAATGAAAAATTCTGCTAACGCACATAAAAATTAGTATAACTATTCAGACTACGAAGTTGTTTATACGCTGTCTCAGAAATAGCATTCCTGCGAATTTATCCTTAAAAAATATAATTAGCAGATGTGAAAACAAACAAAAAACCAAATACAGCATTTATAAAATACTCACTGTTAATTATTTTTAAAAAAAGCTATCCAAATGTCCAAATATAGGAGACCAGCTAAGTACATGTTACATCATTGAATAGGATAGATAGGTAGACATTTAAAAGTATAATGATTAAGACTATATAGGAAACCAAAATATTATAAATGTGGTGGTAATTAAAAAGCATTATATAAAACAATATGCTGTTTTATAATTTTAATTAAATAAAATATAACTATGCAGATCAGAAATAGATGGTAACACGCAAAAGTGGAAATAGTTGCTGTGCTAAATGAAGGAGTTGTTAGTGAAAATTTTTTTCAGAAATTATTATTGTCGCTACTTTGTTTTCTGTTTGCTTGACTTTTAGCTTTATTAATATTTTCAATTAATAAACAGTGTTAATTTCATGTAAAATTTTGAGGTTTAATTGACATATAATATTATATTAGGTTCACGTGTACAACATAATGATGTTATATTTATATATACTGTGAAATGGTCACTGCAATAAGTCTAATTATCATCCATCACCATACAAAGTTACAAACTTTTTTTTCTTCGTTTGATGAGAACGTTTAAGATTTATTCCCTTTGTGATTTTCAAATAAATAATACAATATTGACTACAGTCATCATACTGTACATTATATCCCCATGACTTATTTATTTTATAACTGCAAGTTTGTACCTCTTTATCCTCTTTACTCATTTGCCTCACCTGCCACCCACTTCTGCTCTGGCAGCTACCAATCTGTTCTCTGTATCATGAGTTTGGTTTTTTTTTCTGTTTTGTTTGTTCATTTGTTTTATTTCTTAGAGTCCATGTGTAAGTGAAATCACGTGGTATTTGTCTTTCTCTGTCTGGTTTATTTCACTTAGCCTAATACCCTCAAGGTCCATCAATGTTGTCACAAATGGCAAGTTTTCATTCTTTGTTAGGGCTTAGTAGTATTCCATTGCATATGATACCACATCTTCTTTATCCATTCATCTATCAATGCACACTTAGATTATTTCCATATCTTGGCTATTATAAATAATACTGCAATTATAGTGGGGTTGCAGAGATATTTTGAGTTAATGTTTTTATTTCCTTTGGACAAATACCCATGAGTAGAATTGCTGGATCATATGGTAGTTCTATTTTTAACTTTTTGAGGAACCTCCAAACTGTTTTCCATAGTGGCTGCACCAATTTACATTCCACCAACAGTACACAAGCGTCCCTTTTCTCCACATCCTCACCAATACTTGCTATTTCTTGTCTTTTTGATAAAGCCATTGTAACAGGTGTAGGATGGTATCTTATTTTGATTTTGATGTGCATTTCCCTGATGATTAGTGATGTTCAGCATCTTTTCATGTGCCTGTTGCCCATCTGTATGTCTTCTTTGGAAAAGTGTCTGTTCTGGTCCTCTGCCCATTTTTTAATTGGATTTTCTTCTGCTCTTGACTTGTATGAGTTCCTTATATATTTTCAATATTAACCTCTTATCATATATATGATTGGCAAATACTTTCTCCCATTCCATAGGTTGCCTTTTTCTTTTGTTGATGGTGTCCTTTACTGGGCAGAAACTTTTTAGTTTGATGTAGTTCCACTTGTTTATTTTTGCTTATGTTGCCTTTGCTTTTGGAGTCATACCCAAAAAATCACCGCCAAGACCAATGTCACTTATGTTTTCTTCTAGAAGGTTTATGGTTTCAGGTCTTACATTCGAATCTTTAATCCATTTTGACCTAATTCCTGTATATGGTGTAAGATAGTGATCTAGTTTCATACTTTTGTGTGTTGCTGTCCAATTTTCCCAACACCATTACTTAAGAAACTGTTTTTCCCCATTGTGTATCCTTAGTCCTTTGTCACAAATTAATTTATCATATATGCATGGGTTTATGTCTGAGGTCTCTATTCTGTTCTATTGATCTATGTATCTGTTTATATGCCAATACCATACTGCTTTGATTACTATAGCTTTGCAATACAGTTTGAAATCAGGGAGCATGGTGCCTCCAGCTTTGTTCTTGTTTCTCAAGATTGCTTTGGCTATCTCGGATCCTTTGTAGTCCATACAAATTTTACAATTGCTCTATTTCTGTAAAAAGTGCCATGGGGGCTTCCCTGGTGGCACAGTGGTTGAGAGTCTGCCTGCCAAGGCAGGGGACATGGGTTCGTGCCCCTGTCCGGGAAGATCCCACATGCCGCGGAGCAGCTGGGCCTGTGAGCCATGGCCACTGGGCCTGTGAGTCCAGAGCCTGTGCTCCACAACAGGAGAGGCCACAACAGTGAGAGGCCCATGTACCGCAAAAAAAAAAAAAAAAAAAAAAAAGTGCCATGGAATTTTGATAGAGATTGCAATGAATCTGTAGATAGCTTTGGGTAATACAGACATTTTAACAATGTTAAATGTTAACATCGTTAACATTTTTATCTTTATTTTTATCTATTCTTATCTTTTTGGTTAACTTTATTTGTAGGTATTCAGTGCAATCGTAAATGGTACTATTTTCTTAATTTCTCTTTCTGATAACTTATTTTAGAGTATAGAAATGCAACCAATATTTGTATACTGATTTTGTTCTCTATAACTTAGCTGGATTTGCTTATTAGTTCTAACAGTTTTTTTGGTAGAGTCTTCAGGGTTTTCTACATATAAAATCATGTCATCCACAAATAGTGACAGTTTTACCTCTTCCTTTCCAGTATGGATGCCTTTTATTTCCTTTTCTAACCTAATTGCTGTGACTAGGACTTCCAATATTATGTTGAATAAAAGTGGCAAGAGTGGGCACACTTCTCTTGTTCTGGATTTTAGAGCTGAAAGCTTTTCACCTTTCAGTATGATGTTAGCTGTGGGCTTGCCATGTGTATGTTTAGGAATGTTCCCTCTATACCTACTTTATTGAGACTGATTTTTTTAACCATAAATGGGTTTTGAATTTTGTCAAATGCTTTTTCTGCATCTATTGAGATGATCATATGATTTTTATCCTCCATTTTGTATCATGTTGATTGATTTGCAGATGTTGAATCATCCTTGCTTCCCTGGAATAAATCCCACTTGATCATGATGTATGATCCTTTTTATGTATTGTTGAATTCAGTTTGCTAGTATTTTGTTGAAGATGTTTACATCTATGTTCATCAGGCATATTGGCCTATAATTTTCTTCCTTTGTGGTGTCCTTGTCCATTTTAGGTATCAGAGTAATGCTGGCCTTGTAAAATGATTTTGGAAACATTCCCTCCTATTCAATTTTTTCAAAGAATTTGAGAAGGATAGGTATTAAATCTTTTTTGAATGTTTGGTAGAATTCATCAGTGAAACTGCCTAGTCCTGGACTTTGTTTTTTGAAAGGTTTTTGATTACTGTTTCATTCTCCTTACTAGTAATCAATCTATTCAGATCTTCTATTTCTTCATGATTCAGTCTTGGAAGATTGTATGTTTCTAGGAATTTATCCATTTCTTCTAGGTTGTCCATTTTAATGGCATATAGTTGCTTGTAGTAGTTTCTTATGATCCTTTGTTTATTGTGGTATCATTTGTAATTTCTCGTCTTTCATTTTTGATTTTATTTATTTTGGCCTATTTTTTTTCTTAGTGAGTCTTGCTAAAGGTTTGTCAATTTTGTTTATCTTTTCAAAGAACCAGCTTTTAGTTTTACTGATTTTTTTAAATTGTTTTTTTAGTTTCTGTTTAATTTATTTCTGCTCTAATCTTTATTATTTCCTTCCTTCTACTAACTTTGGGCTTCATTTGTTTTTCTTTTTCTAGTTCCTTTAGGTATAAAGTTGTTCATTTATTTGAGATTTTTGTTAGCTGAGGTAGGTCTGTATCACTATGAACTTCCCTCTTAGAACTGCTTTTGCTGCATTACATAGATTTTAGTATGTTGTATTTCCATATTCATTTGTCTTAAGGTATTTTTTTAAGTTTCTCCTTTGATTTCTTCATTGACGTATTGGTTGTTCAGTAGCATGTTGTTTAATCTCCACATATTTGTGAGTTTTTGCACTTTTCTCCTTGTAATTGGTTTCTGCTTTCAAATTATTATGGTTGGAAAAAATGCTTGAAATGATCTTCTTAAATATATTGAGACTTGTTTTGTGGCCTAAAATATAATCTATCCTAAAGAGTGTTCCATGTACATTTGAGAAGAATATGCACTTTGCTGCTTTTGGATGAAATGTTCTCTATACATCTATTAAATTCATCTGGTCTAATGTGTCATTTAAGGCAAATGTTTCCTTATAGATTATCAGCCTGGATGATCTATCCATCGATATAAGGGGGTATTAAAGTCCTCTATTCTTATTGTATTGCTGTCAATTTTGCCCTTTAGGTTTGTTAATATTTACTTTATATACTTAGGTGCTCTGATTTAGGTGCATAAATATTTACATATGTTATATCTTCTTATTCAATTGACCACTTTATCATTATGCAATGCCCATCTTTGTCTTTCAGTACAGCCTTTCTTTTAAACTCTATTTTGTCTGATGTAATTATAGCTACCCCAGCTTTCTTTTAGTTTCCATTTGCATAAAACATCTTTTTCCATCTGTTAACTTTGAGTCTGTGTGTCCTTACATCTGAAATGAGTCACTTGTAGGCAGCAGTTAGATGGATCTTTTTTTGTTTTTTAATCATTCAGCCACTTTGTGCTTTGATTGGAGCATTTGGTCCATTTATATTTAAAGTAATTATTGATAGTTATGTACTTATTGCCATTTTGTTAATTGTTTTCTATTTTGAAGTTCCTCTCTGTTTTGTTCTTCTTTTGCTCTATTCCTTTGTGGTTGGATGACTTTCTTTAGTGTTATGCTAAGATTCCTTTCTAATTTTTTTGTGTGTATAGGTTTTTTACTTTGAGGCTCACATATGACAGCCTGTGCTTGTGTATGTGTGTGTATATACTGATATATATATATATATATATCAGTCTTTCATAAGTTGATAGCAAGTTTGAACATATTCTAAAACTCCACATTTTTACTCTCTTCCAACACATTTTGTTTTTGATGTCACATTTCACTGTATATCCCTTAACTAATTATTGTAGTTATTGTTATTGTTATAACTTTTCTCTTTTAAACGTCATACTAGCTTTATATGATTAATCTACTATCTTTACTATATATTTACCTTTACCAGTGAGAGTTTTACTTTCACATGTTTTCTTGTTATGAATTAGTGCCCTTTCTTTTCAGCTTAAAGAATCCCCTTTAAAAGTTCTTGTAAGGTCAGTTTAGTGATTATTAACTCCTTTAGCTTTGCTTGTCTGAAAAACTCTGTCTCTCCTTCAATTCTGGATGATAAATTTGCTAGGTAAGGTATTCTGCTTGGAAGTTTTTTTATTTCAGCACTTTGAATATATCATGCTACTCTCTTCTGGCCTGCAAAGTTTCTGCTGAAAAATCTGCTGATAGTCTTATGGGGGTTTCCTTGGATGTAATAAGTATTTTTATCTTTATCATTAACTTACTATATCTTAATTATAATGTGTCTTGGTGTGGATTTCTTTGGTTTCATCTTATTTGGAACTCTCTGTGATTCCTAGACCAGCATATCTGTTTCCTTCCCCAGGTTAAGGAAGTTTTCAACAATTATTTTTTTCAAATAAGTTTTCTGCCCCCTTTCTCTCTCTCTCTTCTCCTTCTCCAACCCCTATAATGCAAATGTTATTCCACTTGATGTTGTCCCATAGGTCCATTAGGCTATCTTCAATTTTTAAATTTCTTTCTTTTTTGGGGAGGGTGCTGCTCCATTTAAGTTAGTTCCACTACCCTGTCTTCCAGGTTGCTGTTTCTGTTCTTTGCTTCATCTAGTCAGCTGTTGAAGCCCTCTAGTGTACTTTTTCAGTTCGGTTGTTGTTTTCGTCAGTTTTGTGACTTCTGTTTGGTACTTCCTTACATTTTCTGTCTCTTTGTTGAAGTTCTCACTGTTGTTGTTCTCATCCATTCTTCCCTCCAGTTTGGTGAGCATTTTTATGACCAGTACTTTGAACTCTTTATCAGGTAGATTACTTATCTCCATTTCAGTCCTTTTTCTGAGGTTTTATCTTATTATTTCTTTTGGAACATATTCCTCTGTTTCCTCATTTTGCTTGGTTTTTATGTATTAGGTGCAACAACTACCTTTCCCAGTCTTAAGGATTGGCCTTGTATAGGAGACGAACGTTTCTAGCTCAACCTTGTCCTAGCTCTTGGTTTTCTCTCAAACATTTTGATTGTCTGAGTAGCCTTATTTATTCTTGATAGGTCCCATTTGTTGAGCATGTGTGGAAAGGAGAAATCTCAGCCAGCCTGTTGGAAGCCAGACACTCAGGCAGCATTTTTTAAAGTATGCCAACATACACAGTCTTATGAATGGCACCTCATTTGTAAGCCCTGCTGGCCTCCAGACCAGGTGATCTGGAAGTGTCCCATGGGTTACAGTTGCAAAAATTGGGGCTTTAGATGAGTGTATAAGCTCCTTTCTGGGACGTACTAGTGAGCTGTAGTGAGGCCAAGGGAGAACGGAAAGATGGCTCCTCCTGCCTCATTCCTGAGAGCTCCTCTGTAGCCTCTAGATGTGTGGCAAACATGAAGCCTGACCCACAAGCTGACGCTCTGGGACAAGTAAACAGGCCTTTTTCACAGGCAGACTTGGGGTGTGTTTCAGTCTGATGTCTGTGCAGTGCCCTGGGACTGGTAGCCTGCCAAGAATTGTCTCTCCAATTGTTTCAGTCCTGTGGGGCCCAGAAATGCAAGCTCCAGCTACCAGAGCCAGGCAATCAAGGATCGTTTCCTGTGTGAATCACGTCTGCCTACAGCTTTAGCGAGGCAGCAGGGGAGTGCAGGGTCAAGGCATGCCCACCAGCTTTATCGAGGCAGTGAGAGAGCACAGGGTTGGGGAGCACCCGCTGTTTTTTGCAAGGGAGTGGGAGAGCATAGGCAAGGGACACACCCTCAGGCTTTAGTGGGGAAGCTGCAGAGGGCTGTGATTGCACATGCCTGTGGTGCTAGCAAGGTAGAGGGAGGGTGCAAAAACAGAGAGTGGGGGGTCAGGCCCCTGACCCTAATGCTTTAAGATTAGCAAATGAACCTCCTTCACATTCAGCCTACAAGCTTTTCAAGTTGCTGCTTTTGCGCTGGGTCCCTGGGAACGTTAGTTTGCACACAAGCCCTTTAAGAGTGGAATCTCAGTTCCCTACAGCCCTTTGGGTCTCCTGGATGTAAGCCCCATTTGTTTTCACAGCCAGACGTTTGGGGGGCTCTTCTCTCTGGTGCAGGTCCCAGGGGTTAGGGTGCCTGATGTGGTGCATGAGCACTTCATTTCTCAGGGAAAAGCTCCATATTTGTGAGATCCCTACAGATTGGGGCTCTCTGTGCAGGGGGTGGGGTTTCTGGTGAGATGTATCTCTCCCTCTCCTACCTGTCTCGATGTGGCTCTTTTATCCTTTGTTGTGGAGGAGCTGTTCAGCTAGTTTTCAAGTCTTTTTCAGAGGGACTTGTTCCATATGTGTGTCCATGGGAGGAGGCGAATTCAAGATCTTCTACACAGCCATCTTGAACTTTCTCTCAAGACTGTGGAAGGATTATTTTAGATTAGTATACTTTGTCTTCAAGAAGGAAAGTCCAATGTATTATATGTACATGGGTGGGTGGTGAGGAGTGAAGGGCACAGTCAAAGGCAAGGATTCTGGGAAACTAAAGGCAATCATTAGGATGTTGGATGCCAGGATTTGGAGTTGAACTAGAGAAGGAGCAGAATAACACAAGACAAATGTTTCTATTTCACAATTTTAATTTAAGCTGAACTTAATCCTGAGGTAACTCAATTCTTCTTATTTGAAAATTTGCTTTACTTTATTTCTAAGTAAAAACATTGATAGTCTCTTTATTTTGACTCAAAATGTTCCTGGAAACTAGAGCATAAAGAATGTTTATGAAGCAAGTTATGATTTCCTTTAGGAACAGTTCTGAAACTGAATATAGAATATCTGACCCAGGACTCAGCATTAGATACATCATAAATATGACCGGCCATGTCTCATGACGATTAAGAAATTACTATAAATACCTACATATAACATATAAAATTAAAATACCAATTCTAGAAAATGGTCATGGATAAACCAAACACCTCTTTAATACAAAGGACTCCAACAAACTATACGTTTAGAGGGGAACATTTAAAGATGTATGTTTCATTGGCCACTGATCTTTTCTGTGGTCCATCTGCTTATCTGAAGTGTCTGAGTTACTGAAGGCAGTGAGCTAGTGAAAAGCTGCCTGAACCAGGCAGCAGCAGATTGGGGAAGTTCGCTTCACTTCTGAGTCTCACAGTCCCCTTCCATTCATTCTAACATTCTATGGAACTAAACTACTTTCTAAAATTAATATGTTAGCTATAATAAACATTAAGCAACAAATTCAAAATAATTTCTTGTGCCATCTTAGAATTTGGAAGACTTTAGGGTATGTTGGAGGGTCCTGCTTTAGAAGGTTACAGAAGTTTGAAATGATAATTTCTGTTTCTTTAGCTACACATCGGTGGCAAGTAGAACCTTCTAAATCATTTTCCTCCATTATCAGAGTGCGTTCACAAAGTATTTACCAGTGGTGCTGATGGTGTGGTTTCTGTTATTGAAAAGCATTTTACTTTTCATCTAATCATCTACTTTCCCCTTTACTCTCCTCTAACTCCTTAAATAGTTCAAAGTTACCCACGTGGCAGCTTAGAGACAGACCAAAGCAAGGCACCAAGACACATTGAGTGGGGTTTCAATTGCTTTGTTAAGCGTTTAGCCACAGGCTTACCTTGTTAATCTGCTAACAATTGCCACCAGGTCATTAGCAAAATCTTGTAAAAAGGAGTTATAAAAACATCTCTCACAGAATCCTCAAAAAGACAGAATACCTTGAATGTAGCTTCCTTTATCCCTTGTAACAGGCAGGTATAGGTGGCATGCAGGAAGCCTGTGTGCTAATTAGGTGATAGCCAAAAGGCAGAGACAAAGAGTGAAGTTTCCTATAGAGAAAAAAAGATAGTTGATTTCAGCAATTTTCACATGAAAAGGTTAAAACTCATTTATTAATACCGAAACGCCATTTAAAATTTTATTTACTTATTTTTAATTGAGTATAATTGACATACAGCATCATATTAGTTTCAGAGGTACAATATAATGATTTTATATATGCATTTATTTGAAATGAGCACTACAATGTCTAGTTAACATCCATCACCACACCTAGTTATATATTTTTAAAATATTATTTAAAATTCATCATCTTAAGTGTTGATTTCTCTTGCAAATTAAAAAATATTGAATTCAATTTGTAAAGAGATTTAAATGAAAAATTTGCTCTAGGATCCTGAACATTATTAATTTAAAGTCATCTATTTTTATAAATTGGCTGTATCTCTTGACTATAATTTTCTTGCCTTCCCCTATTTGGAAAATGAACAAATTTTGTTAGAATGACAAATTTACTAAAACTGGAGAGAATACTAAGGTTCCCAAATGTTGCCTTAGCCCTTCTCAAATGTAAGATCTTGAATCTGTTTAATTTCTTCCTGTCTTAGGAATAAAACATTAAACTGGTGAAATTCCTCAAGATTTACAATTTTTAAATTTTACATACTATATTGTTAAATATATGGCATATAGAAATATAATTATATAATACTATTTTTTAAATGCTAGAAACAAAAATAAGATAGAACTTACAACAGAGCTAGCAAGACCAGAATGAATAGCTCATCTATTACAAGCTCTGCCCAAAGGCAATGTCATGTAAATTCAATTTATAGACGTTGAATAGCTTCCCCAATGTTGGCCTTTGAAAAGCATTACACTGATACTTTCAAGAAACTAGCAGCACACTCCAACCTGAAAAAGTAATACTATGAAGACGCTGCCATTAGTGATTTTATGTACTTCTACATACCCTTCTTGAATTTGAAATAATGGATAAGTTCAGTAATAATTTTTGTTCTCTTTCAAATTTTATGACTTCAATATTGAATTGTGTTTTATGACCTACACTTATTATATTCTGTAGAGTCAGCCAGCAGCTTTAGGCAAAGAATACCTTCGGAGTCTGAAATCAGACTTTGGGAAGAAATCAGAGGTTTAAAATGAGTAATCATGTATTTTGGAAGCATAGGAATTTTCCAAAGATTTTGAAAAACAACCAAATACTGCATACTGTGTAATATATGAGCAATAATTTCCCAATCCTCTAGACAGCTTCTTTTTCTTTTGTGGCTAGGATAATTATCTATTCATGTACGGGCAAGGATTGTTGCTATAAAACTTAACTTCTTCCAGAGCAGTTTTGGTAGTTTTTTTTGGAGGAAGAGTTTGTTTAGCAAATTGTACACTGACAACGGTGAGGAATTTTTAGTTACGAGGAATTCTGACAAGGTCACAGGAATTATCCAGTCTCAGTTTCCAGTCTTGAGTCACATTGAAAGAGTGAAATTTAAACAGTGGTAAATTCAATAACAAGTAACGTTACATAATATTTACATGACAGGACAAAAACTAAAACTTCAGACCTTTTTCTCTTTAAATTAGGTTCTCACGCTAATGGACCAGATATAATTTGTTTATATAACTTGCTTAAAAAGAATGAGAACCTGGCTTCTATAGGAGAAAGAGATCGAAAGAGGAAGATTCTGACCTGGGTTATAATCCTGTTGCGCTCCTAGCTTTCAAGAAGGTCTTAGAGCTATCACAGTACTTTGATAAGCTTTGCTTTCTTTATTTACCAATATGTGAGCCAAATATTTAACCTGGCTGTGATGAGATAGTAAATGAAAGCATTTAAAAAATATAATGTAAGTTATTTATTAGGGAAAAGCACATGCCAGGCACATTTAGTTTTCATGGTAATATAAACGTCACAGGCTGGCTAGGTTGTAAATTTGGTTACTTTTATGGCTTTTAACACTAAAAAATTTCTGCACCAGGGGCTGTCTTTAAGTTGTATTTGTGGCTAAACAGATCTACCCTCATTTTGAGTACTCACTGGCCATTATTAATAGTGATAACTAAAATCTGGTTGAAGTATCTTAAAAAGTATGCAGTATGTGATAAATTCCATGACATGACTGAGGCATTTGACAAATATTTACTTTTTTAGAATTTAGGTCAAGAGCAGAAACAAAATTATAATTTATGCATAACCTCAATTTTTTTCCCTCAAGTACATAGAAAGAACAAATGTACTACGGATTTTCTTTGAAGAGGTTTGTAGTTACTATGTTTGTTTTACTTGTGTTTACATAGGGAAACTTTGTTGGCCTTTAAAATGTAACTTAGCTGTGTAACTGATGTATTTTTGCCAACAATAAAACAAATACATATGACAAAATAAATGCATACTTATTTCAGCCCGTAAGATTTGTTTTAAAATTATTTTATTTGCAGACAGGGGAAACATACGAGATCATTTCTTTCCCCTCTGCCAAAGACAAGCTGATTTCCCCAACCCACGTGTACAGTTGAGCAGTAAGTCTAGCATGCTAGCGCGCTCGAGTCTCCGGACTTGTGTCTTGCCATCTATGGGGACACACGCATCCGTGATAGTGCACTGGATGGGGCAAGACTCAGTAGGCAAGGCATCTCCGGTTCACAAGAAAATTGTGCTGACCGTGTAGCTATCCCGTGTGCCTGCCGCATCTGCCCACTGGACAGGGAAAAAAAGGGTGCTTGGTGTAGTGTACACAGCTGTTCCTATCCACTCTCTCCCACTTTATACACTGTACTCCTCTCCCCACGTGCGTTCCAAGGGCAGGATCACAAACACACACACACCCGTATCTCTCCCAGCCGTCACCCGGGACGCGTCTCCCGCGCACTCCGATCTCCCCGCCGCTGGCTCCGCGGCCTCTCCCAGCCACCACCACTCCACATGGGCGTAACCCCGCGCCAGGCGGCCGCGCGGCCCACGGAGGCCCTAGCCGGCCCCCGCGTTCGAGGGAAGGCGCGGCCCCGGGGTCGGACGGACAAAGCGGGCGTCCAATCGAGCCCGGCACTGCCTCCCCGAAGGGAGGGAGGGGCGGCTCTGACGGGCCCAATGAGCGGGGAGCCCGAGTGGGACTTCCTCCCGGAATCCCGTTGGCCAGAATAGCTGGGCCGTGGGTGACACGTAAGTTAAGTGGGAGGCGGCGGCGGCCGAGGCTCCGCAGCCCCGTCAGTGACACCGGCCCGCCGTCCCCCCAAACCCGGCCGGGGCAGCCGGCCCCCACCCAACTACTCACCCCCGCGGGCCGCGCGCTGAGGCGCCGCCTGGAGCCCGGCTCCCTTTGTTGGGCGCGCACCCCTTCCTTTTGGTGGCAACAAAGTCGCGCAGTGGGAGCTGCCGCGAGGGGGCGGGGAGCGGCAGGGGCGGGACTCCGAGCGCCGCCGGGGGCAGCCGGGCCAAAAAGTGGGGAGGAGGGAACAAGGCAGGCGGCATCTGCGGACCGGCGCGAGGACAGCCCGCTCAGAAGTATGCGGAGGGCCCCCTCCCGGGCCCAGGCACTCAAGGAGAGTCAGCCTCGCCAAAGTTTGGCGGCGGTGGCTGCCCCGGCGGCGTCGATGGCTGCACGCCCCGCGGCGCGCGGAGGCTGAGCGGGCGCCACTTACCCTCCGGCCCAGCTTTTGTGTCTCGCGTCTCCTCCTCATGCTGCGTCCGGCCACCTCCTGCCGCGGCCGCTGCTGAGGCGCCCGCTCGGGCCGAGGGGAGGAAGGGACGGCGGCGGCGAGGACGGCCGCGGCGCGGGGTCCCGACGGGACTATGGGAAACGGGATGTGCTCCCGAAAGCAGAAGCGGATCTTCCAGACGCTGCTACTGCTGACCGTGGTGTTCGGCTTTCTCTATGGCGCGATGCTCTACTACGAGCTGCAGACACAGCTGCGGAAAGCCGAAGCGGTGGCACTCAAGTACCAGCAGCACCAGGAGTCCCTTTCCGCCCAGTTACAAGGTACGGTTAACGGGACGCGCGCGGCCGGTGGCCAACTTTGCCCCGCGCCTCCCGCCCTGACTGGAAAAGTGGTTTTGATGAGCTGTTGGCACCGCGGGCACCACCTCTGACCTTCAGGGACATCAGAGGCAAGCCCCGCCGGACCCCGGAGTGTCAGAGATGACACATCCGCATCCTCCCGCTTCCTCCGGTGGTTACATTTGAAATTGGCAGCGCCAGCCCAGGTTCCACTGGGCGATGGATGGGCGGGTACACACTGAGTCTTTTACCCCAGCCCTTGTCAAAGGCCCGGCTGCAACCCGGGCAGACAAACCAGGATCCCTGCCTCCGCTCCTGCCAGCCCATCCGGAGGGGCATGGTTTCCTGGTTTCTAGGCATTTGCTTTCCACTTGACGTTGTCAGTAGCCTAAGAAATGGGGAGTTTGGCCGAGATTTCTCAAACTGCTGTTTCTTCAAGGGAAATTAAGCCATGACCTGGTGGTCCAAACTAATGGCCCAGTCGAATGGAGCCTAGACCTGCTAGTTGCTTATCTCTGTTAACTCAGTAGTGTGACTTTAGAGATGTTGGATGTGTTGGAAAAGTCCACGCTACTGTTCACCATACTGCAGGTATGTTTTTGGAAAAAGAAAAAAAAAACTTTATTAAACTGAGTAACTTTCAGTTTGTCCCGGAGAGGTGCAAGAGGAGAAACCTGGTTTTTCACTTTGCCAGACACACAGCAAACACAACGTGAGCAATACCTGCAGAAAGACGGAAAGCTCCTATCCTTCTATTTTAGAATCCCATTTAACGTAAATTTCAGGAACATAAATGATGCATGACTGCAAAGTAAGCACCATGTGGCCTTGTTAAGAGCAGAGTCATCCTTTACATATTTTTTGAAAACTTTTTCTTATACTTGTGGTTAGTTTTCAACACTTATGCAGTCCTCTCCCCACCAAAAAAAGTAATAATAGTAAAGGGCTCTGAGTAGTGAAATGTTGACAGTCCTTGCTGATCATGCAAATATAGCTTATTTCATATTTCTAGGAAGATACAAGCTGCATGGATAGTTTCTGTCATTGTATATTTATACAAATATAAAACAGATACCTTTTCGTTGCTTTAGCTATTTTGAATGTTTTCTGATTCTTGGTCTTATTTGCTTTTCCCAACTTAGAAACAAAGGAAGTATTTTTAGCTTACTGAAGCTGTATAGCCACAGGCAATGAAAATACATGAGCTGGGCTTTGTTCAAAAGGAAAATCTGTTTTGATTCAGTCTTACTTTAAAAATGTTTTTCTTTAAAACTTGTTGAAATTTACCCATGAGTTATTGTTGGTATGCAAAATATGGATATTTATTTATTTACTTGTTTACGTAGAAGACACCAGCGGCAGTTAGACCAAGGGAAAAACTTGCCATCCAGTAGTACAATGGCAGGACTGGATTTTCACACACGTGACTGGAAGGGTGTATATGGTGGATTATGCAAGGTTGGTGCCTTGTTCTCTTAGTTCAGGAGACTCATGAGAGCAGGTGCTGTCACATTCACCAATACATCCTCAGCACTGCACAGTGCCTGACACTCAGGAGGGGGTCAATGTATATATTTATTCAGTCAACAAACAAAGTTTAACTGTGATGAGAAAACTAGTTCCAATCACTTTTGTCTGCTTTCTCAGACTTCACTTCCTTGTCTGCTTTTTGAAAAAAACCAAGTAACAACAATGAAATATTTTGCCCAAGTAGCACATTTGCTTAAACTCCCAGTGCTGGAACTCATTGACTGAGGAGGCCCTGATTTCTGAGTCATGGCCTTTATTTGCAGTATTCCATTTAGAAAATCCATCTCAGTTTTTTTTTCCCCTTTTATTTGCCTTCTTTTGGTGGTGGTAGTGGGGGAGAGGGGTGGTAAGTGGTAATACAAGACCATTAAAATACACAACATTTGCTTTGCTGCAGGAGATGAAAAAAAATGTTGTAGCTAGTTTGAACAAGTGGCCTTACAGTCCATTTTTTAATTTAGTGTTTTGCCATTTCCTCTTGAATTGTGGTGCTGCACAGTTGCAATATGATTATGTGTGAAGAATGATTTCCCAAGCAGGCTACAGTTTCTTCTTCTTCTTCTTTTTTTTTTTTTTTTTACAATTCTTATTTTTTCACAATTCTGTTCTGTAGCATTTATTTTGGATTTCACATCTGCAGGCCATTTAATGAAGATTTTCTGATGGTACGCAGCTTTTGCTTCCCCTTTCCAATGACAAATGACATTTTACTCAGCGGTGCTATGTACACATATAGATTTGTTTTTAGGACATTAAACTCTCCATTCTTAAGACTTGTTTCGTTATGTGAGGTCTCTTGACCTGGCTTGGATTAAAATCAGAGTTAATTATGAGTGTTCTTTTTTTTAAAAAATGCCTCTTGAAAAATGTTAAGTAATTTGGCCATGTAATCTGAAGGTATACATTTGTTAAATGAACATATTTAGGTCATCTTCAGTTTAATAATGGATTGTCACCAGACATTATTCTGAAAGTAGGTTATGTCTAACTCCAAGTGTATTTTGGAGTAGAACAGTTCCATAAATAGGAAATGGCAGGGGTTACATGGGGAAAGTTCCAGACTTTGGCAATGCTCCGTCCACTAAAAACAAATGTCTGTGTCTGCCAGCCTCTCTATATTCCATCCATAGTGTTTCTTAATTATATTGAGGAGTGGGGCAGAGGTTACCTCTGGTGGCAGAGGCAGTAGTAACAACCTTTGACCAGCACAGTGTTAGTTAACTTAAAATTTTTTTAAAAAAACTGCTTTGGGGACTTCCCTGGCAATCCAGTGGTTAAGTCTTGGAGCTTCCACTGCAGGGGGCGCGGGTTAGATCCCTGGTCAGGAAACTAAGATCCCATGTTCCTCACCAAGCAGCCAAAAACAAAACAAAACAAAACAAAAAAAGCAAAAATGCTTTTGGGGCCATGCTCCATTTTCTGTGTCTATAAACAGTGGTTCTCAGCTTTGACTGCCCATTAGAATTACCTGGGGGCAACTCCCAGTTCAATTAAGTCGCAATCTATGGGGTGGAACCCACCTGGCAATCTCCCCAGGTGAATGCAATGTGCAGCTGAGGTCAAGAACCACAGCTCTGTAATCTTAAGACTCAGCTGATTCGCACATTTACTTCGCTGGCTTGGCTGCAAAGACATTTGAGGCTTTTTTCTTTTACCCCAAGCATGTGATTCAAATTCTAGCCCTGCAACTTTTTGCGTGATCTTGGGCCTCATTTTTCTTATTTATGTAATGGAGATTAGAGTGACCTATTTTATAAAATATTGTGAGGATAAAATAATTAATACCTGTGAAGCTCCTAACACATACCTAGCACATAGTAGGTACCGCTCATTCAACATTAGCTGTTATCATAGCAGTCCCTGTTTGAGATATTTGATCATTTTCTCTTCCCAGGGTTGCCATGGGTAAAATTTTGAAATTGGCAGAATTTGTTTTTATAATTAGCTCCTTTTTTGTTGTACCTAAATGAACATCAAAGAAAATAGGCAGACTGGAATAAATCCAAGTACTTTACTCTGGATAAGGGACCCTCCCTGACAATTTAAATTTAGAATTCAAGTCTGGTTACTAATTAACTCTCTTTTTATATCATGTCAGATTAGGAGAGGGTGTGATTGCCAGAGGTAGACAGTAACCTTGTGCAATAAGATCTGGGAGAGGGATGTAACTATTTAAATTTGGGGGGGGGCAAACAGTCCCTCATTCTTTTTTTTTAACATCTTTATTGGGGTATAATTGCTTTACAATGGTGTGTTAGTTTCTACTTTATAATAAAGTGAATCAGTTATACATATACATATGTTCCCATATCTCTTCCCTCTTGCGTCTCCCTCCCTCCCACAGTCCCTCATTCTTAAAACATTGTATTATATTATTGCAGTGCTCTTGGTCTTCCCAGTGATGAGCAGAAACCATCAAGAAAAGGTTCATAGGGCTTCCCTGGTGGTACAGTGGTTGAGAGTCCACCTGCCGATGCAGGGGACACGGGTTCGTGCCCCGGTCCGGGAGGATCCCACGTGCCACGAAGCGGCTGGGCCCGTGAGCCATGGCCGCAGAGCTTGCGCTTCCGGAGCCTGTGCTCTGCAATGAGAGAGGCCACAACAGTGAGAGGCCCGCGTACTGCAAAAAAAAAAAAAAAAAAAAAAGAAAAAAGAAAAGGTTCATATGATGTCTTCTATGCTCCTATTCCAGATAAGTGTATTACAGTTATTTAAAACAAACACGTTTGGTGCTTCTAAGGGTGACATGGTTATTCAAGTTAGTTGTCCTTTGCATTATGTTCCCTTGAGACATAGAATGGCCCATTTGCCTGAGCATGAAAACATATTGTATCTGGTTTCTTCTTTGTTTTCAACCTACCCTGAATTTGCTTTTAAAAAAAAAAAAAATGTTCTCCTTCAGCTCAGGACCAGGCTTTTAAAAAATTCTCTCATCTCCAGTGCTAAGTGCTTGGCATATACTGTAGTAGGTGATCAATAAATATATAGGTCTATACCTATATATTCATTGGCTCTCTGCCAATGAATGTGCTTCTATATGGTGAGCAGTGAAATGTAGTAGATGTGGGCTGAGGAGTCAGAGCTCTTGGATTTGATGTCTTGCTATATATATATGTATATTTTTTTTACCAGCTGGGTGATCTTGGGTTACTTAACATCTCTGTGATTTGCTTTCATCATATGTAATAATCAGGATAATGGTGTTTATAATAGTTTGTCATAGGATCAGTAGTGTTAGCGGGTGTACAGTGCTTAGAAGGGTGATACTTGCATTTTGGAATACTGGGGAACTTCATGTACAACAGAGTGGTTCACAGACCTCAGTAATTTAGCCCCACGGGTATAGGCAATGCGTAGTAGGGATACTCGTTTTCAAGTGCAAAGTTAGGACACACAAACATCAATTAGATGTTGTCTATTAAATGGACATTTTCACTGAAGTACATACATCGTGCAGTTAAAAG
Organism: Globicephala melas; assembly: GCF_963455315.2. Classification (NCBI taxonomy): domain Eukaryota; kingdom Metazoa; phylum Chordata; class Mammalia; order Artiodactyla; family Delphinidae; genus Globicephala; species Globicephala melas. The sequence continues at coordinate 97,792,956 of NC_083317.1, forward strand.
GTGAAATTTATCAAGCTGTTTTTGTTTAATTCTGTTCTATTTTAAAAATGGAACAGACATAAAAACTCTTTATGTAAAACCCTGCCTTAAGATTTATTTCCTGAATAAAAGATAAAAGCTTCTAGATAACTTTTGAAAATATGACTCAGTTAAACATTCTGTTAAATATATGTGACATGCACGAATATGTGTGACTCCACACACTGTACCTGCCTTAGTCGTCCCTGTAAATTGGAACTCGCCAATATTGGTTCACGAGGGAGGAGAATTGCTCAGTATCTGTGAGCCTTTTGGTTAAGTCTGAGGTAGAAGACCCAGGCATGTTATACAGTTCACTACATCCAAGTAGATTGGAAAACTTACCTTGACCTTTTAAAATTCCCTCCTGCCTTACCAAGAGCTGGGACAGGAGACCAGGTTTTAGAGACTTAAGGAATGAGTGAATTGGAGTTTGAGAATGACGACTGAAGCCGGGAGGACCAAAATGCAAATGACTTGAGAGAAACTAGAAGACGTGAGAGAGAGAGAAGGGGACTAACATCAGTTTATGACATTTCAAAGCATTGGGGATGATTCTTGCCCACATCTGCATGTCCTAAAAAGAAAGAAACAGGGACTAGCGAAGGGGGAGTGGGTTTGGCATCAGATACTGTTAGAATGCAACTCTGGTGTTTACCAATGGAGTGACCTTGAGCAGGCAGGTAACCCCTCTGAACTTCGCTTTCTTCCTAGTTCGCTGGGGATATTTTGCACACTTGCATGCACTAGAAATAATACATCTAATGTGACTAGCACAAATCCCAGAGCGCATCACTATGACATTTACTAGGTAACCAGGACTGCTGTTGCAAGATTAATATTGGGCTACTTTTTATTTTGCCCACCGTGTATTACATCTAGTAGGTAATAGAGGCATTATCTGTGGTCTAATTGTGGCTCTTTTCAGAGCCATATGCCCACCTTGGCTGAAAATTTTACTTGATTAAAGACACTCTCACTCTGTCTTTTCTACTATATTGACCCTCTTTTGGTAAGAAAGGACTTGAGAACGCTTTGCATGGTAGCAGCTAAGAGTTCCTGTTTTTCATTTTGACAAATAAGTGTTCTTATTTTATCACTGAGGACAAAATGTTTTTGCTACTTTTGCCAGTCAGTGGTTTATGGGTTTTGTAGCTTTGTTTGGAAGTGAAATATGTATAACTTTACTGTAAAATAAAAATGGCCAACTGTATTTTTTCTTTCGAGCCACTCTTATTTGAAACAAATTTATTTTGATAGAAATTTGAAAATTTCCTTGAAAGAATTAAATTATGTTAAATACATACCATTTATTGAGTGTCTGCCACATTCAGGTGCTGGGCTTAAGCACTTACATGCATTTTCTCACTTAACCCTGACTGAGCACTTTGGTGTGAAGGAGTAGTCTGCGGCTCAGAGGGGTAAATTAAGTTGCCAGTGTCAAGGTCGAATCTAATGAATCTGCACTTGGAACCCCAATGTGATTTCCTAGCCTGTGTTCTTTCCACAGTACTCCATTGCCCTCAAAATTATTTTAGTGTCTCTGTGACAGTATTAAAGGTTTTGAGAAAGTGGGTTAGGTGGGTCATGTGAGGATTCAAGATAAAATTTAGAATCAGAAGTAACAGGTGTGATTATTTGATGCAGCATTTCCAGAGTGTAGGACATTTGGTGCTGTTGAAAAAGGTGATTTTAGTTGATACTGGAGTTGATTTTAGGTGATCTGCAGATGCTGCATAAAATAACATCAAATCACATGAGAAACTTCTGCCCTTTTGAATTCCCTTTCAGTGTTTTCTTGACAGTCAAGGAGAAACTCTCAGTTTGATACTAGAGCCTCTCTCCTAGATATAGTTGCTCATTTGTTTTCAGAGAGCCGACTTCAGGCAGCCAACGGCCTGACAGCTAGACTTTAATAATTGTTTTGTTGTTTTATTGTATTTAAATTTTACGGTTACTACCCATTAATGGCACGTTAAGTCAGATTTTTCATTTACAAAGTAGTAGTGTAAAGTTTCCTTTTTAGAAGTTTATGTTAGGGTAAAAAGTGAACATCTGGCCACCCATTGTACCTATGCAGGTTTTGCATGTATAAAATAAGAACTCATGTTATGAGTACCTGCATGTCTGACGTTCAAGAACGCATCACTTGGTGATACAGACACTGAATTTTACAGTTAAGAAAACAATCCTGAAGAGGATGAATCACTTAGCATATGTCTCAAGCTAAGCCCAGAGCCTACATACGCTGATTTCCAGAACAGCGGAGCACTCCTCACTGCGCTCAGCTGCGTCTGCAGACTGGCAGCACCCTCCTCTTGGTCTGAGCAGCATGGGTGTTGCTATTTTTAAACAATGCTGTGTATTTCTGAATGGCACACTTGTGTTCTTTGTTTTTATTGGCCTGTGGGTGCTTTTCCAGAGGACATGCCAGACATTGCCCCACGCTAATAAGGCTCACTAAATAGGCTCATAGCCTGGAGGGACATGGGCATGAAATAAATTGCTCGTTATAATAGTATGACATTTAAAAAATATTGCTTTAGCTATTTTTCACATATAAAATGTCACAATATGATACGTAGTGAATAGAAAAGTGAAAGATGTGCTGTCATTCTGAAGGATGAGGCATTTTAGAACATTTGAATGACACCATGTCCTTTCCTTTGAGAGTAAGTGAACTTAAGAAAAATATATAATCATTTTAGGAGAGTCAAACATTCTATTTCCCATTTCACCTCTCATTTAAAGCCCTTCTTTAAGTGGAATTTTTGTAAAAAAAAAAAAAAAATTCTACAAATCAAGGTATGTAAGAGAACTTTGACGTTGTTTGTATGCTCTAGACAATAGCTATGATACTATAAAATAAGTATTCTAAATGTAGATTAATATTGGACAGCTGATAAATTGCTTGATTAGTTTGGTTAGTGTAGAACAGTTTATCAAGTTTTACGTTAGTGAGATTTAATATTGTAACTCTATGCTTCCTACTGCAATAATCTCTCAACCTATTAACAAACATTTAGAGGTAATTTTTAAAAGGACTTTATATCCTTTTTAAAGGTTTGATTCTGTAAAACACATTAAATAGTACTGATGTCAAACATCACTTTTATTAGAAGATGAAAACTATATCCTCTTTACTAGATAGGTGAGTATCAGCTCAAAATCCAGAAGTCATCTAAGTTTTATCCGGGTGTGGGTATGGCTCCTTGGATATGGTTCCTCAGGTACAACTTCCCAAGTATAGTTCCTCTTCATTGGTAGATCTGTGAAACTAAACCTCAACATATAAGCAACATACAACAGTGGGGCAGGCATACGATACCTACATATTCTTATTCAAAATAGCGGAAAGTGCAAGGTGTGTAGGAGTTGCTGGTCCATGAAAATTCTGAAATCCAGTTAGGCAAATGTTCCTCAACTAGGTCCAGGCCTGGGAATAATTCTCCATGGTTCTTGATTCTACCCTATGGACTACTGAGTCATCCTTCCTTTTTTCACAAAAGGTACCATGTGTTGGCAGCTGAGTTTTCTGTCTGCTTCCTGCCTGTAGAATTTGGGGGATCTATGGCCTTTCTTCATTTAGGACCATCTCCATTCCTTCCAGTCCAAACTGGCAGTGTATCTGCTGGTAAAATCCTCTCAAAATTTTTGTGGGTCTCCTGTGAAACTTGTTGAGGTTTACTCTGTTAGACAAAAATCCACACCCATCTTGGAGATGATTCCTTCTCTACCTTGAGTTTCTGCAGAGGCAAGGGAGAGACAATGCCCTTTAACTTACCAAAGGCCTGTTGAGAGTATCTGTGAGTCACACCCTTGAAGTTGTAGGAGATCCTGTGGTCTGATTGAATAGTACTCTGAGATGCCACGTTTCCCAGGGCTTACCAAAAGGATTTCAGAAGCTGCACCGTTGATCTCATTTTAGACCATGTTTTCTCAGACAGTTCCCTAGAAATGATCTTTGCTTGGAAACTGTTTCTTAACTTTAGCATTGTTTGCTGTCTAGAGAGACTGAGGATTTTCAAAACCTTCAGGTCCTGCTTCCTTTTTTGTTTGGTAGTCCCTCCCCCGATTTATATTCTCATAGTTTGCTATAAACAGCAAGAAGAAGGAACCAGGTAGCATCTTCAGTACTTTGCTGGGAAAGCTCCTTAACTAAATCACCCAGTTCATTTGGCACTTTGTAAACGTCTCATATAAATGCATGGGTCTGCAGGTCACGTAACTACACATAAGTGTCGTATTGTTAAACCTTTTGCCACTGTGCAATTTCTAGTTTCCAATAAGATTTTCCTCACCTTCATTCATGCCTTTAATAGAAATCTCTTCAAAGTCCAAAATTCTGTGAACAATGTGTCCAAGGCACTTTACACTGTCACTGGCACTCTTCTTAGGCCCACTACATGGATCCAAAGCCTCTACCACCTTTTAGGTTTTTGTCATGGCAGCACCCCACTTCTAAAATCTGGATTAGTTATCCTGTTGCATAGCAAATTACCCCCCAAACTGAATCAGCTTAGAATGACAAATATTATCTCACAGTTTTTGCTGGAAAGGAATCGACTTAGCTGGGTGATTCTCTGAAGATCTCTGTCTCACGATGTTGCAGTCAAACTGCTGATCAGGGTTGTAGTCATCTCAAAATTTGACCGGGACTGAAGGATCTGCTTCAGAATTCACTCATGTGGTTGTTGGCAGGCCTCAGAAGATCCACTTCCAATCTCACTCATCCAGGCCTTTCTGAAGGCCCATGATTCCAACCTGGAACTTAAAACATAATAGCTGGCTTCCCTCAGGGCAAGAGATCCAAGAGAAAGCTAGAGAGTGTGTATGAACCCAAGATGAAAGTGAAAGTATTTTAATAACCTAATCTTGAAGGTGATAACTCATCACTTTCTGCCATATTCTGTTCATTAGAATCTAATCACCAAGTCCAGCCTGTGCTCAAGGGCAAGAATAACAGAAAGTAAGGATCACCTGGGGCCATCTTAGTAGCTGCCTCCCACAAGGTGAGAACGACATTGTCATTGTTGGCATTCTTCGAGCACTTGCTATGTGCCAGGCACTGTTCTAAATTATATTCTTGGAATATCCAACATAATACTTTTGTAAAAATGTTCCACTATATATTAAAATGTGATTTACCATTTAATTTGACATATATTAGTGAGAAGTGGCACTTGAAGTCATGGAACTACAGAGGGAAATTATCTGCTGTTTAAACCATCTGACCTGGAAGAATTAAAATTAAAAGAGGTTTCCAGGTATCTCTCTGAAGTATAAACCTAACTAGGAGGCTGTTAGGGGAAATCCCAAAGTGGAAGCCATCCTGTCCTTGGGAAGTTTCAAAATCCATTGACAATTTGTGAAAATTTCCTACTCCTACAAGTGACTATTTCTTTGGCAAGTAGATGGGAATGCAGTGCAGTGTGTTTGTTCATACAGTATTTTCATTTGCTTCTGAACGTTCCTTCTGATTTCACATAGCCTGCAGTCCTTGGTGAAGACCTCATTATTTGATGATCAGAAGATATATTTTTTAATGGAGTTCAAGTGGTCTTAGAAAGATAAATATCTTTGATTTAAAGAAAGAGCATTCATTGCATGACTAGTAATTTCAACTTGTTCATTCATCCCTATTTTGAAAGTCAGGTTTTAAATATTGCAATACATGAGGTATTCTTTTGTGATGTCGATAAAATAAAAAATAGAGCATATGAGCATATTATGAAAAAGTCATTAAATGTTTTATGAACAATTGTAATTTCAAATTCACAGTATGGTCTCACTCTTCCAAACATACTTTAATAATTAGAGATACATGAGATGAATATTTCTGTTTTCCATTTGGCTTCCATTGTACTTTCCTAAACATATTTCTGTAAGAAATTAGATCGGGAAGTGGGTAGAGAATATTTTGTCAAAATGTTTGAGGCCATACTTGATTCACAGATCAGGGAGAGTTCTGTTCTTGTCAGTGAGAAGTTGCTGTTGAATTTCTAGGAAATCAGTGATTCTCTTCCTGCTCTCCTGCTGTCTATGTGGGTGCCAGATTGCTGCCGTGATCCTCTCTGTTAGGCTAGGTTGCTGGGGACTTCTCTTGGTGATACTCAGTGATTGTAAATCCCTTGGGACATGTGGTCTCTGTTATCTGTCCCAAAAACCAAAATGGGAAAAGTCCCTACGTGTTCTACAGTATAGTTCTAACATGTGCAGTGTGGTTCTTAGGGACACTTAACAGGCTGCATATTGTCTTTGTCTCGTTTACCTTTTGCTCCCTGGGTTGGTCAGGGTCCATATGGATTAAGCTAGCAGATGCTCTTTTCTGTTGAAACTGCCCAAGGAAGCAGTAGCTTCTAACCCAGTTAGCTAGAATGATGGTATTTGTGAACACATGTGAGACCCCTTTTTTAGCCCCCGAGAAGTGTTCATCTGAGGGTCCCACGGTAGCAATACTTTGAGCAGAGACCGAGCCTTTAAAGAAAGACTGCTTTGTTTTTATTTCAGGCCTCCAGCTGTTCTCAAAACTGCCTCCTACCTGGCAACAGCTCAGTCTAAGACCATGTCGTGTGTCTTGTTTGTGACCCTCTCTTCCCTGAGGGTGGCATTTTCAATTTGGGATCTGTGGGGTCTCTGAATTTTCTGAAAATTTATGTCAATTTTGTATAAGTGCCTTTTTCCAAGACAGGCTCTATAACTTTTATCAGATCCTCAAAGCATCAGTGACCTGAAAAAGGTTAAGAACCCCTGCTTTCGGGCAAATTCCCCTTTCTGGGGTTTTTTTAAGTCCATCTTGGAATTTGACCTCCCCTGGTTCCATGCCATGAACCCTCTAGAAAGTGGCCAGGTTTGTAATGGAGTCATCAGTGCTGACTGCTATTCCTCTAAAGCCCAAACCCACTCCACCTCCCTCAAATGTAAGAATCCTGATTAGAGATTTAAATGACATCTAATAAATTGCATTCCTAGAATCCACTAGTAATTGCTTAGTAAATAATAAATAAAAATGCCTTGCTATCACATGAGACATTTATGCTTTTCAAATTGCTTTGTATTCATGATATCATTTGGTCCTGAAAACCTGTGATGTTGAGTAAAGCAATATGCAATATTATTACCATTTTGAATCTGGGGAAACAGAAGTCACACAGCAAGGCAGTGACACACTTGGGATTGATGCTCAAATTGCTTGAATCCTAACTCAGGACTCTTACTAATTCTCAGTTTCCAAGGCTCCCTCACCCTGGAACTAAAAGGAGGTTTTGACAGCACCTATTCCAAAACAGAGTTTTTTACTTTGCCTCCTCAGAGTTAAGAGTATTCCCAGATGGTGACGCAGCTGGACTTGAGAACTGGCCTCCTTGGGGTCCACTGCCATCCCCCACCACTTCCCATCTCCGTGTCCTCGGAAGGTGCTGCTGGCTGCTCACGCTACCACTTGCTGCTTCACCTCTGCAGCTTTCTACTGTCACCAGCATGTTCACCGTGTCCCTCTCTGCGTCTCATGCCCTGAAGGATGGAGGCAGGCTCCACAGGATTGGATCCCAGGGCAATAAGAGTGATAGTCAGTGTGGTGAACTTGGCTTCACCGCCCTTTCCATCTCTCTCTGGCACATTGTCCTTGATCCAAAATTAGGGGCTTGGGCTGTCCCTAACCTTCAGATGATTCTTTCTCAGACGCCTCTGCAACCTGGGGTGTAGACATGGCACGGGCCCACACCGGCATCCTGCTAACTTTCACCACAGGCTCTGTAGCTTCACCTTGACTTCACAGGGGGGCTTTGAAGCTCACCACTCAACTGATTCTCCAGCTGTGTTTTTTAGTTTCCAGATGTAGAAGCCAAATCACTCCTAAATAAATCACAGATTGGAAAAACAGGAAAGAAGCTTTGTAGAACCCAGGTTGCAAAGAGCAGCATATGGATATGTTTTGGTTTGGCCCACACAGTGCTCGGAAAAATTTCACGGTAGTTGTCTACATGGAAAAAGAAAGATATTTTATGTGAGCATCCGGATTTCCAACTTTGTCTGAAAAGTCATAGGATCCCTCGGCACTGCGCTGCATTCCTGCGTGGCTTGTGTTTTGAGTGGGGCATGTGGGCTTCCGTTGGCAGACACTTCCGCTGGGAATTCTTCCTCTTGAATACCTCCTTTAGTTTATCAATGAAGAAAGCGAACCTCAGAGAGATCGAATGACTTGACAACTGTGCTGTCCAGTGTGGTAGCCACTGGTCCTGTGTGGCAGAAGCACTTAAAGTGCAGTTAGTGTGTGACTGAGGAATGGAATTTCATTTTTTTTTTTTTTGTGGTACGCGGGCCTCTCACTGTTGTGGCCTCTCCCGTTGCGGAGAACAGGCTCCGGACGCACAGGCTCAGCGGCCATGGCTCACGGGCCCAGCCGCTCCGCGGCATGTGGGATCCTCCCGGACCGGGGCACGAACCCGCGTCCCCTGCATCGGCAGGCGGACTCCCAACCACTGTGCCACCAGGGAAGCCCTGGAATTTCATATTTTAACTAATTTAAACTTAAAATTTTTAGCCAAAGCATTGTGAAATATTTTTCTGTTAAACACAGCTTTATTGCCTTGGTGGCACTACATTTCGATGAAGTCTTGGGTTGCATTAGATCTTATTGGTGTATTGCAGTGCACATATACTTCCTACCTTTTAAAATGTGGCTGCTAGAAATCTAACAATTACAAGCGTGGTTCACGGTGTATTTCTGTTGGACAGTGTTGACCTGACAGAGCTCACACAGCTTGTTGGTGGAAAGTCTGGAATTTGTCAGCAGATATCCACGGTTCTAACCATTCTTTTTCTCTATTACTACACTCTTGCCCAACTTTCCTTCTAATTCTCAAAACCTTTTCATTATACTAGACAATCTCATAAACCCCTGTAGGAGTTTATTTTGCCTCATTTTTGCATGATACAGAAATGATTTTATGTAAATGACAATTTAGCTTTGTGTATTATCAATGATCATATAATAAAGGTAATTTTAAAGATAATATAATTAATATTCATGATATATAAAGACTAAAATTATTTTTCTTATTTTAAGTGACACTGACCATTTAGTTGTCTCTGAATTATTTGTCTAAGAAAACAATTTTCAACACATTCAAAATAACATTGTATTTGATTTTCGACACAGATGTATATTAAAATGTAGTCTAAAATTAGTTACATACTGTAACTCTAAAACTAGACAAATTACTTTTAGACTTAATATATTGCATTCCTATATTTGACATGAGAAGAAAGAAATCAAACACTTCACAAATAAAACAATGGGCATGTGAATAGCCCAATCAAGTCTAACGTTTACTTTCTTTTTTTACATTTTAGTTATTGTGAATTGTGACATACATAAAAGTGTACAAATTGTAAGCAAGGCAGTTTGATGAATTTTCACAAACACCTTTGTATAATCAGCAACCTGATCAAAACACATAACAATACCAGCACTCCGGAAGTTTCCTTGAGCCCCTTTCAGTCACTAACTGTCCCCCACCCCCTAAGGATAATTGCTGTGAATTGATTTTGCCTGTTTTTTTACTTTACATAAATGAAATCAAACAATATATAATCTTGTTTCTGACTTCTTTTTCTTTTTTTTTTAATATTTATTTTATTTATTTATTTGGTTGTGCCGGGTCTTAGTTGCGGCAGGCGGGCTCCTTAGTTGTGGCTCGCGGGCTCCTTAGTTGCAGCATGTGGGCTCCTTAGTTGTGGCATGCAAACTCTTAGTTGTGGCATGCATGTGGAATCTAGTTCCCTGACCAGGGATCGAACCTGGGCCCCTTGCATTGGGAGCGTGCAGTCTTAACCACTGCACCACTAGGGAGGTCACCTGACTTCTTTTTCTTAACGTTGTTTGTGAGATTCATCCAAGCTATTACATGTAGTTATAGATTGTTCACTTCTTTTAGTGTGTCATCTTATATGTCTATCACAATTTATCCATTCTACTATTGATAAGCATTTGAGTAATAGATCTGCTGCTATGAATGCTCTAGTTCCTTTTGACTTCTTTTTTTTTTAAGGGCTAGCGACTTCTTGATGTGCTTGATGACTATTTTGAGTAAGATAATGCAACTTAAGGACTATTTTGAGTGCATTTGCAAAATTGTTATTTTATTATTTCCCTTCTACTAGTGAGTGCTAATTTAATATCCTTATGCATCCTGTCTGTATGCACTGGACTATTATCAGTGCAAATGTAAAAATACGAGCAAAAATAAAAACAACTAAAACCTAACATTCAAAATGCAAATATTGGTGTCATTGCTCCGCCAAGGATAAGGATAAGCTGCCCAAGGGTCCATCCAGATGTGAGCTGACTTGTCTGTTCTCTATTCACCATCATTCGTGCTCTTTTGATACATTCTTTTCCCATTTGTGTTGTGTAAAAGGGTCATTTTTAAAGTAATTATTTTATTTAAAAAGTGGAAATTACAATAGGCCTGATTACCGCCTTTTGCTAACTTACTGAAACAGGTTCACAATCCCCCTGATTTGGGAACACTGCCTCTCACTGGAAGGGTCCAGAGGATAACTGAGCATCTGGGAGCAATGTTACAGAGTTAACTCAAGTATCTGGTGGGTGGTTGAACTAGCCTTAAGAATCTTGTTTTTATATTCTGTGATGCTAGCTTTAGTGCACAATAATGAAAATAAGAATTATTTGTAGTGACTCATGCTCAGCAAATTATTAATATACAGTTTTCACACTGTATATTAGTTTTGCCTTATTATATATAAATGGCTAAAAAGGCAATGACGTTCTTGGAAGTGATTCATGAAAATCTCATTGCTTTTATAACTTAATTGAATCGTGTTAGGCTACAGTTTGTCTTCATACAAATTATGACAGAAAAAAATTAATAAAATATTTGTGTAAACAGAAATCTACCCTACTTTTTAAAAGAATAGATTTCTAAATCACTTAGCATAAAAAGGAAAAACATCCTCCTAGCCACAGAATTAACAGATGATTCCTATCTTGTGATTCAGGCAGACCCTAAAAGTATTAGTATTCAAAATTAATAAAACTGTACTTACTAAACTCTTCTTTAATTGAAGATTTTACTAATTTATACTGGTTCCTCCTCCTAACACTACTTAGTTCACACCTGTGAGGTTTAGAAGGGAAGCTATTCAGGAACTGCTCAAAAAACCAGATGAGCGGTTCTGGAGTATTTCAGATAGTTAGGGAGATGGGTTACTTTCATTTCACTTAGAGAACTGCTTGGTAAATTGTAGACACATCTGAGGTTACAAAATTATAACTTGAGTTTGTTAAAATATAGTTTATTTGGTATATCGTAGTTTATTTCTGAAAATTAAACTTCATAGAATGTCTTTCCATGACAACTTTTTCTTTAAAAATTCCTTTATTAAAAAGATTTCTGATTCTGTTTTCTGGAATAGAAGATAGTCAAAGAAAATTACTATTATTAGGATAGGTAATCCAAGGAGGTGTGGTTTGATGCAACTAATGTTACATGAGTAGCCATATAAAGATACTGAGCATTGATATATTTTTGTTTTGTAACAATTTCAAAATCTCAGTTCCTTAAAAGAACAAGCATATTCATGGTCACAGGTCTGTAGCTTGTTTGTGATTTGACCATTGTGGACTGGGCTTGCCTGGGAGTGATTTGTCTGGATCTAGGCGTAGACAAGCTTGGAACTGGCTCACTGTCATTTCTATTATCCCATTGACCAGATAAGACACGTGGTCAATGCCAACATTGATGGATTGGGGCGTGGAAGAACAGTCTGCGCACAGCTAGGCACTACTGCCTATGTGGCAGGGTGTGAGTATATAATTACAGTAGTGAGGGGTGAAAAATTAGGAGTGATGACCCTATGTACCATAGTCAATTTCAAAATTGGTACAGTGTGAGATAAAAGAAGAAAGCTTCCTTCATTTGAAGAATTATTTTACAGTGATTTGACGTAGACTTTTAAAAAGGTTAACATAATTTTAGTCATATTTGAGTTTTCTTGGCAAAAGGAATGAGTTCATGATGAAAAGGAATGTAGCCTAAGTTATAAACAAAAGGCAACGAATATATATTTTCTTTAATCAGCAAACTTTTTCTGAAGCACCTGCTGTCCACAGGCTTTCTTGGGGGATATAATAATTTTACAGGGGCTGCCATTAAGAGATAGAATGTAATTGAAGTATCCTTTAAAGCTGAAGGCTTTTCTGTCGGATTTTTATGACTGCTCTTTCAGTGACATAGAATAAGAAGAACTTCTCCACTGAAGTATTTCAACATTTAATATGCTGATTTTAGCAGCAAAAGAAGATGTGATCAAATACAGGATTTAATTTAATACATTGATTTATGTGGGTTAAGAAAAAACTAGAACAATATAGAACATGGACCCATGGATAGGCTTGGACATTTAAATTTTTTTGTAGACTTCTCATGAATATGCAAGTAATGCTTGGTTTTTTAAAAATATCCATTATATATTCACTGGGATTCTTTTCTTTAAAAAAATTAAATGAAAAAATTATTCCAGGGCTTCCCTGGTGGCACAGTGGTTAAGAATCCACCTGCCAGTGCAGGGGACACAGGTTCGAGCCCTGGTCCAGGAAGATCCCACATGCCGTGGAGCAACTAAGCCCATGTGCCACAACTGCTGAACCTGCACTCTAGAGCCCGCGAGCCACAAATACTGAGCCCACGCGCTGCAACTACTGAAGCCCGTGTGCCCAGAGCCCGGGCTCCGCAACAAGAGAAGCCAGCGCAATGAAGAGTAACCCCCTGCTCGCCACAACTAGAGAAAGCCCGCGTGCAGCAACGAAGACCCAAGGCACCAAAAATAAACTTAAAAAATTATGCCATTAGTATTTACTTGAAGGTTCTAGTGCCTACTACAGCAGCTATATATTTTTATACCCAAGGTCTTGGGGAAAAAATATGGAAAATTTAGAGAGATGGGTGCCCTGTCTTTTTGTCAGTATTTCTGTCTTTTTAAAGATTTATCTAATTTTAAGCATTTCTTTAAAACACCCTTATTTTTCAAGTTGCATATTTATTAATTCCTCCATTTAATGTGAGATGTATATATATGTATATATATGTAGTATGTATGTGTGTGTATGACTAGTAAGTTAAGAATTGGTCTTCTGTAGTAAGATAATCCTAATAATAATTTGTTTATATTTTTACTTTTTAAAGCTTGATTCTTCATGTCTCGGCTTGAGAATATCAGAACTTTTTTTTTTTTTACCAGAAAAGGGAAGCCGAAGGCTGGTCCCCAGGTACAAAAATACGGCCTTGATTTGGAAATAAATATTTCCTGTGAGTCGTCCTGACATGCTTTTTGTGCATACAATGGAAGCCAGCAGTAAGAAAGGCAGGTTTTTTTGACAAATTACTTCTGTACTTTTTGTGAACAGTGCCTGCTCAGAAAATTTTCAGAGTAGGAACATGTAGATTCTTGTTAAGCCCCAGTAAGTAAAACTCTAATACTCTATGAAACCAGTGAATAATTGGCCAGTTACCATGTATTTGTTCTTTAACTTAAAGAAATACTTCCTGTCTTTAACTTTGTCCCTTTGGAAATATGTTGATGTGGAAAGAAAATCTGACTTTATTTTTGGTTTTCCTTATCTCTGTTTTATTACTTAATTTTTTTTAAACTCTGCTAGTTGATTGCTTAAATACTTTTTTTTTTAAACACTCTGGTTGGCACCAGTTGGACCAGATGCCAAAGAGAACATTTCTACTGACTGCTTAATTATTTTGTAAAGGGAAGAGTCTTACCAGGCCCCCACAGCATTTTAACTGCACGAAATTACGATTTTTAACCATCACACCAAGAATTATGTCTTGAATTTTGAGTTGTGTCTCATTCAATCATATCTAATTTCCCCTCTTTCTAGGTCTGTTCTGGTGTTATCCAGGTGACACAAAAACCTATTGGCATGGTGTAGACTACGTGGATGCTTTTTATATAGTTGTGTTGACTCCACTTTGAAAATACATTTCCTGAATCTTACCAATCTGTGATATTTCTATTTCTAACATCATAGTCTGATTACCTGTCATCTCTTGACTGGGCTAGTTGCAGTAAGCTCCTGCTTGGTTTTCTTGCTTCCACCCTTACCTCCCACATAGTAGCTCAGTAGTCTATAAAGATTATTCATTGTAAAACATAGGGTAGGTAATGTTATTTCCTATCTCTCTTTAAGGAAAATTTCACTTTTCTCTTACCACTTGGTTGTGCTTCACCAACAAGTTTCCAACCACATGGGCCTTTTAGCTGTTGCAGTGACACCCCAAGCTCACAGCCTTCTCAGAGTCTTTAAACCTGCTATTCTCTCTACCTGGAATCTTCTTCCCTAAGATCTCTTCATCATTGACTGACTCCCTTTTATTCAGGCCTCAGCTCAGATGCCAACTCCTACAAAGGCAGCAGTGTTAGCTGTCTATTGCTGCGTAACAAATTACCCCCGAACTTAGCACTTTCAAGTAACAAACATATGTAACCATTAACTGTTTCACATAGTTTCCTGAGGGTCATGAATCTAGGAGCAGCTTGGCTGGACAGTTCTGGCTCAGGGTCTCTCATGAGGCTGTACTCAAGCTGTTGGCTGGGCTACAGTCGACTCAGGATGGGCTGGGGGAGGATCCACTTCCAAACTCGTTCACATGGTTGCTGGCAGGCTTCAGTTTCTCACTGTTGGTCAGATACCTCTGTTTCACTACAGAACGCCCCTCCATAGATTGCCTGAGTGTCCTCATGATGTGGCATCCCCCACAGAGTAAGGGATCTAACAGAGGAAGAGCCCAACACAGAAGCCAGGCTTTTATAATTGAATCCACTTGCACTGGATGCTGTCAATCACGAGACCAACCCTGGTACAGTGTAGGAGGGGAGTGCACAAGAGTATGAGTACCAGGTGGTATGGGGATCATAGGGAACCATCTGGAAGGCTGGCTACTACAGCAGCCCATGGGAATTTCACTGGTTACTTTTGAGAAGCCCGCATCTTTCATATTTTTTACCTCTGAACAATCTTTAGAAGTCATAGCTGCGTATCTTCCTTGATATAAGGGAATAAGCTGAAAAATGATGATAGTTCATTCACCTAAGTACTCTCTATCCCATTATCCTACATTATTATCTTATTTGCACCAATGACTATCTGAAATCCCATATTGTATCTCCTTGTTAATTGTATCTTGTTTGTCTGTCTTCTCTATGAGAGTATGAGACCTTGAATTCAGAAAACGGGTATTTCATGTCCACTATTTTAATCCTTGGGCTTAGAACAATGCCTGAAACGTAGTAGATCATTTTGTGATAAATGAACACATAGGTTACCTTTTCAACCATTTCGTATGGAAGTTGTTTCTACAGGCATCCCTGTATTCTAAAACTGAGTGTACTGAACATAAATTTCATTAGTTTAAGTAATATTTGCTGAGTTTACCTTATGTAGAAGGCACTGTGCTAGATACTCTGCAGTTACAAATGAAATAATCTTACCCGCAAATGGTCTTTACCTCCAAGGAGTCCTTTAAGTAAGGAAGGGTATGTGCCATATGAGAACAAGTGAAATAACAAAGTAAAGAATGAGTAAAATAAAGAAGAGGGAAAAAATTGCAGTGCGAGAGGCAGGGTGAGAATTGGAGGAGGCTTCACGATAGAAGGCCCTCTTGATGTCT
Organism: Globicephala melas; assembly: GCF_963455315.2. Classification (NCBI taxonomy): domain Eukaryota; kingdom Metazoa; phylum Chordata; class Mammalia; order Artiodactyla; family Delphinidae; genus Globicephala; species Globicephala melas. The sequence goes on from NC_083317.1 coordinate 97,808,678, forward strand.
TAAGGTCAGTATGTTATTTTGTCCTGTAATATTGTGTTTCTTTTAGCATTCTCAGAATGTAAGAAGGAAAGAAACCATATTTCCTGAACAACTAAAAAGTCAGGAAGCCTGGTCTACAAGAGTATTATAGATATGGTAAATTGTTTAGTTATGTATTTTTAAAGATCACCTTGCTGAAATGACTAAAAATAAAGGAAATCATGTTTCATAATGTGTGGTTGTCATCATATATAGAGCAGTTGCCCATACTTTAAATAGCCTTCAATCAGTGTATCTTGGCAATTAGTTCTCCAAGTAACAATTGTATTCTTGTATTGTATAGTATTCTTCACTGTTACCAGCTTCTTATGATAGTCATTCTGTCTCCCTCGTCTTAAAAGTTGCTTCATCTAGGGCTTCCCTGGTGGCGCGGTGGTTGAGAGTCCGCCTGCCGATGCAGGGGACACGGGTTCGTGCCCCGGTCTGGGAAGATCCCACATGCTGCGGAGCAGCTGGGCCCGTGAGCCATGGCCGCTGAGCCTGCGCGTCTGGAGCCTGTGCTCCGCAACGGGAGAGGCCACAACAGTGAGAGGCCCGCGTACCGCAAAAAAAAAAAAAAAAAAAAAGTTGCTTCATCTAATTTTGCTGTGGACTTGAAAGCCCAGTAACCACGCTTGATAGAATTATGTATAATAAGAATAAACGAGACTATGAAAGAGTTTTCAAGTAATTAAGTTTTAAGGGAGGTTTTCTTTTTAGTTTAGCTCTTTGTGGCTCATTTTTTCATCTTTCTGGTACTCATCTGTGTTTTAACAACTTCTCTTAATAGACAAGATGCTATTTTACTTACGTTTGCTGTTGAACTTTTTGTCTCTGTTCAATATATCACAGTTGGCTTTGAAGTCAGACTGACTCATAAGTCTGCCAAATTTTAGTTTTACGTCCTTAAATTGTTGTATATTTCTGAGTCTGATTTTTAAAAAGTTGTATCTTACAGTGTCGATGTAAAGAGTAAATATGTTAAAGGCCTAGGACGTTACTGGCATGGATTTTCTTCCGTCCTCTCTTCCTTCCCCAGTCATCCCCACCAGGTTGAATGGGCTTCACACTCTACCACCTGGTGCCTGGCAACAAACGCCTTGGTAAGCAGCATCTATATGCATGCCACTTTGACAAGGGTGTCCTAGCTTATACCCAGTGGTGTAGAGCTAGACTCGGAGGACCAGTCCTGCAGACAGCTTGCTTTCCTAAGATTGTCAGCACAACTTGGGGAGCAATCCAAGATTGAGTTTCACGGCAGACTGGTACCAGTACCTTGGCCCTATGGAAAATTCACAGTCCAAGACTGACTGTAAAATTAAACTGACTCTCTAAGTATCCTTTAGAGATTTGATGCCCTGAAGCAGGTATTAGCTGCTACACGGTATTTCACTCCCTGCCTGGGGTTTACAGCAGTGGAATTCAGAGGCAGCTCAGCCCTTGAGAAGTATAAGGCCGTGGGGCTTTCATGGGGGGATGTATCAGTCCCTGTACATACTCAGAGTTAACAAAACAGTCAGAGCAAGGAATTTTTTAATTAAGTTCTACGACATCCATGTAATTACTTACATTTTTCCACTCCCTCACATATTTTCTCAGTTTATCCACCCTTGTGACTCATTCAGTAGCAAAAGCAGTGAAATCAGCATTCTCTTCTAGTCATCAAGCAAAATGGGTCATCTCCCTGGCCTGCTGGATTGTCTGGTGTGCCCCAGAGAATCTCATTTCAGTTTAGGCCTCTTCCTGCTGCTCTATTTCCTTGTTTCCTCTTGGGTGGTTTCCACTGACCGTCAGGAGCTTCTCACCATGACCGGTTTCTTCACTCCAGGTTGCTCCCTTCTGAATGTTGCATTTCTTGCATTTATTCATCGTTCATGCCTTGAGAGTCCTGCCAAGATTCTGCCCTTTTCTTGCTTTAACTTCAACTGAAATTCACTGAGTACCTATTTTGTACCATACATAGAAATAGGCCCTAATATTTACATTATGGAATAGAAGAGTGAGGTCCAGAAAGGTTTTGTGTTCAGAATGACAAAGGTGGTATATGAGAGAAGGAATTTGAATGAAAATCTGCCCACTCTAAATTCAGTTTTCTTTCCAATTTAGCACAACTCCCATTTTCTCTAGGTGTGCCAGGGCACTGAGAAACTCTGATGATGTGAGCTGGAAGGCTTCATTAGGTCATGCTTAAGTCTGTGCCGCTGGCCATCATCCCTCTGCTGACGCAGGAGGCTGCTGTAAGCACATGTGGCAGATGTGCCCTGGGCACCATTATCTGGGTCCACCTTGAGTCTGTAATGCCAGCTCCTGGCCTGTAGGATGAAGAGAAAGCTGCTGTTTTCAGTGTTGATTTTTTTTTTTTTTTTTTTTAAGAACTGGTCTTAAAAGTAGATTTAACAATTTAGGGTAAAAAAACCTCCACTCACTAAGAGGAGCGAACTTATTAAATGTAAAGAAGTCGGGGAGCTCCCTGACCTCAATTTTTTCAGAGTATGGTTTTAATCTTTAATCAGAAAGGTGTTATATTGAATAGATAAGCTTTCCCTTTCAGGTTATAAAGCCATGTGCCTCTGTCTAGGCAGGCCGCAGAAACTGTTTTCTTTTTTTAAATTACTTCTTTAATAACCCTAATGAAAATGAAGGTTGTTTCCGTGAGTTGAAAATTAGGCCATTATTGATTAATTTTATCATTGGAAGAGAATATTAAAAATAATTCATTTTGAGTTTTATAATGTGTTTTTAGAGGTCCTTTGAATCTGTATTTGATGAGGCAGACGATTACGTCAGAGACTTTAATGAAGCTACAGTGTGAACACCCAACTCAAGAAGATGAGGAAACTATGCACTTTCCCAAAATTTGGAATGAGTGTAGACCAGGGTTCAAATCTGGACTCCATAATTAAATACTTGGATGATCTTTGACAGGTTACCTAGCCACTCAGCCTGTTTCATTGCCTGTTTGAACAAAGATTATACTTGCTCTCTGAAGTTATGAGTCTAATGAAAACATCTATTCTGTGCCTGGTACGCAGTAGATGTTTTGAAAAAGGTAGTCAGCTCCACCCCACTTTAATTAGTTGATAAATTACGACTTCTAGAAAAACAAATTAAAATACTCGCCTTACTGGTGGTGAGTTAGTAACTTCATCTTTCTATACAAAGGCTTCATAGTTGAAAACTACCTATATTACATCAAAGTTTTCATATAACACCAACTTAGAGCTTTATGTCCTATTTTTATTTTCTAATGACACCCTTTTAAGATCTCCATTAGGGAAAGTAAGTTTAGCATATTAAAAGACATGATGCTTTTAACAGGCATTCTTATTTCTCTCATGAAGCATATTTTGGAACGATCTTCGAAAGGCTGCTGCTTCAATCGTTAATTCATTTTACTCAGAGACTGTGAACATCAAAGCAATAAAATTCAGTTAAGTGGAAGAGTCAGGAAATAGAATATTCTGGTGAATTCAGTTGTCAGTGCTAAATAAAAAACATATTACCTTCTCCACCCATGTGTTTTCTGGTGTCTGTATTTAAATCATTCTATTGAATTTGAGGTTGTATTGAAAACTCTGTACCAAGTTATTTTTCTGGTAAAAGAGAAATCAATTAAAGAAAATACTTTTTGTTTCATGTTATATTATTGAAAAGCATTTCAAACTGTATTAGTTGCTTTACTTCATTGTTAAGAATGGCCATCATTAAAAACAACAGTTCTCCTCTAGGGATGAAAATGTAGATCAGATATGAAGATTCAACTAGATGTATATTGTCCCTTGGCCATGGCAATGAATTTATCAATAGATTTTGATCTTTCCCTTTCTTTTAGAACATGAATACAATAAAAAAATTCCACTTAAGTTATGGTAAAATGAGCATTAACATAATTAATTATTATGATATAAACTTAAGAGTAGTTTATGGTTGTGTAGAAATTTGAAAAGTGCAGAAAAAATTTTGAGACAAAGTCACTCATAATTCTTAACAACCAGCACAGTCTCTAAAGTTTTAGTGTTTAGTCTTTATTTATAGAATCAAAGACAAATGGATGTGCAGTTTTCTTTGACTAGTTTAAGCTTTTTAAAATCTGTTTAACTTGATGTTTTGCTTTATCTAGTCATATTTCCACTTTAAGTTTTAGAACAATTTACAAACGGATGAAAAGAACAGAAATGAAACTTCTCTTCGTGGCTTAAAAAATCTGTCCTTAATCAATATTGCATTGGGGAAACAGAAAAAAAAATAACAGATTATTTTTAAACGGTTTTTAGTCTGCAAGAAGTTGACATGTAAAATAGTAAATCAGGTACCTGCTTTCAGAATTCGGGAAAAAAGTTTCTCTGAAAAATAGAACCATTCAGAAGCCAAATTTTAAGAGGTTTTTTTCCACTTATTTTCTGACTTGGAGTATTGAAAGAAAAGTTTTAATCACAATAATTTTTTGTTGGCTTGCTTTCAGGTCTTTCCATCACAATAAGGAATGTAAGCCTAACAGAAAAACGCAGCCATGAATTATCAATATTTTCTTTATCTTACATGGGGTAATTTCTGATAATTGACTTTGTAAGGAAAATCTTGTGAAAATTCTTTCAATTCTATAATACAGTATTATCAGATACATATTTTCATCAGATATATATCATACATAGTGATACTTTATAAACTCATTTAAATTCAGAGTGAGAAATTAAGCTCATAATAACATCTTTTATTTCTTAGTTATGAAGTTAAGAAATTAAAAAGTTATTTTTGTATATTCCTAGTGAAACACCAGACCAGAAAATATTAATGTGCTCTTGTTAGATTATCTATGTTCTTTTCAAATTCATGAACTCTGAAAGACAAAATGATGGAAATACTCCCTTTTTGCACCTCAGATAAATATCATGTATATTTGGCATGTTGATAATGTAGAATTGTCCTTTCTGCCTTACAGGAATCGGTAAGGGCCTAATTTTCCCCCTCAAATGCCTGTGCTGTTTTCTCTCATGCTTTTAGTATGGGGATGATTTACTGAGTTCTGACAGTACATTGGCAACAATGTTTAGATCAGAGGGTTTTTTTGTTTGGGGGATTTTTTTTTGGTTTTTTATATCGTGTGCTTGTGTGTGTGTGTGTTTGATAGCCTCAGAAGAAAAACTTTAATAACTGTTTAGTGCTATTTTTTTGTTTGCCTACATATACTGCTAAATGTATTTATGCTTAATGTGTATTTCTAGGTTTATTGTTTTGGATCAAGAGCTACAATTCCTAATTGATAAATTTGTGGTGTTGAAGGGATAGACTACTTGGGTACTGTAGTTTTTATTTCGGCATTGAGTAAGTAACAAAATAGCACAAAATTATCTTCATTAAAAGTAGAACTCAAAAGTGGGTCCTTTAAAATGTTAAAAAATTTACCTAGTGAGTTCCCAAGATGCTAAAGCAAAGATGAAAGAACCAAACATGAATATTAACTAAAAATTGTCCCAATTCTCCTATGATAATTCATATTCAGCAGTAATTACAAAAAAAACAACATTTCTTTTATCTATATACTTAAATTCATACAGCTTTATGGTGGAGTGATGGGCATGTTGTATCAATGATTTAAAGGTGAATTTACAGATAATAATTTCTTTCTCACAATCTCTTGAATGACAATCAAAAAATTACCGTAATAAATGGATTCCTTTTCTTATGAAGAATCTCCCCAGAAATTCAGAATAGTGGAACAAGAGTACACTAAATCACTAAAAAGTTTAATGCTTCTTAAGTAAATGTCTTTTCAGTACTGAGCTAATGGCTAAAGAAAGGTCGCTGGATCATCTAATGAATAGATAGGAGTAATTTCTAATTAGCACCTGTTCCGCCACAAATTACATGTGAATTGGGTGTAAAAAAGCTCTTTGTATATAAATTGTAAAGGACTATAAAAGCATAGTTTTGCTACCAAAAGTGGGTTTTTTTAAAGGACACTGTTTTCCCCTGAATATATTAACACTCATCTGCAAATGTATTTAACCTCTTAGTGACAGGTTTATCTACAAGGTGATAAAGAATAGAACCGAGATCTTTAGTGGAATAACTGTTTGCTCTTCCAGAGAAATTCTGATTTACACTTTGTCAATGGGGAAATAGCATAGCATCAGAGGTGAAGTGTTTATTATGCTAATGAATCTTGTTTTAAGTTATGGTTATAATTAGTTTTATTCTATATTGCTTGAAAATCAAAATGTAGTGTAATAATAAATGTCAGCTACCCTTGTCCAAATTACTATAAATATCGAATTGTTGGAATCTGGAACCAGTGAGGTTATTCTGTGCCTGCACTTCCTGTTTTCACCCACCTCCCAATTACTTGCAGCTGTCAAAATAATTTTAATCATTTTCAGATACTTTGCAGAAGAAAAGGGACTTAAGCCCTTCAGCCAAAAAAGATGTTGCCCCTCCTCTTGTGGTCTTCTTTTATAACCCCGCTGGGTCCCCCTAGTCTAGTCAGGCCAGCATTCTTTCTGAGCATCACTATTATGCTGTAAGATCTTAAACATTTATCCAGGTCATTCCACAGTTCTGATTCTGTTTCCTTGCTTGTTAAACCACATCAGAGAATCAGAGAATCTTAGAGCTGGAGGAAGCCTCAGAAATCAGTTGCTAAGCCCCTTTAGTTTACCAGTGATGAAATGTATGACATTAAATAAATACCTTTCAGATTAAAAATTAAACCCAAATCTCTGGACTTCTAGCCTTTGGCCTGTTCCACCAGGAAATGTTGCCTGCAGATATGTGCAAGTAGACACATGCAAAAATCTGCCTATTCCAAAGAATACCTGATATTTGCATTCTCCCACCTCTGTGTCCAGGCTGTTCACCACATATGCTTGGTTATGCCCTAGTATGGGAAAGAGCAAATTGAAACATGAATCAGGCAGGGAAAAAAAGGGGCAAGCATGCTCCTTAGACCTGTTTGCAATGGGAGTAGCAATTGTAATTGTATGCACTTTACTGCTTTTATTAGTCATTCAGTATCAAAGTTCATTCAGTATCAAAGAAGGATAATGTGTCTGTATCTTTTAGAGTTGTACCTGTAGAAAAGGAGAGCCCTACCATAGAACACCTTAAGTATGACACAGGGTCTTAGTTTATATATAATGGTTTTCAACTTATTGAAAATCATAGGTGACAGATAAATCTGAAATAGTACTCTTTTGTCAAAAACTTTTTCCTAAAAAATCAGCCTTTCCCAGCATTCTGCTAAATTGAATCTTTCTTAATCAAATGTATTTATATTTTTTAAAGATTTTTTTTTGATATGGACCATTTTTAAAGTCTTTATTGAATTTTGTTACAATATTGATTCTGTTTTATGTTTTGGTTTTTTGGCCATGAGACATGTGGGATCTTAGCTCCCCGACCAGGGATCAAACCCACGCCCCCTGCATTGGAAGGTGAAGTCATAATCACTGGATGGCCAGCGAAGTCCCTAGGTTTATTTTACTGAGAATATACAAATCCACTTTGAAATGATTAGTGTATCGCTGATGCCACCTACTCTTCTCCTTTGCTTTAAATATGCATATTTAGGATTTTAGCATTGGAAGGACCTTGACGACTCAGATGTCCAACTACCTCATTTTATTGCTGAGGAAACAGAATTTGAAAGGTGAAGTTTCTTAGATGTGAGCACAGAACTGGTTAGTGTCTGGTAGCATGGAGCTCAGGAATCTTGGCTCAGGCCACTGTTATTTCCCCTAAATTACTTGAAAAATTCTCATTAAATTGTCTCTTGGCTCCATCTGTTTCTGGCTGTTTCTCTGTCAGTCTGTCTCTTTTTTCTCTCTCTTTTTTTCTTCTTCCAGGCTAATCCATCTCAGTTCTTCGTAAGTCATTTTCAGTGGATTTAATGTGAATACTAACTATGGAACGGGTTGAAAAGAAAAACTGGAAGTTTAACTCTAATTAGAATGCTGGTATCATCAAAGATTTTTTTCTTTCTTTTAGCATCCATTTATATATGCACCTTTCTACAGATCTGGACTGTCTGTTGATTTTACTCTGCTTTCAAAGATCCCCATGTGCTTTGTCAGTTTAAACAATATAGATATTAGATATATTGTCTCTACCTTTCATAGAAAACCTTTAGAGGTTGCCAATGAATTCCTATGCTTATTTTGGTATAAGTCAGCTGTATCACATTTAAAGTTTCTTAAAGCTGGACTCTTAGGAATCCATCTTGATATGGAACCAATTACAAGTTTTATATGTAAATTTTGTGAAATAATTGGTATGAAGAGTACACTGTTAACGTCACGTGCTGATTATCTTGGATCAGTCATTTAATAAACCATCAGCAGAGGTATCCACTTTGTACCAGACCCAAGGCTAGGTGACAATCTGCACAGATTTGACTCTCTCATAAGTAATTCCACAAAGTCGTAGGAGTGACAAATCTGTATGTTAAGTATTATAATAAGACCACGGATAGGGATTTGCTTAGGCCCCCATGGAAGAATAGACGTGGGGCATCCATACTGCCTGGAGAAGCCTCTGGACCACAGTGAAGGTGGACGCTGATCTCACATGTCGGGTTTCGCATCGTGGATGACTGTTTACGTGATGGAGGCCGGTACAATCGCAGTACCTCAAGGGCTACTCACCAGAATTTCACAAAACCCTCTGTGTCCTCCTCATGTCACATCATCATCAGAAGTCTCCTGCTGGCACCCTAAAATCCACACGTCCTGATACGTAATATACCCTTTCTTGTTTTTGTTTTTGTTTTTTTGCGGTACGCGGGCCTCTCACTGTTGTGGCCTCTCCCGTTGTGGAGCACAGGCTCCGGACGCGCAGGCTCAGCGGCCATGGCTCACGGGCCCAGCCGCCCCGCGGCATGTGGGATCCTCCCGGACCGGGGCACGAACCCGTGTCCCCTGCATTGGCAGGCGGACTCTCAACCACTGCGCCACCAGGGAAGTCCTACCCTTTCTTAAAGGATGAAGAAAAGATAATATTTTTATTTGACCTTGGAGGGTCTCAATCAGTGAGCTCAGCCTTTTACTCTTAAGGTCTTTGACGGGCCGTGCAGTGAGTGGAGATTAAAATATGACTGTTGCCCCGAATCAGGCAGTGCCCAGGATTTCAATGCAGGAGACATTCTTATTTAGAGTCACATATGATCTTAGCAAACTGAAAATATTCATTGTTCTGTAGCAAATATAAGGAAAGAAAAGAAATCATACCTAATTATACTACTCTCTCAAAAGAGAGCTTAAAATGTCCAAAAATGGAAAGAGAATGCAGGATATCACTAAGAATTTTAATCAAACTGGTGAAGCAGGTTTTAGACATCTGGTGTTGACTTTGTCCCCACAGTATCTTACCTTCTTAAGTTCCCTCAGTGGTAACTGGTATAGGTAGTTAAGCAGTTTAGTTGTGGGACAAAAAAAATATGTCAGGAAGCGTACGACGTGGCTGTGGAGGGTAGGCCGGCGTTTACCTCAGAGGGGTCCTTGTGTTGGGCCTTCTTAGACTTGTAAGTGATAATGAAATAGACCTTCCCAGCAGTGACCTTCTAGCTACTAGCAACTTGAGTGTTTCTTAGATTACTCTTCCTACTTCCCTGCACTATCTTGGTATCCCTCTCAAGCATTAAACGTGTCCAACGTGGGATGCAGGGTGCATGATGCCCTGCCCCCACCCACAGAGCTCCCACTGTCCTTCTTGGTCCTGGACCCTCCTTTCACGCAGTAGCATAAACCGGAAATCTTTGCACCATCCTTGGATCCACTTTCGTAACGTACTTTGAGTCAGTCACTGAGGCATTTTGCATTTATTGCTTAAATACATTTTGCTTCTGTTCCTTCCCCTCCCTCCATCAATGATTATGGCATATACTTGAATATTATAAAGCTAGATTCCCTTACCCCTGCAAAAGTACTCCTCAGAAAAGAGGGGGTCTTGTAGTGGAGTGAGCATAAAGCCTCTGCTATTTCTGGGAGCCCTCCCAGTTGCTTCATTTTAAACCGCAGAGCGCTGTGTGAAGGAGACACATTGGCCCAAAATGGCCTCGTTTAATGCGACTAGATATTTATGAAGGGCACCTGACAAAAATCTTCTTTTTTGGTTTTAAAGGATGTGGCAGCATTTAAGATAGTGTGGGTATTTATTCCCAGGAATGTGATCTCACAATGGTAAATGCAAAATATCTTTATAAATAAGCCTTTTCACTACCCTCCCCCCACCACTGCAAAAACAAAAGAAAACAAAAACACCCCCAATACGTTCAGGAGTTAGGGCTACCAAAACCATGAATCTGCACCTCCAAGACAAATGGAGATGTCAGCTATCCTAATTTTTACCAAATATATGTGACTTAGGACATTTCCAGTGACCGCATCAGACAGAGATTCCACTAATGCTGTATTCCAGTGAAGATGGGTATGCTTCAGAAAACTGTCAGAGGACTAAGATGCTGACCTGAGGTGATGCAGACGCAGATGTCAGACATGCCTGTGAAGAGTTTGAATCAAATTGGGGAGACGCGGATGGAGGGACAAAAGTGACCTATCTAAATGTTTTATATTTCACTATTAATTTCACTTATGTAACTGAAAATAACAAGGACCGTGATCTTATGTAAACACTTGTACATTCAGAAAAGTACATGAATCTTAAGTATGGAGCTCAGTGAATTCTCACAAAGCAGACTGTGGAATCAGACCAGGAATCAGACAGTTACCAGCACCCAAAAATGCGCCCTCCTGCGCTCTTCCAGGAACTGCCTGTCCACCTACCACTGCCAATAGGCACGGTGTGAACAGGTGTGTCCTCCTCTCGCCACGGAATAGTTTCGCTTATTTTTGAATTTTCTGTAAGTAGACTCATTCAGTAAGCTCCACTTTGCTGTCTGGCTTCTTGTCTCAACATTATGTTTGTGAAACTCACATGTGGCTTCATTCGGTTTCTCCACGTTGCTGAGTGGTATTTCATTTTATGAACAACCACACCTTATCCATTCTCCGGGGATAGATGTTTGTGTTGTTTCCAGTTGGGGAGTGTCGTGAAGAGTCTCGTTCTTCCGAGTCTCCTCTGTGACTTCTGGTGACCGCATGCCAGCATTTGCTTGGGTACCTATGTAGGAGTGGGATTATAGACCACACAGGATACCCCTCATCAGCTCCGACGGGTGCTGGCAAACAGGTTTCTGAAGTGGTTGTACCAAGCTCCACGCACATCAACAAGGTAGGAGGGCGCCTTTCTGCATATTCTTGCCAGCTTGGTACTTTCTGTCTTTTTTATTGTAGTCATTTTGATGGGAGAATAGTGGTATTACGTTATGATTTTAACTTGATTTTCCTGATGACTTAACCCAGCTGACCACTTTTTCAAATATCTAACCACCATTAGGATATCCTTAAGTGTCTGTTCATATTCTTTTTCACTCCCCACTCATTTTCACTTCTCTAAAATTTTGTATATTCCAGTTGGAAAAGAAATCAACTTTTTTTTTAATTGGATTATCTTATTGGCAAAACTGGAGATCATCTTATATTGGGGCAATATGGAAGTCATTGAGGTGACCTCTTAACTGATCCATCACCTTCTGCTCTCTCTCAGATGCTCTACTCCGTCTTCCGTACTACCCATAAAGTTATTTTCTATATGCAGATCTGATCAAGTCAATTGTAGCCCTATCCCACTCATTCTCTCCCCTCCCTGATTACCTACCTTCCTGTCGACGCTGTGCTAAACAGAGTGTTTCCAGAACCCGCCTTTGAAAGGTCATGGGGAGGAGGAGTTGGGCGGGTTCGAGGCACACTTGCTAAATATTCAGATTATCAAGGCTCTTCCCTGGAAATTCTGATTCAGTAGCTTCCAGTGGGGTCAGGAATCTGTGTGATGAACAAGCACTCCAGGTTTCTCTTATTTTCAGGGAAGTTTGAGGAATACTACAAACAGGTTGATTTTGGTTTTGCCTCAGTGCTCTTACATGTTCTCTGTCCACTGTCTGGGTTATTCTCCTCCATTGGAAGGAAACATCCTCACAAACGTTGCCTCTGGGAATCCAGATTGACTCCTACAGGCTGAGTAAATCACTCTGTAGTCAATGAAGTCTTACCCCCGGTCTTCCTCATAAACCTAGTCCACGGTGGCCTTCCCCATCTCAGCTGATTGCATGCACTGGTTTTACCTTCAGTTTAAATTCAGAATCGGCTGCAGCTTGCACACGGTCCTATTCTCCCGTTACACTCGGGTCTGCGTGACTGCACATGCCTGCTACTAGCTAGCTTTCCCGCTTGCATCTTGCACCCATGTGGTCAGAGTGATCATTATTTTAAAATCTAAGTTAACATCACATGTTCCTGCTCAGAACGCTCCAGTGGCTCCCCATTTCTCTCAGAGTAAAAGCCAAGTCTTCATGAGGTCCTACAAGACCCATCGCCATCTGCCCCCTTCCCCACCTTCACCCTTTGACCTTCTAGGCTCACTCTGCCTCAGTTATTCTGGCCTCCCTGCTTTTCTTAGAACATCCCAGGTATGGTTGCACTGTAGGGCTTTTGCACTTCCTGTTCTATCTATCTGGAACACTTGACCTGAGGCGACTGTAGTACTAACTCCTTCACCACGTTTTTCAAGTGTTGGCTCAAACGTCTCCTCAGTGAATCCTGTCTTGACCACCCTATTTAAAAGTGAAACGTGATCTATCCTTCCCACAACTCCAATCTCTTATACTCTGTTCTTTTCTCCCCGTGGCATTCACTAACTTCCAGTGTACTCTTAATTATGTTTATCATTTACATCTTTCTGCAGAATATGAGTTCCCCAAAGGCAATATTTTCTACTGTTGTGCTCACAATATATTCTCAAATATCAGAACAATGCCTGGCGTATAATAAATGCTCAGTGAATATTTGTTTGATTTGTAGATTGTAATATTCAGGATGCAATAGAGAAGAGGCCTTACATAGTATCTCTTTATAAGCCAGGTTTTTTATGAAGCCATTTCCAAGATATGTTGCATACCTTCACATTTTGAAGTGAAAACTTGACACTGGCAGTTTGGATGAAGATGGGGTTGCTTGTGTATTGCTTCATTGGTTTGAAGGAGAAGCCAATTGCAGCCCAGCTCATGCTCCCTGAGTTGTGTGTATTCTCTGAGATACAGGTTTATACAACAGGGTTGATACTTGAGTCCTGGATTTTAGGTTTTTCTCTAAAACATGCCAGCAAAGATGCTGGCATTACTTGAAGTGTCCATAGAAGCAGGTTTCCATGAAGAAATCAGGTAACTTAAGAAATGTCTTTTACGTTTGGATCAAGCACATCGATTTTGAAAAGTTTATGCATAAATTCTTAGTTCCATTATAGAACCAATGTGCTTTTGCCTATTTTAGCCCATCTGAAGAGCATTCTTATATACCCTTGCATCAGTTTTGGGTGACCAGAAACCTAATCCTCTCTCTCGTGCATTATTTCTTGAAATGCTGTGATGCAGTCCACCTGAAATCTGATTGCTAGATAAGCATATTACTCTAGAGGGTCTATGTATATACATCTGATGTTAGAATAACTTTTACTTCTCTTACTGTGAATTCCTAAGTTTCTAATGTATACACATATGTACTTATTCATGCCTTTGAGAATGTAACTTTTACTTTGTTGAGTCCCGTATTTTCATGGGACAGGAGGATAATTTTTCTCTTAGCTTACCAAGAGATTATATGTAAAAATCTGCTGGCTCAGCAGGCCATTCTGTCATCCTGGCTTACCTAACCTTTGGTGATCTCTAATTGTCTTCTTACTGTTTTTACTGTCTTAGCCTCCTCTCGCAACCCAAATTTGTTGACTAGAAGCTTTTTATAAGAGTAATGCCTGTACTTTAGTGTCTCCCAGGGGGCCTGGAATACTACTGGTGCTATGATAGCTCTGAGCAGCTAAGAGTAGAATTATTTCATGAGGAGTGAATAGATTTCCTCTAATAGGAAGAATGATTATTAGTAGCTCACCACTTGAAAGAATGCCAAGAAGAAGACTTGTGTGAAGACATATATCTTAAGTCAGCTAATATAATACTTGTTTGAAAAAGCCAAATCTCAATTAGATAGTGTCATGAGGGAAAGCCTTTGTATAGTTTTATCCAAAATAAGAAAGGCAGTTAGGAACCAATTCAAATCATGTTTAAAATTCCATTTAAATGACTTCATAAACTGTATGCATTAGCAAACTTAAAAATAGACACTTTATGAACTATTATAGGAACTTAAGTGTGCAGTAAAAAAATAAATACAGCAGGGGCTTCCCTGGTGGCGCAGTGGTTGAGAGTCTGCCTGCCGATGCAGGGGACGCGGGTTCATGCCCCGGTCCGGGAAGATCCCACATGCCGCGGAGCGGCTGGGCCCGTGAGCCATGGCCGCTGAGCCTGCGCGTCCGGAGCCTGTGCTCCGCAACGGGAGAGGCCACAGCAGTGAGAGGCCCGCGTACCACAAAAAAAAAAAAAAAAAAAAAAAAAAAATACAGCAATTGCCACGAAGTAGAAAAATACCTAATCAGACTGTCCTTTTTTTCCTCTCAGCATTCTGAAAACTTCTATATTTCAGGGCTCTGATTTAACTAATGCTAATCTTATGAGCCTATACATCAACAGATAAATTTATATTTAATCTCTATTCTGTCATCTGTCTATTCTCTGGGATATGTGAGTACTAATGAGCCAACAAATATGGAAATTCAGTTAAAAATGCTGGGACTTAAAGGATGGCAGGCAAATGAGGAAGAGAATGAAATATCTTCTAAATGCATTCATTTATTTCTCAAGTATTATTGAATACCACTAGATATTAGGAGCTGGGGGATTGGAACTGAAGTGGTAGTAAGGGCTGGGAATATAGAAGAGAAGGAAAGAGGAGCTAGCCAATCCCAGCCTTCATGGCACACATAGTTCATTCATTCATTCATTCATTCATTATCTGTTGAATGCCTGTAACTCACTGTAACAGGGATACAACACTGAAATAAATCAAACGAGAAATTCTTGCCCTGACTGAGCTTATATTCTAGTGAGATAGAAAGGCAATAAATAAGGCCCCCAAAAGTAAAAAAAAATTAATAGAAAGAGTTAAGGACTAAGGAGAAAAATGAAGTGGGGAGGGAGCCTGGAAGTGTTGAGGGTGGGAAGCAGGTGGCAGTCTTAGGTTGTCCAGGAAAGGATCTGATGAGAAGGTATCTTTCTAGTAAAGACCTGAGGGAAGTGAGGGAGCTAGTCACACAGATGCCTGGAGGAGGAGCAGCGGGGCTGCCAGGAAGAGGCAGTGTGAGGTGCTGAAGTGAGAGCTCGCCTCGCATGTTCGGGGGATGCTGAGGAGGCCGCTGTGGCTGGAGCAGGATGGACGATGGGGTGAAGCCTCGTGAGGGCTGTGGGTTTCGCTCAAGTCGTGAAGAGAGGCCATTGGGAGGTTTTGCCCCAGGCCTGCGATGTGACCAAGGGAACTAACCATAATTCAAATTCAGCCATCAATGGTCAAGCAGACCGGAAAGGTTGAATTGTACTGGAAGTTGTAAAACCGGAAGGGGGTGAGAAGCCAAAGCTGGACTTAATGGTTTAGGAGTTACCTGTGAGAAAAACGCTCCATGAGTCAGGAGGATGGGGCAGACTTTGTGGAAAGAGTGGGGTGGAGACACCAAAGTAGAGCCTTAGGGGTGCCTTTGCCCACTCACGGGGGCTGCAGGGGGGATCCAGTGTGATCCTCAAAATGGTAATAGGTGTCCCCCTTCTTTTGTCTTTTTACTTGTTTTATATGGGTTGTTTTCTAAGAAGATCTTTGGTATTCTTTCTCAGACTTCTTATGAGGTGAAATGATGAAAGAAGGAAGGAAAGATAATTGGAAAACTGTATCTATGATGTTGTCTTCATGTTAATTACCAGCTCATTGTGCAGCAGATGAGGTGGGTGGGCAAGTGGCTGGCCTCCAGCCCACTTCTGGCCAGTTAGAACCACAGTTGAGAACTGTTCGTAAAGACATAATAAATATCTACGATTTTAGGCCTAAAAAACCAAAATAAAGCAAAACCTCAAGAGTATTATCTTCTGAGAACTATAGTGATTTCAATTTATTTTCCTTTTTTGTCATCGCTCTTGCTATCCTACTTAAGTATCTTCAGCCACAATTATCAAAACACTTATTTGTTCATTTCAAGTTTTATCACCTGTAAAATGATAAAGGTACTCGCAAATCAATGTTTTCACAAGTTGAATTGTGTGCCTTTCATACCAAGACTCGGTTGTGTGTTTTGTTTTTAAAGATAAAACCCTGTGTTGTCGTCGGGACTGAAAGCAAAATTTCACAGGCTGTTGCTTCTGCCAAAGAAACCTTGCCCTCTCTTGGCTTAAGGTGTTAAAACACTTAGCAGTGTTTTCTGTCTAATTTTATTTATTTTTATTTTTTATTTTTTGCGGTACGCGGGCCTCTCACTGTTGTGACCTCTCCCGTTGCGGAGCACAGGCTCCGGATGCACAGGCCCAGCGGCCATGGCTCACAGACCCAGCTGCTCCGCGGCATGTGGGATCTTCCCGGACTGGGGCACGAACCCGTGTCCCCTGCATCGGCAGGCGGACTCTCAACCACTGCACCACCAGGGAAGCCCTTCTGTCTAATTTTAAACTGTTGTTTTCTAATTCTGAATTGGAGCAGTTTGTCATAGATGAAATGTCATAGATATATATTTTACCCCTAAGTGGATGCCTGCACCTAATTTCTCTGTGCCTTTTGGATGGAAGTCAGAGTTAAAGTGGAAAATTGCTGTCGGAAGCTGGCATATTTTTAAACTCTTGAGTGAGTTAAGGGGGGAATAAAAACTCTTTCCACCCTTGACTGCATGGAAAATATTAAACTCCTTGTCAGTAAGCAGGGGAGATGATGAGTATTGTGGATTTTCATCCTTCTCTCACGAGTTCTTATGATTCACATCCTATCCCTGTTGTAGTGTTGGTCTGCATTAACGATCTTGAATGCTGAGACTGAACCATTATTTTTATACTTATTTTTTCTTTAACCTGATGGGTGCTTTGAGAATATTAATTATACACCTTTTTTGTTGCAAAGGATCTAGCAGTTTGGCTTCATCTTGACTGATGCCCTTGACTTCCGAGTATAAATAGAAAAAGAGATAGGTGACAGGGATTGATTAGCAATCCTCCTTCTGAGCAAAGCAGTAAACCTATCTAGATAAATAACCAGCCCCAAAGCCTGGAGAATGCATGCTAAAGAATTAAGGGTAGCGTGTGTGTGTGTGTGTGTGTGTGTGTGTGTGTGTGTGTGTGTGTTCAATTGATAGGGAAATTTTCTAGAAGAGCCACAAGAACACAAAGATTCTATCTGGTCCATTTTACTGTTCTTCAATTGTTATTAGAAAATAGGCTTATAGGTTTTACTAAGCTATTAGAATGATTATTCGCAACCTCCCCCCTTTTTAAGGGAATTTTTTTTTTTTTTAAGTAACAGGAAACTGAGATCAGTATTTCATTGCTGTTTCAAGTCTCTCTCTCAATGTATATGTGTATTACTTTGTTATTATTAGACTTTAATTGTAGGGTTGAAAGAGCTCAGGGAATCACCTGATTGATTCTCTGGCACTTTGAAGCCATCACAGATAGCTGAAAAAATATTTTAGTATTTTTCTGGCACTTACTCTGTGCCTTGCCGTGTTTGAAGCACTTCACATCAATTAACTCATTTAGCCCTGACATCCACCCAAAGGGATGGGCACTGTTTTTATTCCCATGTACCATATAAAGAAACTGAAGCACAAAGAAGTTCGGCAACTCTCCCCATAAGGAATGAATCTGGGACTTGAACCCAGACACCAGAGTCTGTGCTCTCGACCTTTACATACCGCCTGCCTCTTTCCTTCTCCCATTCCTTCTAGAGTTGCTAATTCTAAGGGTTAATTTTTACTCTCACTTTCCTTTACCTAACGTGGTTTCCTCAGCCTATAGTTTAAGGTTCCTTTTCGGTTTGGGTGTTTTTTTTTTTTTTTTTCCTTTTTCTGAGCACTTCTCCAGCTTTCCGTCAGTCACTGCTGCTCCATTCTCTCACCTTCCTCCTCGGTGATGTTCTCAACCCTCAAACCATTTCTGAATTCTTAGGTTATATGTCAGGACTAGAAGCTGGTGGCTGTCATAATGACCAGTTCTGAGTAAGATAATATTAATAGTACAGTTACCTCACGGTTCCTCACATATAGCCTCTATTCCTGTTTACCACATCTTTTTTCTGCTGCATTTGCAAAAGCACGTTATTCATGCCTTAGGTCATGCTATGAGTGATGCCATTTTATGGATTCATGAATAGTCTCAGATTTCCCAAGACCTTCGGATGTGGACTGTAATCCATAAACATGCTCTCCTCTTTGTGGACATCGTATAGCATCTCTTTAGGTGATCTAGGAAAGTTTCTAACTGTGTGTCCTCGGATCTTCTAGCTCTTGAGACACGTTGCTCTTAAGATGTCGAATGTCTAAATCCCCATGATACATACAACTGTCAAAGACAGTTTGGTCGATGGGGACTTTGGACCAGCCGGTGGCACGTTATCCTCCTGGCTGAATCGCAGGGAAGAGAGTAAAGCACGGAGCACCGTCTCCCCTGCCCCCCACATAGA
Organism: Globicephala melas; assembly: GCF_963455315.2. Taxonomy (NCBI): domain Eukaryota; kingdom Metazoa; phylum Chordata; class Mammalia; order Artiodactyla; family Delphinidae; genus Globicephala; species Globicephala melas. The sequence continues at coordinate 97,827,334 of NC_083317.1, forward strand.
GCGCTCCTCACTCCAGTCCCCACACCCGCTCTCCGCTAGGTGGAATCTAGTGGACCCTCCGCCCTTATTGAGGATGAAATCCTGCAGGTGAGTTTTCTGCTGCCTAAACCAAAGGTAAGCGTTCCGCGGTCAGCCACTGCTGCTCCATTCTCTCATGACGTGCCACGTGACATTGAGTGACCGCTGCCACATTTTATTAAGTCAGGAAGGATTTCACAGGATTACAAGTTGTACCTACAACGTTTGCCGCCATCCTTACCCTTCCGTGATAATAGTTAACATCTAGAGTCTGAGGTGGCGGCGGATGGTGGGAAGCAGCCCCCCACATGTGTTTTCTTGGCTGTGCTTCTGCTGGGTTTTTTTGTTGTTGTTATCTCGGGTGTTGCTAGGCTGGATTGTCTCCCCATAAAGGTCCTGACCTCCCTTCAGAAGCCCCCTAGACTCAGGACCCCTGCTGCCACTTTTGACTCCATTAGAGCAAGATCTTGACTACTTTGCCTGTTGACCCTTCTTTGAAAGTGATGTACATGCTTGCTGAAATTGTCCTGTTAGTGCACCCAGATTCCCTGTTACCCGGCATGTTTATGTTCCTGTGACCTTCTTCCCAGACCGTGGGAACTTTGGCCAGTGGATTGGAGATGAGGGAGTGTTGTTCCTTCCAGCTGGGGAGCTTAGGTGTTCCCATGGCATCCTGTTCTTGCCTGTGTATATCATGATCACACCGTAATTTATCTATTCCCCTGCGAGCCTCCACTACCTGGCGGAAATTCTCAGACTATGGGCAGGCAGTTCTGGGTCTGGCTTGGTGAGGCTCCCCAGCTCTAGTCTTTGTTTTCCCTCCCTCGTTCCAAATGTCATTCAAGATGGTAGTGTTAGTACCAATCCAAGGAACCTCTTGGTGTTAATAGGCTTTCAGGAATTGGCCGAGAGACTTATCTACTGTACACCTATATGGTTGAAAAAAGTCTAATTTCTCAACAGTGGACTTGGAGCCAAGCTTTTTGGAGCACAGCTGCCTTTAGTCCAGTTCCAACACCTCTGTGTCTTTGTCCCTGTGATGTCTTCCAGCAGTGCCCTTCTCCTGTGGGGCTCCCATCTACCAAATCGTTCTTCACTCCCAAAGCCAGCCAAGAGATTGTCACCTCTGAGAATCTCCCCTCACTCCTCTCCCATCCAGAGCTCACCCCTCTCTTTCACTGGGCTTTTAGTATGCCAAATGCATTTGGCTCTAATTATTTAAAATTACCTAATCTATCTCCTGTGTTGGACTAGAGCTTCTTGAGGCCAAGGCCCATGTCTATTCATTTTGCATTTCTGCTCCTAATATGGTGCCGGGTACATCGCAGCAGCTCAATAACTGGGGAGTTGGATTAGATCCCTTTGTAACAATAGCACTGGGGGAGTGGGAGGGATCATCTGGTGAACAGAATAGGAACCCAAGTGGAGAAAGGGAATGGAGCAGCTCATTATTTCGATGACTAATGGGAGGCTGAATTGAGGGGAAAGATGAGTTTGGGGCAGGCATGCCATCAGGGGATGACACCATACCAGTTTGGCTGGTGGCAGGCCTTCTAGGAGTTCTGGACTGAGATGTTAGCAGAGGTGTGAGGAGAGCTAAGGGCTGTGGGAGTCGTAGATGGAGCCCTGGGAATGGCAGGTTTCTATGGGACACCAAGATGAGAGATGCGGTGTTGGGAGAAGGGGAAGGACCCTGGAGATGATGGGCGTGTTGGAAGGAGGACAGAGATAGCTGGTAACTGGCAGGGGTGGCAGTGGAGAAGGGGTGGGGGGAGGGACGGGGCAGGGGGTCCAGCAGCAACGAGCAGATGTCAGGGAGGGGAGTTGCTGCAACCATGGCAACTCTAGGCGGCCGGCAGTGTCGGGCAGCTGTTGCACTGGACGGACAGTCAGCGGCTGGTGATTGACTTGTATCTTAGGTAGTCATGGGGAGCTAGGGCTGGTAACAGAACCAAGTGACAGGCTTGGCTGAGCTTGCAGGGAATGAGATCATTTGGGACCGTAATGCTGAACAAACAGGATTAAAGGGCGCATCAGAAACGTAACTTTGTTCTCTCCTTCTCTCCCCTATTCCAAACACTCCGCGGAGCTGGGTTTTCTGTCCCTGCATGAAATCTAAGACAGACTTCACTACTTTACAGCTTCTCTCAGATCAAAGAAAGAAAAAAATCTTTCGGTAACTTTTATCCATAAACACAGTCTTGGTTTAGTAAGGATCGTGTCTAGTCTAGTCCAGTGTAGTAATACAAATTTTTTTCATTTAAAGGTAAAGCTTTTCCCACTCTTGCAGCTCCCATTCGCTGTAGATGTGAAGCCTGTAGTGTGGGAGAGAGTCCCGATGGGCTTCTGCCTATTTTCCCCCTAACACATCTGCTCTCTCTCCTGCACTCCACGGGCAACTGCAGCTACTTCAGAGTAGATGGGGGAGGTGGGGTTGGTAAAGTGCAGGAAGGTCCTACAGCAGGACATCAGTTTGCCTTGGGTTTCCTGCCATGGCAGATGTAAACCTGACTTGTTCCTTTGTGGGCACTTGTATAAGTTCTTTAGTGGGGAGAGTCTCTCCCTCCTTCATCTCTGTGGCTATCTTACCTAAGTTTTTCCTGACATGGCGGAATCCACCCCTTCTTTCAGCAAGCCTTAGTATGCTGCTGAGGTTTCCTCACCCACCCAGGCATCTTTCACTGAGACTCACGCAGCTCATGTTGACTTGGCAGTACTTATGGGATATCTGGGTGGAAATCCTCTCCTAGCACCTGAGAGAGAGGTGGGAGCTGGACACACAGATGTGAGGGTAAGTGCCGTGTAGATGTTGGCTGAAGTCGTGAGCGTGGACACGCTTGTCCGGGAAGAGACCTGGAGCCTCACACAGACCCGTGTTCCAGAAGCATGAGGACAAGAAGGTGGAAGCCTCTTCCAGAGTGTTGGTTTTACAGAGGGGCAGACTGCATAGGAGTCAGCCCAGAATTATGCCTCTTATCGTGTCCATCTTTTACCAAGAATGTGGAACTTAAAATGCATACGTTTTAATTTTAATTGTGAAAGGACTCTAAACTGTCTTCTTCCTGTTTTGAAAATTGATGTTAATTTTACCTTAGAATTTCTAATTCTTTGAAGATAAGTTTTAACTTTTTTTTTTCCAGTTGTGTATGAACACAGATCAAGATTAGAGAAATCCTTGCAAAAGGAAAGACTTGAACATAAGAAAGCAAAGGAAGGTAAATAAATAATGTAATTCGTGTTCTGTGTTTTTATCATACTCTTCTTTGAAGCATCACGTACTTGCTTTACTATTTTTTTGCTAAGAAATTTGTCAGATCGCCCAAAGTCAGTTTCATTTGGTGGATGGAGAAGGAGATACCAAGCAATATGCTATACATTGCGACAAAATAATTCCTGCTCAAGACTAGATTTAGACTCTTTCATTCAGTTGGTGCCACTTTGAGGTCATTCATGTATTGGTTATATGTATTGCTTCAGAAATAACACACAGTTTTTCTTTGAATATTATCAATGCATACGTTACTAACACCTGACTTCCGTCCAGAGGCATCCAGGAAAAGTAACAGCATGTGTTGTCCAGAATATGACAAACGTTATATAAACGTATATGTATACATGTACATTTAGAACGTAATGAATTGATCTTATTGTACAATGTCTTTTAGGTTATACACCTGTTTTCATCTTGTGGTAAAGGCTTTATTGGCACAACTGATTGGTTTGGTTTGAAAAATCAACATTTAGCACAGGTATTAGGCAATGCTGTTGATTTTTATCAGAGTTTTTCTATAAAGCATGGAGCTTATACAGGTTGTGGTTTGAAATTACCTGCATTCTTTTTTTTTTTTTTTACATCTTTATTGGAGTATAATTGCTTTACAATGGTGTGTTGGTTTCTGCTTTATAACAAAGTGAATCAGTTATGCATATACATATGTTCCCATATCTCTTCCCGCTTGCGTCTCCCTCCCTCCCACCCTCCCTATCCCACCCCTCCAGGCGGTCACAAAGCACCGAGCTGATCTCCCTGTGCTATGCGGCTGCTTCCCACTAGCTATCTACCTTACGTTTGGTAGTGTATAGATGTCCATGCCTCTCTCTCGCTTTGTCACAACTCACCCTTCCTCCTCCCCATATCCTCAAGTCCATTCTCTAGTAGGTCTGTGTCTTTATTCCTGTCTTACCCCTACGTTCTTCATGACATTTTTTTTTAAATTCCATATATATGTGTTAGCATACGGTATTTGTCTTTCTCTTTCTGACTTACTTCACTCTGTATGACAGACTCTAGGTCTATCCACTTCATTACAAATAGCTCAATTTCGTCTCTTTTTATGGCTGAGTAATATCCCATTGTATATATGTGCCACATCTTCTTTATCCATTCATCCAATGATGGACACTTAGGTTGTTTCCATCTCTGGGCTATTGTAAATAGAGCTGCAATGAACATTCTGGTACATGACTCTTTTTGAATTATGGTTTTCTCAGGATATATGCCCAGTAGTGGGATTGCTGGGTCATATGGTAGTTCTATTTGTAGTTTTTTAAGGAACCTCCATACTGCTCTCCATAGTGGCTGTACCAATTCACATTCCCACCAGCAGTGCAAGAGTGTTCCCTTTTCTCCACACCCTCTCCAGCATTTATTGTTTCTAGATTTTTTGATGATGGCCATTCTGACTGGTGTGAGATGATATCTCATTGTAGTTTTGATTTGCATTTCTCTAATGATTAATGATGTTGAGCATTCTTTCATGTGTTTGTTGGCAGTCTGTATATCTTCTTTGGAGAAATATGGTCACCTTATCTTTGATAAAGGAGGCAGGAATGTACAGTGGAGAAAGGACAGCCTCTTTAATAAGTGGTGCTGGGAAAACTGGACAGGTACATGTAAAAGTATGAGATTAGATCACTCCCTAACACCATACACAAAAATAAACTCAAAATGGATTAAAGACCTAAATGTAAGGCCAGACACTATCAAACTCTTAGAGGAAAACATAGGCAGAACACTCTATGACATAAATCACAGCAAGATCCTTTTTGACCCACCTCCTAGAGAAATGGAAGTAAAAACAAAAATAAACAAATGGGACCTAATGAAACTTCAAAGCTTTTGCACAGCAAAGGAAACCATAAAAGACAACCATCAGAATGGGAGAAAATATTTGCAAATGAAGCAACTGACAAAGGATTAATCTCCAAAATTTATAAGCAGCTCATGCAGCTCAATAACAAAAAAACAACCCAATCCAAAAATGGGCAGAAGACCTAAATAGACATTTCTCCTGCATTCTATTTTTATTTATTCATCTTTTTGGTAAATCTTGAGATTGAAGTGAGATGTTCCGTCTGATTACCTTGGTGTGAAGTAGAAGGAGGGAGAACAGAGGAGGGCAATGTAGGCTAGGATGTTTTACTGAGATGTTTCAGATCATTAAAATGCTTTGATAGGATTTGGATTTCCCTTGTCTTCAAAAGCAGAGTGATTTTATAGAGCCATCTAGTGGATAATAAAGCCTTAAGAGCATTAAAGATGGTTTCCACGGCTTGATTTCCTTTTCAGGTCCTGAATGATTTTCGTGTGCCATCTAGTGGCTGGCAATAAACCATCTCTGTCCTTAGGTGCACTTCATGTTTTTTTTCTCCTTAATTTCAAGGACGGTTCATCACCAAGTACACATTCTAAATGCACTTTTAATCAGTTGGTTATAGTGTGTATTTTGTTGATACAAGATTCACAACTTAAAGGTAAAGAGGAAAATTATATAACAGTTTTTTTCAACTCTTGCTAACGCATTAAAAGACAAAATATATAAGTCACCAAGTAGATTGTCTTAAACCTGAAACATTTTTTAGGTCTGAGTAAAGTACGCCTATGTTCTTTTAGATGTCTAAAAATGCCACAGTGAATTAACTTATACTCTATTTTCTCCATTTTGTATTTTCTAGATTTTCTGGTTTATAAATTAGAAGCACAAGAAACACTAAATAAGGGAAGGGTGAGTTTTTTTTTTTTCTCCCTTAATTTTTTATTTCACGAAACTTGCAAGAGGGGGAAATATGGTCGCAAAACCTTTTACTCTGTTGATCATTAGGATTGAAGGGCTGAAATACATTTCCCTCCTTCCCTCCCTCCCTTCCTCTCTCCTTTCCTTCCTTCCTTGCCAAGAGATTCTCAGAGGAAGACCTAAAAACTGCTCTTTTAAAACCTACCTTCCTTTGTTTATCACATTACTGTGATAGTGATAAATTGGAAATAGCCTTAATGTTCAACCATAAACATAATCTCTTCATAAAGAGATTATTTTTATTCACTTATTTATTCATTTGTAGTCTCTCTTTTCTATAGAATGTGATATTTATTTTAATTTGCCTTTGCAGGACGTTACTGTCACTTGCATAGACATTGCTGGGTAATGTCTGACACGGTACCTGGCCTAGAGTTCCCATGTTCAAAAACATTTGTGGAACGAATGAATACATAAATGATATTGGCAGTTTAAAAAGTTTTTAAGTCCAAATTAACTGGAGAAAAACAAGTTTTTCTCTTACTCTAAGAAAAATATGTAAGCATTGGTTGAATAAAGCATTGGTGTTTTGGGGTATTAAAACTGAGAAGAGTCTGTTCCTTGAATAACTAGGAGGCTGTCAGCTTTCGACTCTTACCTGCTTTTAAAAGCCCTAGCCAGAACTGTGTGTGTTCTGTTGTGCATTTTGTAATGTAATTTATTACAAATTAAAATGGCAAAGTGATAAAATAAAATGATAAAATGCAGTTCATTTTAGAAGCTGCAAGAATATGAAAGAAAGAAAGAATTGAGGCTGTGCTTGTACCGGTGACGGGTAAAGCAAGGAGTGGGGCACATAAGATAGAACAACACAGCAGCCTGGGGAGAGAAAAGTTTCAGGTGGTTTGTGGTTTGCACACTCACTGGTTATGGTTGCCCAGGGCTGGACTTGTGTGAGGTCCAAATGTGAAGATGCTCCACTGGCACACAGAGACACACTCCTGGAGCGCGTGCTTCAGCCATAGGTGTAGGCTCAAGTTTTGGTCCTGGCTCTGCTACTAAAGGAAATGTTTGCCCTGGCCTGTTCCTTAGCCTTTCTGTTTCTCACTCTGTGAGTTGGATTCTAGCTGGGTAAAGTCACGTATGTAGAATTTCTTACCCGCTGAAGCTCGAGGCAGGAAAGTGCCTTTTCTCTCCCTTCCCGGAAAGCCATGCGAAGCTTGTGAGGCCTGGTTTATCTCCTTTTCCCCTTGGAGCACCGGGCACAATACATCAGCCATGTGCGGTGCTGCATCTCAGGACAAGTTCCCCTGTGCCCCTGGCCTCAGTTTTTCTTCTCAATATGAGAGTGGAAGTAAATCACCTCCAAGGGCCCTGTCAAGCTGCTGTTTCATAATTCCATGTCCTGAGTTTTCATTATTAAAGTCTAGCAAACTTAGAGGAATGTGAAAACTTCATTTCTGCTATTAAGTAAAGAGATGGCCTCAGAATTGTCCTGTTTCGAGCTTAGAGTTCATTTTCACTTAACACAAGTGAAATGAGTGAAATCCTTCCATTAAGACCTTTAAGCTCTGGTTAGCAAAAGAGCCAAATTTGTTATTTTTGTGTTAACTGTTTGCTTTTCAATTTACAGCAAGATTCTAATAGCAGGTACAGCGCGTTGAATGTCCAACATCAGATGTTAAAGGTGAGTAATTTAAAGTTGTTCTTCGTGAGCGAATCAAAGGATTAACTGAGTAACTTAAGTGATCAAGGAAAGTTTACAGAAAGTTGATTTGTGTTGTGATATGGTATATTAAAGTCATTTCTGGCTAAAAGTGATATATAATTATAATGCTCCATCATGTTTATCACCTGATTACAAAGAACATATTTAGCTCATTACACATTTTTTATAAATCAGGCTCTCTGGTCACCTAATTTTTAATTTTGTTCTCTATCTTTTAAGGATTTTTGTTTGTTTTTTAAATCTAATTTCTCAGAGTCGTTTTTCTTAGAGATTTTCTTTTATCTTAGTCACGCTGGAGGCAGTAGAAGTATTAAAATGCTGCCTTCCTGTTACTAATGTGCAATAAGTGTTCTGCCTACCACAGGAGCACACTTTATGTTTAAAGATTCTCCTTCCTTGGTTCTTGGATAAAACTCATTATTGTGTCAGGAAAATTGAAAAAAAGAGAGAGAGAGAGAGAGAGAGAGATGCATTATTTCTGTTCAGGCCAGAAGAGATGAGCAGCAGACATTATGCCACCCTGCACAGCAGGGAAAAAAACCATGCCACTGTCTTCAGCCCCTACCCCCCAGCTTTTCGTTTGGTGTTGTGTTTTCTCCTATATCAGTAGGGCATATGCTTTTTATTGAAACCGGCATCTTTCCTATTATCAAGAAAGCAATACATGAATTAAAGCAGACCACCCTTTCATATTAAGCATTTGGAGACTATAGAATTTATCTAGATTGTGATTACAGTGTTATAATCAGGAGTAGTATAAGTAAGAATCATTCTATAAACAGTCGATTTATTACTTCCCCCAAACGGAAAAAAAGTCTTTTCCCCCCCCTTCTTTAAACTGGGTTACCAGGAAGGCTGAAAATCAAAGAAAGGAAATAAAAAATGTTGCTGGGAAAACATCGGATTGAAAGAGGCAGTCTAGAGTATCCATGGAGGGGTAATTTTTTCGTTAGCTTTACCCTGTTTCCACAGTAACTTGAGTCCCTGGGAATTTCCCCAAATCCCTTCCTTTTCCATCTCTCATGCAAACTTCCAACTTCTTGTTTTTCCTGTTAATGTTAAAAATTCAGGAGAAAATTATTTTTGGCCATGATCCCAAACTATTCATTTGGAATGGAAGGGAAATGGAAGGGAGCTGCACAAATTCAAAGCAGTCCGAGGAAAACGAAGCCTGCTTCTTCATTTGTGCTGACTTTCTGGCAAGAGAAAGGCTACGCTATTGAGAGACAGATTCTGATATAATTTAGAGAATGTACATCCCTGCTAAAGTTTTCATCTTTGCAGAGTCAACATGAGGAGCTAAAGAAACAGCACAGCGACTTGGAAGAGGAACATCGCAGGCAAGGAGAAGACTTCAGTAGGACATTTAATGACCACAAACAGCGATACCTGCAGCTGCAGCAAGAGAAAGAACAAGAGCTTTCTAAGCTAAAAGGTATTTGGAAACCTAATTAGTCAGTGTGCATGGAAATGAATACTCATATTAACGTCTGAATAGAACAATAGACTTTTGTTTTATTTTGTTTGTTGCTTGCTGATTGATTACCTTACATGTGGTCCTTTACCAGTTACTTCTTACTTCTTTATGAAGTTTCACACTTATCTCTTTGGGTTTGTTTTGGGAAACAGAATAGAATACTTAGTGTTTCTCAACGGGGCACATTGGCCATGTTGGGCAAGACAGTTCTCTTTTTTTAAGTGTGTTCTGAGACATTTAGCATCTCTGACCCCACCCACAAAATGCCGTCAGTGCTCCCCAGTTACAGTGATGCATTTCCAAATCTCCACAGGGGCATAAAGACTCCCCGTTGATCGCTAATAGTAGCTTCAAAAAGCTCAGGCTCTGGAGTCAGACTGCCCTGGTGAATCTTGGCCTCTTCAATGACTAGTTTATATATGACCACAGGCAAGTTGTGTAGCGTAAACCGTCCTCATCTGTAAAAGCGGGATATTCATAAAAAGTATCAACCTTGTAGAGTTGGTATGAGGATTACATTATGCAGAGCACCTAGAACAGTTACTGGTACGTGGTAGACCTTCAATCTATATTAACCACCACCAGCATCAGCATCAGGTATTTTCATAGTAATGTGGAACAAAATATATCACTTCTGAGTACATGTGAGTTCTGGAAAAGGGCAATAGCATATTCTACAATCACCTATCCAGGTACTAAATAAGTCTGAAGTGTGAGATTTGGTTTAAAAACATACATGGTGCTTGCAGAAACACGGGTGAAATCCTGGTGCTTTGCAAACACACGGGTGAAATCCTGGTGCTTTGCAAAAACACGGGTGAAATCCTGGTGCTTTGCAAAAACACGGGTGAAATCCTGGTGCTTTGCAAAAACACGGGTGAAATCCTGGTGCTTTGCAAAAACATGGGTGAAGAACAATTTCCTGGTTTTATATAAAATGTCATCATAGAAAGAAACCATGTGAAGGGTCCTTTGGATTTTCTATACTTTTTTTTTTGCAATGTTTTGTCTCGAAGTGTTCCAAAATAATAGGCTAATAACAGTATTCCAAAATAATAGGAATACTTTGTCTGTAAGTATTCCAAAAAGGCACCTGGGAGTTAAATAGGCACTGAGGCAGTTTACAAAGGGTTGAGATGGTCTTGATGGAGCCAGATGTCAGCAGAATGATACCCAAGAGATGTAGACATGTAGGGGCCTTGGCTTGTTGGTGGTGAGCCGGGTGGTGAGGAGTCAGTAAGATAACAAAATAGAGAAAGGAAGAGACTAAACACTGAAAGCCCCTACAAAGATGGTAAAAGGAAGAGAGAACCAGAAGACTCCAGTACGCAGACAGCACTTGCCACCCTGGGGATGCTACACCTTTGTGTGGTGAAGGAGGACATTTGACTTGTAGGATCCACTGTTCAGCATTTTCAAACCTGAGCCAAGCTGAGGAAATATATTTAATTATATTGATATGAAGGAGATCCATTAAGGAGTGAGAAGTGAAATTTTCTAGGTGTCTGACCTTGGCATGCTTTACATAATTTAGTTCGTTCAATTTTAGTAATAGCCCTAAAAGGCATATTATCTTGTGTCTACTCTATAGTTACTCCTTTCTTTGAAACCAAGTCCATGTATAGTAAAATGTTAACAAGAAATCAGAACCATGGAAAAAACTTGTCTGTGAGTTCTGCATACTCAGATAGTTCAAGCCTGATGGCCTGGAACCCAGAACAAAAGTAGAAATACAGCAAGTGATAGGGCTCTTGTCATCAGAAGACAGAATCTACTAATACCTTGGTGGGTAAGGGAGCGATAGAGAGAGACAGAGATGGAGACAGAGGGCAAGAGAGAGAGAGAACGGTATTTTTGATATCAATTAATTTTTGGAAGAAGTTTCTCAGAGAGACTTAAAACAACTTAATGTGACAGTGCCTTTGATGACACTTTGATAAGTGATTTTCACATCAGCACTTTTGTTTGATTATGGTTCCTGATAGTAAATTAAAGATAGATGCATCATGGTAGACGCGGGTCTGTAGCAGCAAACCTATGACGTGTGTAGTCTGAGTAGTCTTTGGCAGGTTACTATGACACGAGGAGGGAGTTTAGAATTTAGAATATGGATAGCTATGAGCTGATAGCATATATAAACTTAGATGATTATTCTTCCCATTATCGTTATAATAATAGCTGACACTTAACAAATGTTTTCCATGTGCCAGTACTGGGGGAAATTCTTTGTACAGGTATCTTATTTAAGTCTCATAACAACCTGCAAGGTAGGCATTATATTTAGTCTAATTTAACAAGTGAAGAAATTGAGGCCTGCTAAAGTTAGGTAACTTGCTCAGGGTCACACAGCAAAGGCACAGGAGACACCGTCATTAAGGTTATAAACTGAATTCCTTTAAAAGTCAGCCAAGTTCGGGTATTTCAAGTGCATGTGTGCCTGTGTGTAGACTGAGGGCCCATCCAGCCGATGACACACTTGTGGTCCTCTTCAATTGCCACAGTGTCCCGTTTTTGTTTTGTTTTGTTTTGTTTTGTTTGCTGTACGCAGGCCTCTCACTGTTGTGGCCTCTCCCATTGCGGAGCGCAGGCTCAGCGGCCATGGCTCACGGGCCTAGCCGCTCCGCGGTATGTGGGATCTTCCCAGACTGGGGCACGAACCTGCGTCCCCTGCATCGGCAGGCGGACTCTCAACCACTGCGCCACCAGGGAAGCCCCTGCAGTGTCCTGTTTTGACCTTTGAGAAAATCCGGTATGACATGTAGGTGGACAACCCAACCACTGGCCACATTTCCCACCTTGTTCTTGATCTCTCCCCAAACCCAATCACGAAGCCAGTGCCCGGGGATCAAGCAGGGACTCTAGTGGAGTGAAAGTGGACAGAAAGTATGAGGCGGGATGGTGACTGGAACTTGCCTTCTGTGCTGAGGGCCACCCTGGAGACATAAAGTTCTGCCTGCAGCAAGTGGCTGCCACTTTGGGGACTGTTTGCCCAACACAGTGCAGGTCCACACCTGCTGCTGTCCCAGCATAATTCTTAACAGCACCCCTTTCACTCTCAACAGTATCTCCCGTTGGAGATGAGTCATTATGGTCACGCAGCCACCATTTAACTTCTGCTGAGTGCTGTCACATGAGAACTGGCCTAATGTTGCCAGAATCTTATTAGACCCAGATTCTGGATTTTTAAATGGTGACAGCTCTTCAAATGTGGAAGACACTATGTGTAGGCCAACACTGCAGGGGCCGAAAACAATGTTTGTGTGTTGTATTTAGCCCAAGCGCTGCCAGTTCATACCATCCAGATACTGAAAATGTGGGAAAATTAGCAAGAGGTTGTTCCCCGAACAGTGGAGCTTGTGGTTCAGGAGGTTTTAAGACTTCACTCTGATTGCTACAGTCTCACATGGTAGCCCTGGAAAGAACTGTCCTATAGCTATTGGAGGGAGAATTTGGATCCGTCAAGAACTCAATGGTGGGAGAAAGAAAATATATTTAGAAGTTTTGAGCAGATGGGGTGTCTCTCTGTCTCTTGTTTATTTCTTGAGTTGCTTTTGTAACTGAAATACCTTTTGGGGACTGTGGAAATTATTCATGCTATGAGAAATGTGGTTTTGCTTTTTGATAGCCCTGTTTTTAATTTGTGAAGAGATCAAGATCTTAGATGACCCCTACCCATTACATTTCATTCCTAAGGGTTTGCTTATTAACAGAAACATTTCATTTTTAGCACAGGACTAATTAACAATCCTTAGCTTCTACGACGTGTAGCTTGTTTAAATGTATTGAAACCACTGAACCAGATTGTATTGGGTTGTCCAGCTGAATCCATGCCACATCCCAAAATGGTATAGGTTTTGTTGATTTGGAATATGGTACTGTCAAAGGTCAAAACGATCCTAGAAAAAGTTATGTGAGGCTTTAGATGTGAAAATAATAGAATCAAGAGCCCAAAAGGCCCAGGGCTTTACGCATGATTTCCCTTTTTCTAAAATAGAATCCGTGTACAATTTGAGAGAAGAGAACAGACAGCTGAGGAGAGCGCATCAGGACATGCACACACAGCTGCAAGATGTCAAGGTAAAAAAAATACCCAGCATTTGACTGTTTAGTGTTTGCCTGCTTTACTTTGTAGAGTGACCTTAAAAGTTGTTCCCTATTTGACATGCTTTACAATGCACACTGTTATTTTGGGCTTTGCATAAACCGGACCAGGCCCAATACTTTTACCACTTCTGTATCATAAGCTAAACGATGGTCTGGAAATCCCAACATTTCCATTAGTACTGAAATGATTCTTTTGCTAGATGGTTCAATCTTAATAAGCTTTTTTTTTTTTTTGGCAATACAGAAATACCTTTAATATCTTAAGTGAAAAATAAGTACATGAAGTAGAATTCAGGCTATTATGATAGCTATATACAATTATGTAGAGAAGACCGAAAGGAAACATATAAAATCGTTTGTAACTTATTTAAGGATAGTGGGATTATATATTTCCCCATCTATTTTTCAAATATTCTGCACTGTTGTTATAATGTTTTTATAATAAAAATGTTAATTCAAATATTATTAATAATATTTTTCACTTATTTCCAGTATGGCTGTAATGTTGCAGGTTTGTTAGATTAATAAGCTTTTTATTTACAAAGGTTTATTAATAACAGGTATTTTTCTTTGTGTGTTGATTTCACTGTAAGTGATTGTGATATTTGGGTAGCACATTTTAGATTGTGGAATACATTAATCATAGTCTTCCCTCTACAAAGATTTTGGAACTTAACAAATACTGCACAAACAAACAAACCAGCAAGCAAGCAGCATCTGGGTGCTCATGCCACTGTCTGCCCAAGAGGAGTTTGTCCTAGAATGTTAAAACTCAACCTGTAAAATTCTTTTCTGTGTAGCAACAGCATAAGAATTTACTCTCCGAGCATGAACAACTTGTAGTGACTTTGGAAGACCACAAGAGTGCACTAGCTGCTGCACAGGTTAGAAGGGTAGCGGCCTCTCTGGGTTCTTTTTAAGTCTGCTTAACATTTCTGAATTCCTCTGTGCGTGTAGTCTCTTAAAGGCCAGGCTTCACTGAGTTCCTTAGGACAGAGCTTTCCTGATCCTGAAGATCATGCATGCTTTCAAAACTCGATCAAGAGAATATTAAATAAACCTTTGATTTTTTTTTTTTTTTTGCACTGGCAGTGTGGTGCATATTACTTTTTCTACCCTCCTCCAGCCCCTGCATGCAGTAGTCTAATACTTGTTTCAGTCACAGAAATTATCCCACATATGTGGTCTTTTGCCACCGTGTGACCTGTATTGACGCTTGCTATATGAGCTGTAGGATTTTATGATGCTAGCTACCTAAATAAATTATTGTCAAGCTCTATATTTTATTCCTCCCTCCCTTGCTCCCAGCTTTACAGCCCGCACACACTGCTTTGGGGACTAGGCTTATGTGTTGTTTGGTCAAATTACAGGAAATAAGAAGAGCTCTCAAGTCAATAGAGAAGGAAAATGAGGGTCGTAAGCTTCATTTGTTCAAAGCCTAGAACAGTCCTCGGCACAAGGCAGGCCCTCAGTAGACACTTACTGAATGAACAAGTGAACAAATACAAGTGTTGGAGAGCTTATTAAAGTAATATCACATTGAGTGTTATACAGCTTTCTAGTCGAAGCAAAGAAATAAGAATGGCTAGTTTAGTTGCTATGTCTTCTTAATCACCGGTCTTCACTTTTCTTCTCTTGGAAGAACTAAAAGAAAAGGGCAAAGGAAAACCAACTATCTGTGCTTACCAGGAGACCATGTATTATCTTTTGTCTTTATAAAATTATTAATAGAATCATATGCTGGGCCCTGATTCATCTCAGAGGCTGTAGCATCTGTGTCTCTGGGACCCTTTTTCAAGGCAGTCATTGATTATCTCCCTACAAAACTGTAGCTGTGTGGTAATTTTTTTCCATGGGTATAAATTAAATTGACTTTAGAGGATATTATTACATTCAAAACCTTCTTTATAAAATTTTTACCAATTATTATTATTTTCTGTGAGGCTGCTTTTCATACTGAAAAATATGACAAACCAATTTGAATATTCTATGTACTATAATAGCCATAAATATTAGACTAAGCAACAATTTGAAAATTCAGAAAAATATAAGTAAAATAGTTCATTTAATGACCAAAGCCAGATTCTGTCGTAAGCATCCTGGGAGTATTGCCGACAAGGTTTTGCAACAGAAAAAATATTTTTATTTAACTTACATATAATTTTCTATTTCTTTCAATAGCTTTTTGGTTCTTTTGGGTGGGGCCTCCAAGTTTCTCCTGCTCTTTTACCTCCGTATTAAAACTTTCCCCAGAGCTGCTCAGAAAACAACTGCTATTTCAGGCATCTACGTCTCTCATGTAAATCATCTTATGAGATTCTGTCTTGACAACCTGATTTTTTTCTTTTTTTTTGCGGTACGCGGGCCTCTCACTGTTGTGGCCTCTCCCTTTGCGGAGCACTGGCTCCGGACGCGCAGGCTCAGCGGCCATGGCTCACGGGCCCAGCCGCTCCGCGGCATGCGGGACCTTCCCGGACTGGGGCATGAACCCGTATCCCCTGCATCGGCAGGCAGACTCTCAACCACTGCACCACCAGGGAAGCCCGACAACCTGATTTTTAAATGGAATAATTAAGGGCGGGAGAAAGCAGGAACAGAGTAGAATTTGAGAGTTTACAATTTATCAGGGATTATCATAATGACTTTATGTACAGAATTTTATTTACTATTCACAACCTACTGAGTCATATAATACTGTATCCTTTTTATATCTAAATAAAGTAAGGTCAAAAAGGAGTACTGTAGCTGGCCCCAAATCATTGCCCAGAACCAAGCTGGAAGCTTAGGGACATCAAAGTCACACTTAACTCTTCAGCTGGAATTTGTGGAGACTCCCTGTATCACAGTTACCTGGGCCTTGCTCCAGACCTATTGAATCATCATTTCTAGGGTGGGGGGTCCAGGAGCCTGCATTTTTAACATGATCCTTCCATAATTTAACATGATTCTTAATGCACGCTAGTATTTGAGAACCACAGCATTGCTGCCTTCAAAGGTTATGTATCTAGGAGGAAGAGAAAGAAAAAAAGACTAGAATATTTATCTTATTAAAAGTATCATTGTGTGGATGTCATCTTTTTTTCTTTGACCTCCAAAGTTGGTTTGCAAATGTTTGGTAGATTTCTGGGCTAAGGGCTATTGTTAGCCGTTTGGCATGCCTTTGTTCAAATGATAAAGAAGCACTCCCCCGAGACAGATTTAGCAAGCAGACTTCTTCACCTCTGTGTGAATTAGAAAAAGGCAGAAAAGGGGTGGGAGAGCACTGTACAGGTGCACAGCTGTGGCCGCAGGAGCACGACTCACCAGCCTCGACTCCCCGTCTGCTGTGCACACTGAGGGCAGCGGCCCTGGCCAGCAGGCTCTTTCTTTCAGAAGAGATTTCTGGGTTCTTTGTGTTCATGGAGTGTGTGTTTACACACACAGTATTTCTGTTTTAGGGTTACGGTGTTGGTGCATATGATGAGCTAAGTAGAGTCTCTTGGTTTTCCTACTTAAAGTGTTTGATTTTTTCCGTCTTTCTAGCTTCTTGTATTAAAAATATCACACACACACACACACCCTATCACATATACACACGGGTACACACATATGAGTATATGAGTATATTCTAGACCTATGCCTTCATTAGTGCCTTTGTTGCTCTAGAAGAAAAGGACATTCAGAATTGAAGAATAAAAACCAGCCTCATTTCATGCCTATGCTATTGCTTTCCAAAACTGCAGAGCACAATACAGGAAGCGCTCTGGAGAGGAAGGGACCCTTTGTGAGCACATATTGACTGGAAGAAGAGGGTGGCCTGAGTGATTTTACATGTATATTCAGTTACTTATTTGAAGCCTATGGTTCTTTTCTGCTGAAAAGTATTACTCAGACCATATTGGTAAAAGATAATCTGCACTTATATTTACATAATTGTGCAATTTTAAAATAGAGTTTAATGTCATAAAACTGATTGCATAGCTGTCTTACTTTTAACAATGATATTTAGACTAGAAATTTATATATAAAAATCCTGACTTAGTTTCATGTAGCACGGGAAACTAACATCTGTCTTAGATACTTTTTCTCTGTTCCCTTTAACTCTAATTTGCATGTGCTTATAAATGGTTGAGCATGTCCAAGTAAGTATAGCTAATGCATGGAAACAGTCTGCGTATTCTTCCTTTCTTGCATTTAGGTATAATATTTTTGTCCGGTCTTCCAGTGAACCATCTATGAATGATATCCTTTTCCCTCCTCAAATTGTGCAATTTGCATCCAATTGTGCAATTTGTATGCAGACTCAAGTTGCAGAATATAAACAACTGAAAGACACTCTGAATAGGATTCCAAGCTTTCGAAAACCAGAACAAACAGAGCAGCAGAATATTACCCAGGTGGCACATTCTCCACAAGGTGACAGCGCAACAAGGGACAAGTTACCTGGAGAGCCTCGGGAGGTAAGAGGCATGAACTGGTCATCTGTGGTCAGGTCGCTTTCCCTGTCAAGCTGTCCTCAGGTGAACTGCTCTAAATATTGCCAGCTCTAACTGCAGAACACCGGTTCTCACATTTTAGCATATATCAGAGTCCCTAGCAGGGCTGTTAAAACAGGAATAACTGGGCCCCAGCCCACAGTTTACAGTTCAGTGAATTTGGGGTGAGGCCTGAGGATTTGCATTTCTAGCTGATTTCGCTGGGCTGGGGACGCACACTTTGAGAACTGCTGTTCTGTTTCCTGGAAAAGACTGAACTAGTTTTGTCTTTCTTCATGTGGGTATATTTGTTTGAAAGGAGCTGTCATGTCTGAATATTTTAGGGGTTTTTTTTGGGGGGGGGGTAGAGTGAGAAGGTTAAATGATCATGAGGATATTATATGACAGTCAGCCCACTTAAATATTAAAGCTGATAATATATTTGAACTTGATGCTGTACTTGGTCCATACAAAATATGTCGAAGTTCGTATTATATAGCCTTCATAAAACTACAAGAGTATAAGTGCTAGTCACAGAATCCATTTTTTGTATTCCTGTTCTTCATAAAATTAAGCCTTGTTGCTTAAGAATATCTCCCAAGTGAAACATCAAAAGTGGTGTCGCCCATATGATTAATTCTTACAGAGTTGTTTAGGCAATCACACCTGTAATAAAAATGGCAAGTATGATTATCTTTCCCCCGACAAAGTCGTTTTAAACAGTGAATGTTTGAGAAGACTTTCCCCAACTCACCTTCTCATCACCTTATGGGAATAATTAAGTTGAAGTGAGTGGACTTCGTTTGAATCTTCAGTCTGAGCAAAGCATTCCTTCACAGGTTCTGTATCCTCCTGGATGCTTGTTCTTTGTCTGGGTCTTATGTTGCTCCTAACTTAAGAAAACACAACCAGAGCCCTGGTGTGGAAATTGGTTCTATTCTCTATCTAAGTTTAACTACCAGTTTACTGGATTAAGCTTTTAAAGACTCAGACTTTTTAGTTCTTCCATCTGGGAGGTGGAGATAATAGTCATCTGCTCTAACCTTTCTCATGGGGATGTTGTGGAGATAAGTGACAGGTGTTGGAAAGCACTTAGGGCCCTTCAGAGAAATATTTCCTGTAAAGCCAGGGCAGTATCAATTCAAACTTGTCAGGTATGCAAGGACTTGGTAAAATGTACACCTCCAAAAGCCGTCCTCAGATGTCTGAGAAAGGACTTTTTCCCTTGGCTTATTTGTTTATGTATACAATCCAGTTTCTAAGTTATGTTTCTGCTAATTTAAGAACAGGGCTTCACATTTATTTCAATTATGGGACAGCAACCTGACCAAAGAAAGTATTCTTTCTGCTAAAGAAGGTTGGTGGGAGGGAGGACAGTGACACATTTTCCTATTGATATTATACCATCTCTCTTTTCTAAGTAATGAAGACCGTATAGAAATCTCTGAAACTTGCAGAGAAAACTGATTTAAATCAACCAGTTTTAGAAGAGGAGTTCTCTGTGAAAAGACACATCTTTTTTTTTTCTTCAGAGTTTTCTGTGTTAATAATATAAAGTACTCACAAAAGACTTCCTCTGGTTTACAAAGAAATACCACTTTAATACGTCAGAAATGTTTAATTGTACCTGATTTAATGGGCACTATTATAGCCAACATATGGGTGTCCATTAGTAATGGCATTCTTTTTTTTATATTTGCTAACAGAAAACAAAGCTAGCTCATCCTCTACTTGATCTTATCCTTTTCTTTTCATATAATTATTGAAAACAAAATTTACCTTGAAGAAAATTACGTATTTGATCACTTGAAGTATGAGGGTTTTTCCCTTTTTATTCTAAGGGAGAACAGGAGTTAGATTGCTTTTGAGGGTAGGGTCTACTGAGATGTGGTCACTTATAGGCTTTACTTTTAGGTTATTTACGGTATTCTTTCCACGATGAAATTTTGCTCACGTTGTCTCTATTTTGTAGGTGAGATCACACAGTGAGAAGAGTTAAGTGACTCCACTGCAGCCATACTTTTCAGTCAGGACTCTATATTTCTAGACTCCAGGATTTTGCTTATGTTGTAACCCCGTAGACATGGTAATAAAGAGATTCTATCACTGCTTTCGAAATAGAAGAGTGTCATTTCCAGTGATGTGCTTGGCCTAGGTGTCCCGAAATAGCGAAGTGTGGCAGAACCATGAAGCAGTCCCTGGAAGAACGGAGGAAACAGAACCTTACCCTCCCACCCAGAAGGAGGCAGGATTCCAGGCGCCCGCAGAACTGACCCGGCGAGAAGCGGGCCGCGAGGAGCCCGAGGGGCGGCCGGTGGAGGAGGAGCACAGGAGGGCCCTGGAGGAAGAGGCGATGGAGCAGGTCGGGCAGGCCGAGCACCTCGCGGAGGAGCACGACCCATCGCTGGAGGAGCAGCGGAATCGGGAGTGGGCGGAACGGCGTGAGCGGAAGGAAGCCAGGCTCCTGGAAGGGCAGGCTCGCGCTGGGGTACGAGGTCATCCAGCCAGTTGCCTGGGATAAGGGGTGCGCCTTTGTGTCTACGTGCAGTTGACCCTTGAGCAGGGCAGGTTTGAACCTCATGGGTTCACTCCTACCAGGATTTTTTCAGTAGTAAACACTGCAAGATCCGCGGTTAGTAGAACCTGCACGTGGGGAACTGCCCAGAGGAGCCCCTATAGGGAGGGAGGCTATGGAGGAACCCTATATACAGGGGGCCGACTGAAAGCTGTAAGAAGATGCTCCACTGCACGGAGGGTCAGCGCCCCAGCCTCCCACGCTGTTCAAGGGTCAGCTGTGTTAAGGAAAAAGCCCTCGTGTATAACAGTCTATAAAATAAAATTGGGGTGATCTTGCTAAATGTTACATGTACCTATTTAAATGTTCTTTTGTGATGTTAGTAGCATAGCTACCTTATCCCAGAAAGACGGTTGGGGAAAAGAGAAGGTGCTATGCATGTATGTATTGTCTTTGTCAAGAGTGTGCAGTGAGAGAGACTCAGTCACACCCCTTTAACCGAGTAGGAGAGTAGATGGGCACCTCATCCCGCACCTTCCAGTCTGTGCTCGAGCCCCGTGGGCATCTTGAGGCCGAGAAGTGACGCATTTTCTGTGGTCAAGGGTACTTTTCTCCCTGTTCACTTACTTACTGTCAAATCCTATGTTGGCTTTTGCACGCTCACCTTCAGGGTGGTTAGCAAGTCATCAGAAAGCTGACTTAAGGACATGCCACTAGGTGAGTGAGTGTGTTTAACCAGTCCCACTGAGCACTCCCCTCTCACATAAGTAAGACTCATAAAAACATCCATTATTATTATAAATGAGACTTTAAAAGAACTGAAAGCAGCCCTGAGTGCAGCCAGGTGTACCTTCCTTACACAGCCTCGAAGGTGATACCTGACGGTAGGCTACCTGGCCCTTACATGGACGCTGGTCACCTTTTATTTATAGCTCTGAAGCTTTGTTTGGCCTCGAACGTTCCAAGACTTCAAGCCGCTAGAGGCTTTGGCTGGGCAGGTGTGAAGGCCCCTCTGCGGGTGCACTCTTAAATTGTTGCAAAGGTGGCATGAAGAAGCCTCTCTCCCAGTCTTGGGTCCTTCATAGCTTTCCTCAAAGGTAATTCCCCACTAGGTTTAATTTCCCTCAACCATGCACCCTGTTTCCTTTGGTGAGAACTGTGTGGACTTGTATTAGTTGGGAGAGGGGGGCGGAGGAGGGAGTGGTAGACGGCTTAATGGAAGCAGAGTAAGAATTCCTGTATCAGGTTTTCCTTTAATCAGAAAGTTCTCTCTTCTCATCCATTTTTGGTTTCTTTGAAGAAAAACGGTTCTCTGCTTTTCCACCCTAATCTGAAATTTGACTTGTTTTGGCTCCGCTTAGCCTGAGATTAGTATATGCATTGCGAGAGTTAATTAGCTTCCCTAGGTCTTTAGGCTTCATGGGAAAGCCTTAGCCTCAGCCTCAGCTCACAAATCGCCCCATTTAGTCTGAGGTTATTATGTGCCCACATATACCAGAGCCTTCTGAGCATAAATTTAATTAGGGTTGAAACATTTCTTCTGTTGCGTCCTCCTCCATTTGAGAGGGAGCACATTAAAAATCTGCCTTAATGCCAACAAATGGAGAAGACCAGTTGATGAAAGAAGCCAAGGGTGATTCAGAGCGTTGGGAGACAGGAGTGGAGTCCAGCCGCGGGGTGGCTTTGGACCATTATGACAGTTGACCTGACAGGTGTTCACAAACCAGCCCTGCCTTCTGCGCGTGTCGCGCGAAAGGGACGAAGGGAGGACCCAGGGGACCCGACAGTTCTTGCTCTGCAGCGACTCTCTGTTCCCCAGGTGTATCCCTCGGGCAAGCCGGTCGCCAAATTCCAGTCGCCGTATGAGGAGCAGCAGAGGCTGGCAGTGCGGCGGGTGGAGGAGGCCCAGCGGCCGAAGGAGCGCCACGAGGCCCCGCCCCAGCAGAGGCTGCAGGGGCCCTTGCCGCACCAGCACCAGCCGCAGCTCCTCGCCAGGGAGACGGCCCAGCAGAGGCAGGCTGGGCTCGCCGAGGGCCGGCCGCAGCGCCCGGAGCAGACACGGTAGCCTCCTGATGGGCCTAGGCAGCCCGCCTCCGGCGTTCACAAGCAGGATAGAGACGGCTTCCTGTATTTGTTACCCGTGAACTTGAGGGGCTCCTGTTGCTCGTGTAGCTGAGGCAGAACCACTACCTGAAAACTACATTCCAAACATTGAATTTTCAGAATAATCAACATTTTTTTCCCCTGCTTAAAAATGACAGTGTAGGGCTTCCCTGGTGGCGCAGTGGTTGAGAGTCCGCCTGCCGATGCAGGGGACACGGGTTCGTGCGCTGGTCTGGGAAGATCCCACATGCCGCGGAGCGGCAGGGCCCGTGAGCCATGGCCGCTGAGCCTGCGCGTCCGGAGCCTGTGCTCTGCAATGGGAGAGGCCACAACAGTGAGCGGTCCGCGTACCGCAAAAAAAAAAAAAAAAAAAAAAGACAGTGTATGTCTCAAAATAACCTATCAGGTTTTGTGCTAACTTCATTTTATTTTATCATTTGAAAGGCATTTTATCTTTTATAAGGCATGTTTTGAAAGTATCTGGAATCTTTATTAAACCTAATTGGATAAGTTTAAGAAATATTTTTATGGCTTTTCAAAAAGTGTCGAAAAATTCATTGATAACTCTCTTTAAAGATAAATGACTTATGTCAAACTGTGCTACTTAATTTGTGTCCCTGAGGTGATGATTGTTTGTTTCCCTTGCAGGCAGCAAGCTCGTTATGATGCTGTAGATAATGATGTTGTTCAGGGAGCAGAGGACCAGGGCATCCAGGAAGAGGAAGGAGGTGGTGAGCTTCTTAGATGATGAATGTTTTAATAAAACTGCTTGGTAATATATAATATCAACTCAGAGTTACATGTGTATCTGCATACTCTCTGAAAGTAGAGCGTTCCTGTGAAACCTTTTGTAAACTGAAATGGTGTAAAGCAAAGAAGCCATCACCATAGGACACATCTTGCTAAGGGATACACAGAGTAAATCGAGGTAAAGCACAGGTGCTCACAGGCACAGTTCAGAGCTCTGGGGGCTGATGCTGAGCCGCTGAGTGTAGGTCCTGGGGAAGGAGCTGGACGGATGATGCCACTCTCACTGCTCTGCTCTGGGTGTGTACGGTCTCCACGAGACTCTCTCTCTCTCTCTCTCTCTCTCTCTCTCTCTCGCTGCAGAACCAACACTAGTCGCTATTTTTGCTTTTCACCTTTTTCCATAACATTGGTAATCCTCTTCCGAATTCTTTCGGTTACCCAAAACAGGTACTAATGTAGGTCTTTCGGAAAAGTGAGGTGACATAAAACGAACTTTCAAAAAGCGGAGGATACCTGTACGTACTACCATCTGTCTTTTGTTGTTGTTTGTATGCTTTTCTTAATCCTCCCAAACAGTTCACATTGGTAGCCTAAATCACGCAAGATAATCCGTTTGTTCTCTGACATTTTAGAGAGGAAATGGTAGTTTAAGCGTTTTGTATGCTAAGTACTTATTTCTAACACATTGTCATAGGACTGTTATACTTTGGGAAACTTCTACATTTTCTTCTTACCTTGGAGGTGTTTAGATTATTGCCTTGAAAGTTTTTCAAATTAAGTCAGTAGTAGCTTTCATTTGCAGGGCGCATCTATGTGTCATTTATCAAATACCGCTTACTGTGATGATAGGACTAGACAGTAACCGTTTCCCTGGCAACACTAACACTTAGCTCTGTATCCTTTCCTAAAGAATCTAAAGGAAGGTGATTACTCAAACTCCCTCTACAGCCTGTTCTGATATTTTATAGCCCTTATCGTCAAGACATTGTTTTCCTTATGTTCCCCCATGCAGCACTTTAAGCTTTTTGGTTCCATTATCAGTAAGACTAGAGAACCATTTGTTCTCTCTTTTATTTAATGGATCCCTTGGTGCGCTTGAAACCTGATGGAAAGTCACCTGCATCTTTATTTTCTACAGGCTGAATACTCTCCCTATACTTAACCTTTCCTCTTGCATCTTACCGAAAGAAGTTATTTGTTCCTCTCTTTGTGTGCTCTTATCTATCAATACATTCTCTTAGTTGAAATAATTTTGTTCAAAACGTAGCAAGTAAATGTGTGTGTGAGTATAAGCATGCAGTGCTTGTGGCATCATCATTACCGCCAATTCAGAGAACACAGGATGACGGGCTGAATTTGTTTTTTTAGCTCCACAAATGGGGTTGTTATTTCTTTCATTTCCTGAAATAGCATCAGTTTCTTCTTTCAGTGCCTTGCCATTTTCTCTGACATTACCAAGAATTAGTTGATAATTTTAGCGATGTCCAATTGACTGGGCTTTATCTTATCAAGAAAGTTTTGATCGTTGTTTTTGGCATAATGGGGGGGGGGAAATGCCGCTTTTGTTGTAAACATTTGTTTTGGGAGAGTTAGAATGGTGTCACTTACCCACACTGTCTCTGTAGACACAAGGCCTTTCCACACTATCTCTGTAGACACAAGGCCTGGGGAAAGGGCATAACTTTTCCAGAAAAGCTGAAACATACACCTTATCTTGAGCTAACCTAGCAGGAGGAGAGAGCGGGTGAAGTGGTCTGCAGGAAAGCCCGCTGGTGTCTTTGCTTTGCTTTCAAAGGGAGAATCCTGTCTGGTTTGTTTGGACTGATATTAGTTCCTTTGATTTGCTAGCCTATGAGAGAGACAACCAGCACCAAGACGAGGCAGACGAAGACCCAGAGAATGGACATGAGCTTCAAGAACAAGGGCCCCACGAAGCTGACCCAGAATCCGAGGCAGATGTAAGTGTCCTCTCTTCCGGTCGTGACACTTGGGAACTCACAACGCAGAAAGGAAACGTGAAGGTTTACCCGACACCGTGACTCTGGCTCCAGATATGTCTGTTATTTCATCAGCACAGAAGGAAGGTGGCTTACACAATTATATGATATGAGCAATGTTGTTAACTGTAAACCATGAGGGATGTGTGTGATGAGAATGGGTTAAAGGTTACTCTGGGAAAACATCCAAGGAGTTTCCCTCTGGGGACTTTCAGATTAGTCAAATTAAAATAGAAAAGCAAAAAAGAGGCATTGAAATATGTAGTAGTTCTGAAAGATGGAAAAAAAAAAAAAAGCAAGTGTGGGAGTTGGAGAGAGAACCAGAGAAAGGAGATTAACCACTATGAAACATGTTGAGCAGTCTGCTAGGGTGTGAATGTGTGTCATGTGACTCTCTGTAATCTCCCAACAGTCCAGTGACTATTTTAATAAATACACAGATAGGATTGTGAGGTTTGAGAAATGAAAGAAAAAAATTTCCCAGACACCGTGATGCTATAGAAAAGTTAGAATATTAGCAGTTAGAGATACAGTAACCAGAAATGTTCTTTTTGTTTACTCAAAAAGGACCAAGACTCCCAATTCAGTTGGGTGGTCTGTGGCCGTGGCCTTGCCTGCAAATGAGTGTGTCCTTATGCTTATGTGTAGGTGATTTTCACAGTGTAAAATCCTAGCTCTCCTGTCATCTTTTGCTAGGAAATCCACCACCATGTTAATAAAATTCAGTCTGTGCTGTCCTGTGGGCCCTGCCTGTCCATATTCTTCCTTGATAAACATTGAGAAGGTCTTCCTGACAGATGCTTGAAGCCACCCTGATGGAAACAGCTTTTGCACATAACTTGCACTGAGAGGTGGCAGAACACATTTACCCACCAGCCCCTGAATTGGCATTTCTCAGAGTATGCTCCAGGGAACCCTAGCCCTGAAATATTTTCAGGAAAGAGCAAGAGCTATAGATAGCAGGAGAGTGTGAGAGAGCCAGAGGATGTGAAAGAGCAAGAGAGTGTCCATGAGAGAGCAAGAAAGCGAGTGTGCAAACGCCTGAGAGCAATGGAGGGGACAGAGGAAGGGTGGGTATTCCAGTCACTGACTTTGGGAAACGCTGTATGTTTCGATTGCTTACCTGACTGCATAATTCTTTACTCTCCTTTCATCAGTTGACTTGCTCTAGATAACACGCTGGGAAACGCTGGCCTTTCTACCATGCCTTCTCTTAATTAGAAATTATTAGCCTGCTTGTCCCTCTCTTTGTCTCATACTTTATCCATTTATTTTTAAAGTAAAAACATTTTTGTCCAGCTTTACTGAGATTTAATTGATCATCTAACTATTTTTTGAACGTAACAACTGTGCCTATTAAACGTTTTTTACTACTTGGTTAGAGTTGGAACTAATGTGTACATTTTCACGTACTCTTGCAAAAGACATCTTGTACTTTTTTTCTGAAGAAAATGTGTTACATTTTTCCTATATTTCCACACAGTTTATTGATAACGTACAAAAAGTGATCCATATAACAAGATTGTGGAGAATTGGAGTTTAGTGTGAAGGTTATGATTTGTCACATTCCCAAGAAAAGTGTGATTTTGCTCTTGAACAAAGTACATAGCCAGGGATGCGCAGATAATACATCAGCTGAGACTGCAGCGAGCTCTTGTACATGGTCAAGGCTCTGAGGTGAATTGAAGTAGAATTTTGTGGTCTGGAGACTAAATCTCACTCTGAGGCTTCACCGTCTCTGGGAAGCATTTGCCGCTTCAGTGAAGTGCCCTATTGATGACCCTGGTGTGATCAGGGAAGCTCTTGCAAGCATCGCCATTTCTGCCCAGCTCAGGCTCTAAGATCTGAATCTTTATGAGGGCATATGTTATTTTGAAAGGTGCTTTGGGAGCATAAGTGGGACATCCAGATAATTCTAAAGTTGATAATGTGAAGGGCATTCACTGAACACAATAACAGAATCACTACTTGAGAGGTGGGGTGGGGAGGGGGAGGTATTTTTCAAACTATATGGCCGGAGGCTGGGTTAGCCCAGTCCCTTTTCTCCTGTCTCTTGCCAGTGCAGCCTCTCTCAGCTTCATGGTAGTGTCCATTATAAAGAAATGTGGGGGCTTCCCTGGTGGCACAGTGGTTGAGAGGCCGCCTGCCGATGCAGGGGACACGGGTTCGTGCCCTGGTCCGGGAGGATCCCACGTGCCGCGGAGCGGCTGGGCCCGTGAGCCATGGCCGCTGAGCCTGCGCGTCCGGAGGCTGTGCTCCGCAACGGGAGAGGCCACAACAGTGAGAGACCCGCGTGCCGAAAAAAGTAAAAATAAATAAATGTGATCCACACTAGAACGTGATCGTCTACTTGTGAATTAGCCTCCTCTTGTCTCCTCGTGGGCCCTCTTCTTGGGTCCTTTCTGGTGTGGGCTTCCTCTCTCCTCAGCTGCTTTTCACTCACTTACATGTAACAGCTGGTTTTGCAAAGGATAACTCGTCTGTCAAAAAAATCAACATACCAGTGAAAGAAGTTACTATTTGCCTATCTAAATCTCTCATTTTAATTATTTCTCCTACTTGATCCTTTGGCTTTCATTAACTGTTTTTCTTGTCATCTAGTTATGTTCATATTCCTTGTGATAATTAGAGTTTTGAGAACTATTTTGGAATCGCTTGCAGGAAAGAAATGCTATTTGAACTTAATTCTGACGCATCAGTCTCTGACACATAAAGCAGAGGCTTTATCTTTTGACAGTGGGACGAATACTTGTGAGTCTTGGCAAGGATAGATCTGAACAATCTGGTGAAGGACAATTTCATTTTCTGCCAGTGTCTGGCCTTTCAAATGAAATTAAACTTGATCCTGGAATTTGAAGTGGTGGTTGCTTTTCATTAAAATTTTACAGAGGGCAGCTGTAGAGGATATAAACCCAGCAGACGACCCTAATAATCAAGGGGAGGATGAATTTGAGGAAGCCGGGCAAGTGAGGGAAGAAAACTTGCCAGATGAAAATGAAGAGCAGAAACAAAGTCACCAAAAGCAAGGGAATGCAGAAATGGAGGAGCATTTGGTGGTAAGCAGATGCCACGAAGGAGGGTGGTTTTAACTCGGGTATTTTAACAATGCCTGGTTTTACGCAAAAGGGTAGCCATAACCTCATGGACAGGAGGTTCACCTCTTTGGGTTTTTGGGGGGGGGTCATCGTGTGAAATGCCCACCCTCAGAGAGAGCAGGTGATGGGCATCCTGGGCTTTGTGTTGAGAATGGTTAGTCATCATTTCCTGGCCCCTGATGCATTGAAAGTGTAATCTTCATGGTGGCCTGCCTGTTCTTTGTCCCAGAGGACTGGACAACCCATCTCCAGTGTTCGGTAACCTGAGCCTCCCCTTTTGTTTCAACAGATGGCAGGAAATCCAGACCAGCAGGAGGACAATGTGGATGACCAGTACCAGGAAGAGGGGGAAGAGGAGGTAGGAAGGGGGAGGGCAGGAGGCCAGACTGTTTGGGGCCTCACGCTCGCCTGCAACAAACCTCGGCCGCGCGGGCTTCTGTAGAAAGGTTCAGAGAGCCGTAGGCTGGGTAAGGAAGGGTGGTTTCAAGGGGAAACGGACCAAGGCTGTGGAGACATTTGGTTAGAAGATAGCAAAAATGTGGTGATAAAATCCTCCTCTCTGGTTTACCCTAGAAATTTTGAATTGAGAAGACACTTGGCCTTCCAGAAATGGCGAACTTAGGTTTATGTGATCTTTGTAAGAATATTTTCTCCCGTCTCTTTCCCTCACAAGAAAGAAAAACAAAGCTCTGCACACTGAGGGTCTGGACTATCCCCAGAGACTTTCCCTGTAGACATGGTCACAGTGCCTGTGTCACAGGGGCACCCCCAGACACTTAAAAAATTTTATAGCCTCTCCTTTTAGCCTCTGCCCTTCTAAGAATTTAGCATCTTAATCAAGTTTAACAAAGAAGCAAAGGAAAAATATGTAAGGAGCTCTGTTGAGTAAAATGCACTTGGGTGGAATTTCTTAGCATTTCATTTTAGTTTGCTTCTTATTGTAAACCTCTGGCATATCGTTGTTAATTAGGTTTATAGAGCATCTGCCTTGGTGCCACAATCACGTAATTGACTGATGAACGCTGTTGGTTGTAGCTGGTTAGTCACGGCGGGGTACTGTATGGACCGCTGAAGCTCAGTTCTCGGGAATATGATACGGATGAGGCCAAGGCCCCATGTTCAGTCTCTCTCTGGACCAGCAAATGGACCAGCAGATTAAAGCCCTGGTTCAGAGGCACCTCTCAGCCAGGCCTCTTGCAGATGTGTGGCTCTGACCCTAAGGGGAACGGCAGGAGAGGTCGGACAAATGGCAGCCTGAACAAACCCCCCACAACCCCTGAGAGCCTGCTCAGAAGGCACGAGCTGCCACACTCACGGGCATGGTTCCCTTGACTAGGTCTGCTGCCTCGTTTAGATTGCATTTATCAGCTTTTCAGGGCTGATGCTGAAATTTGTGTTTATACCGGGAAAACAGAAAAGAACCTCATTCTTTGCAGTCATTGGCAACATACACCTCTAGTCACGTGCAGTCTACCTGGCTTGATCTTCGTATTCTCTCTCCTTTTTCTCACCCTGCTGTTCATCCTAATGAAGCCCCTGAGCTGTGTTATCAGAAGAGAGTGT